>NW_024580667.1:12922601-13260930 GCF_017639235.1 Corvus kubaryi | reverse complement strand
GCCCCGCGGCGGCGGCAGCTCGGCACCGCCCCGGTCCCCCCGCCGCCCCCGCCCCGCCGCGCTCCCGGGCGGGAGGCTCGGCGGCTCGCTCCTCCTCGCGGCCGCGGGATTCCTCTCTCCGGGTTTTCGGGCCGCCCCTTCACACCGGAGCGGGACGGCGTGAGAGCGAGCGGGCGAGCGAGCGAGGCGGCGCGGATGCGCCCCGGCTCCCCGCGGCGGCAGCGGCAGCGGCGGCAGCGGATGCTCGGCGGCGCGGCGGCCGCTCCACAGCCCAGGAGCCCCGCGCAGGGAGGGAGCGAGGCGATGAGCCGCCCGCCGGCGGCCGTCCGCGAGTGACGGCGGCGGGCAAGGAGCGGCGGCGGCTAGGAGGAGAAGGACGAAGAGCAGGAGGAGGAGGAGGAGGGCAGCGATCCCCGCCAGTGCCCGCGGGAGGCCGGGAAAGCTCCGGCCGAGGGCTCGGCCATGCCCTTCGCCAAGCGGACCGTGGAGCCGCAGCGGCTGTGCCGCCGGCAGCCCGCCGCCTCCGTGCTGGAGGAGAGCTGGGGCGCGGAGCCGCCACCGCCGCCGCGGGACCCGCCGCCGGAGGAGCCGGGGACGGCGAGCGAGGGCGCCGAGGCGGCCGGCGGCGGGGAGAGGCAGGCGGCGGCGGTGCTGATGGTGCTGGACCTCTGCTCGGTCAGCAACGTAGCCCTGTCGCGGATTCTCCGACAGCTCTCCGACGTGGCCCGGCACGCCTGCACCCTTTTCCAGGAGGTCGAGGCTGACATCCAGGGCACCCACCGCCGCGTACGGGCGCTGCACGGCCGCATCGCTGGCCTCCAGGGAGCCGTGCGCGGCCTCGACCCCAAGCAGGAGGCAGTGCGTAAGTACCACGGAATGCGGGATGGATGGGGAGCACCGCGGGATGGATGGAGCGCACCGCAGCTCGGGGCGCCCGGCGGGTAAAGCCGTCCCCTGGTAATCTGCCGTGCAAAGTTTGGGGCCAGAGTCGGTGGGAAAGGAGCCCTGGCGGGGCAGCAGAGTGGGAAGGGAACGGGCGAGCGCGGGTCGGGTCGGGTCTGTGGGCGCCGCTGGGCGCCGCGGCGATGCCGGCGGGAGGGATGATGTCAGTGGTTTGTGCCTTACGTAAGGAGCTGGCTGGCGGGGCTCTCGGGACGCATCTTCTGCAGCCAAGGGTTTGGCCAGGGAGGGGGACGAGGTCTGTCAGCGGGGCACCGGGGCTGATGGCGATGATCCGCCTCACTCGGGCATCTTTGGGTTTTCTCCCTTTGCCGGCCTGTCCCTCTTCCCCTTGGAAGTGTCTCTGAATTCCCGATCGAAATGTTACGCTCTTAAGTAGAAATAATAAAACTGCTTCGTCGTTGCCTAACTTTCGGGGCCATAAAATAAGGAAGTTTGGCTAATGACTTCTTTCTGTTTAAAGAGTGGCCCTGAAGAGCCGGGCTCGAGCGGGGGTAGGGTGTGGGAGGGAGAAGGATAAAGATCAAGGCAATATGGAACTTGTGTTATGAGCAGTGCTTGAATCCTGTTTCTTCTCCACCCAAACTATAAAAGCAGTGACAAGCTCTGTAGTCCTAACAGCTGCTGATTTCTGCTGAATATGGCTCGTGTTCACAGCAGTGTAATGATTTTGTGCTCTCACTGGTGCATATGCTTCCCAAGCACTTGTGGATATGTATTTTTTTGATACATAGGGCTGTGGATTGGAAGTCTGGAGTAGCAGAGATTGGTGTTGGTTCTGACCTTTTAGTATCTGTTTTAGGAAAAGCAATGGCTTGAAAGGAGAATTTGGTTTAGTTTTTGCCTTCTGCTGTACTCCGCTAAATCCTGAGTACCTCCACTAAGTATAGCAAAGTGAGTTTACACCAGGGTTAACAAGACCATGCCCTCTTCTAGGTGTTTTTAATGAATATGCCATTTAAAAAATTGTACTCTGGATTTCCTCCCCTTTCAAGCACTGTAGAATATACATGACTCTTCTAGGATCAGTGAAGCTGTCCTGATTAACAGAATCAAGCCTTAAGTATTCAACGGTATTTAAGCTACATACTCAGCAGCTGTACAGTGACTTTGCTGGTGATGTATTAATATACATCAGCCGTAGATGAGACTGAGGGAGGTTTTTTGTGGTTTCAGGATGAGTGTGTAATCAGAGCAGAGTGCTGGGCTGTGATTGGAAACTGCAATGAGAAGGAGGCTTGGCTGAGCTAGTGAGGGAACTGTCTGAGGAAATGAAACTCCTCGTATCACATTCTCATCTGTAGGTCTTTTGAGCTGAATAACTGTGGGTATATACTAATGTAAGTGAGAGCAGAGCTTAGCTGTTCTAATCTGTATGGCTTTTTTCTTTCTGGATTGTGCAAGTGCAGCTTGTTTGCAAATCACAGAGCAAAATCTTGATATTACAGCACAGTTATGTCATCTGCTTAATTAGAGAGTCTGGCTTTATCCCTGTGATGATAAATGCAGAATCTTTTTTTTTTTTTTTTTTTTTTTGTGCTCTGTTTTCTTTTAAATCCTTCTCTCTTTAAGAGGGGAGAAAATTTTGGTCATGGTCTTCCCTGTGTTTGCCAGTTGTTCCTCCTTCCCCTTGTATATGGCACAGTGCCACTGATAGAGCTGTAAGATGACCCTAGGTCTGGTCAGCCAAGGGATCCTCCACAGAGCTGGGCTTTGCCACCACCCATCCTCCAGTAGGTTTGTGTCCTGCCTGCAGCTGTGCAGCTGCTCAAAGCACACCTCTCAGTCCTCATCACTTTTCTCCATGCAGCACTGTGCCACATGTTCCCTGAAGGTGAAAGTCTCAGTACCGATCCAACATACATGAGCAGTCAACTTCTTTGCCTGCTCTGGTTGCTTTTACTCCCCCTCCAGTGCTGGATCAGCAGAGCTGCATGTACATAGTGCTGCATCTGAACATCTCAGCTGAGACCCAGAGCTGAACAGCACCACTCTACACATCATCTCCTCACATTCCCCCCAAAATCCATACACACCCACAGCAATACCTCCCTTTGGCCTCCAGACCACTCACTGTTTCCAAGGGACAGATAAAACTGCCTATCAGGAAGCTGCCCATCTTCCCTGTAGTGTATAATGATAGTGTGCTTTCTCCTCTCTGGGCTGACGCCTCCTCCTTCATTATTACTTTCAGCAAGACTATGCTAATGTTTGTTTTATGCATGAAGTGCCTACATAATTCACTCCTGAAAGTATTACACTCAAGTTACTACACCCAGTTGTTTTTTTGAAACCAAGAGATATATCGCAGGTGGTCACAGATCTGCCCAGGACCTAACCAGTTTAGCGTTGAAGCATACTGACTTTTATCTCCTGTGGTGAGCATGGAAATGATGGGATGGCCTCAGGGCTGTGTTTTGGCTGTCCAGCCCAAATGACACATCTAAGAATAATTCAGAACTGGCTGGAGGTTTGGACTCACAACCACAAGGAGCAAGTTGGTGACAGGCATGCAGCCACCCCACCCATGGCATGACTGTAATGGCTGCATTGAATTTATTGCATATTATGAATCTGGAGGGGCTGGGCTTCTTGGTGCATTGACCATGTACTGAGATGTTAACACCAGGACAGTACAGCCCAACCACACGTTTTTCAAGGAGTCAGTTTAAAACTACTAGCCTATCTTGCCACAGTGAGACATTCTTCATGTTCCAACTTAAAGTACAGCACAGTGATTTGAGACTAATACTACTGGACAGCCCTAGATACTGAGCTGTGGCAGTGGAAGGCCTTTTTCTCCATGCCTCATAAACCAGCTGCATTCTGAGATTCCCCCTGTGGACGCACAGGCTGCATTAGGAAAAGGAAATGGTGGGCTAATGCCATCTCAAGAGGTGTTGGAGCCAGTGGTTAGAGGGGCATTCCTTGCCCAGAATGCCATTCCTTGGCAGTTGTAGAGATAATACCAAAGGGAAGGGGAGCAGGAAAGGAGTTCTCTTGAAAATAGCATATAATACAGTTTTGCCTAATAATGTATATTATATTGAAAATTACATATTATTTTATTAAAACATCTATGTTGGATTCAGGAAATATTAACAAAGAATTAAAATTAAAACTGGCATTTTTCCAGTAATGCTTATCACTACTGCTGTCATTTTCACAAGGCCTTAACATTCTCAGCTCTTGCAATGGTGAGCATTTGCAAGTATGTGTATACTTTGCTTTAAGAAAAGTACTTAAACTCCTCTGCTAAGCTACTGGTAAAGGTATTTACCTATGTGTTGCCCTTTGTTTTTGTCACTGTTCAGTGTGATTGGAAAACCTTGTTAGGCACAATAAAGGACTGATTCTGGGCGGTCACAAGCAGGTCATCTTCAAAAACTCAAGGTCCCTCGCCTCTGCCTCCCCAGATGCTGCTTGTCCTTTCATCTTCCTTTTAAGCCTCTGGCCAGCCAGCATCTTGCAAATATGACTCCTTTCCCATCCTCTGACTGTAAGAGAAGCAAGGGTGAGAAATGTTTTTCTGTTCAGCTCCTGAACTAACTACTTTGCCCGTCTGCCACTCCAAGTACTTTACTGCTTTTCATCATGAGCAGCTCCAGGGTCTGCTTCTAAAGCAGAACCAGGTGGGAATAACATTATTGTTGTGAGTCTGGCTGTTGCTTAGAGTTTTCTTGTTGCCAGCAAGAGAACTGAGCAGTGTGGTACTGCCCAGTTTTATTATTAGATGCTTGATTATCTTGGTAATAGGGAAATGTAGGAGAAGTGCTGGACTATTGTGTAGGGACTCAGTGCCTCCATGGTTTATTTGGAAAGGTGATTTCTCAGACTAGGGGACTGGAGATCTGGCAGTTTAAGTGGAATATAGTACTTTACAGAAACTGATGATGTAAGCCATCTTGCTTTCTGAATAATCGGTAACAACCGGGCAGCAGATTTTGAAAGCCCTAGCTAATGAGATCCTTTTTGCACCCTGGCATCCCAGAGAATTCCACGCATTCCAGGCTTTTTTTTGAAAGCATCAATGTGTTACCAGTAGCCAGTCTTTCTAAAAGCTGTATCGTTTCCAGAAGTTGCCTGCTGTATCTTCATTGCTCCACTTTTCCATTCCTGATTTTGCTATGTGCTAACAGTTAGTGATGCAGCCTCTTACGAGTGTGGGGATCTCTACTCTGCTCTTCAGAGGCTTCTGGATCTCTACAGTGAGCTCCCCTATAGGATTTTCTTCTTTCCTGAAGTGTCAGTATTGAGATAAAAAAGACAGCTGTGAACTGATTCTTTATAATTTTAGTCTCTGCATTAATTTATTCTGTTTGATTGAAGTTGATTACTGAGAACAGCCTGGCGAGTTTCACTCTTGCTTTTAGTCTCTTTCCTTCTGCTTTTTAGGTGGTTTTGTTTTGATTTTGTTTGATTTGGGGTTTTTGTTAGTGTGGCTTTTAACCACACTGATATAATGCTTTTCTGTTTGTGTTTTGAGCTCTGCAGGGAAACGTTCAATCCATTATAAGGTTTTCATGTGTTTTCTGCCACAATCCTACCATTTTTACGAAACATATATTAGACCCAAAGCTCATCAGATAATGCACCTCCTCCTTCTTAACTTAATGTGCTGAAGTCCATTTCAATTGCTTTTGAAATGGAATCAAGAAACTTTCATGCTTCCATCTCAGAATTCAGTTGCATCGTAAGGCTATCGCAGGCTTAGGGTCATTGAGCATCCTTGCAGAGATCTTCAGGGAGGTACATAAGACCTTAAGAGTAGATGCATCTTGAAAGAAAAAAAAAGTCCAAGTTGTTGCACTTTATCTCAGCTTCTCAAGATTCTTGAGATTTAAAGTGCAATTTTCATTGTATGAATTTTCTGTGGTACTGGGGCACAGCTTTAGGTCTCCATGGGTTGGATATATTTACGAAAAATATCTCAGATGCTGCTGGAGACAAACCAGAAAAGATTCCTTTAACTTTGTATTATAGCCCTTTATAATTAATGAGGCTATCTAAGTGTGAGGATAGTTACACTTTTAGAGGTACACACTAATGTAACCTGGGGGACATGAAGCGAGAGGATGTATTCAGAGCTCCCTTTGTACACTAAAATTGTATTAATTGGCAAGTCCTTGTTGGGTGCAGAATAAAACCTCCAAAGAAAAGCAGCTGTACACTGGATGTACTAATCCATCACCTTCAGCTTTGTGTTCTCTACTTGCCTGAATGGAATGACACAACCTCTTCACTTGTCCTTTTGGAAAAGGAGAAGGGCTTTTGGCTTTATTTGCTAGGTTTGATTTCTCGGTGGTGTGCTGGTCACTGTGTACTCATTTGTGTCAGAGAGCTCACCTCTCTGGTGCACTTGCCTGTAGTTTGCCCATGAATGTAAATAACCCAAGTTGTGAGTGTGGGAAAGCTGGAGAATTTCCTCAGTGCATGGTTTCTTCTAAATGCAGAGGCTTGATGGCACTTTAGCAGAGTGGAAAGGAGAGGGAGGCCAAAGTATGGGTTTTCCTTCTTACCTTTACTGCTGTCAGAACAACAAAGGGACAGAGGAAGAAAAACCTGCTCACTTAAGGATGCCATCTCCACTTTACCGGAACATTCGCTAGAGCACCATTAGCTAGACTACTGTCATTTAGGAGAAAAATGCCTTATCTTTGTTTACAGAACAGCAATAGAAGACCTTTAACACAGGAACATGACCATTCAGAGGCTTGGCTTGAGGTATTTTTTTCTCATGCATTTAGTATGTGATAGAAGGTAATGGGATAGAATTTGTCAGGTGGCTTTGGCAGGGATGTAACTTTTTGAAAGCTGGGGTTGTCACCTGTGGTCGTGTTAGCTTGTGGAATGCAGACTCTGGTCTCTTTGCAGATAAAAGCATAACATAAAATCCTTTGTCCTGCCAAGGCCAGTGAGAGGCTCAGTGAAAAGGCTCTAAGGGCTCAGTGCTCAGGTAGATTCACTAGACTTTATCTGGCACAGCCTGGTAACAGATGAAGAGCAGACAGCAGAGGTTTCCCTCTGAAGCCATTCCCTGATAAAGGTGGAAATCTTCTAGAGTTTTGCTGAATGTCATTTACTTGGTCTTCCATTGGTGTAGCTCAGAAAGCCTATGTCTGTTCTATAGCTCCTTGCTTGTCATTCCACAAATAGTACTTAAGCTAATGTACCAGGTTTGAGTGTTTGGGGATTGTGTTGCTAGATGGAGAGCCTGCCAGTTAAAAAGCATGATATCAAAAAACATTCAGTGCTTGATTTCCACCTCACTGCAGCTACACAGCTGTGTAATATCATAGTAGTTAGTGGAACTTCTTTCTGCCTCATGCTCAAGAGCCAAGCAAAAGTCTCCAGTGGGTTTATTAGAAATTCTGCTGGGAATGTTTTAGCTCCTTTTTACACAGGAGCAAAACTGCAGAGAAGATAGAACCAGACTCATAAGAGACATAGACTTACTGTGGATCTAGTGGTTTAACAGAAATTATTTCTACAACCTCTTTAAAACTCCATGCTTGTATTTAAAAGCCTTAATAGCGTAATGTGTGTGTTCATACAGAAAAAAAAGATTAATATTCCAGTGAAATAAATGGAGTCATTCCTACTTTTGGTTACTTCCCTTGCTCATACAGGAGTGATATGGTGATTAATAAATAAACGGACTCTGATAACATATTGAGGGCATGGGGAGGTCATTCACCTGTTGATTCAGATGCATAAGAGATGTTAGTTTTCCTTTATGAACGATGAAGGGCCTGGAGTGTTTCCAAAAACTCTTGCACAGTTCTCAAATGTCCTTGGACTGAGGGAAGGACTTGCAGGAAGGAAATATAAATACCCAATTTAAGGGTGCCACTCAGATGCTGTTCTGGATCATCAGAATCAGGTTTTGTTGGCATTTCGTACACAGGTTTACTTGTTCTGAGGCTTCAGTTCCAAGGACCAGATTAGGCTGGTCTGGCAGAGATGAGCAAAGGTCCAGAAAAAGAATGGGAGACAGTCCTTTCTGATCCCTGCCATGAGCCGGTCCCAACCTCTTCTTCTCCAGTCAGGCAAAAGCAGACTTCTCAAGTGTGCCTGTTTAAAGGCAGCACCTGGCTCTTCTTCTCTCCTAACTGGAGAGCAAAAGAGATTGGGTGCAGGGGAGCAATGGCTGTTTAAAAAAGCCCCTCATCTGACACATTTCCTTCACACATATTGTACCTAAATCAAGCAGAGAGCCCCAGGAAACTCTTAATAGCAATGTTACCATGTCCAAAGTGGGGAAAAAAATAGGACCAGCTGATGTGAGTAATACACATATGTGTTTTAAAAGCATTGTTGCAGGGTTGTGTGGTCGCCGCAGTCAGAGAGCTGGGCTTTTCAAAAGCTGCTCTTTCCAATTGCTTGGCATCTCCATGTAATCAGAGGCTGACATCAGACTCTCGATTGGAACTACTTGAGCTATTAGGCTGTGAAGAGCAGAAACTCTCTGTGTTACGCAGTGTGTATGAGGGGGAGAAGGTTTTTTTCACTTCCTTTGATGTATTAGCATCAAGAGAGGGAGTCTTTGCTTCAGTCCTAATTGCTTCTCATCTTTGAATTTATATACCAATATGTAAGTAACTGCAAAGGGAGATAGCAGAATTTATAAAAAGTTCAAAAAGGCAGGGCTTAGAGCATGATTAAAATAAAAGATAGCATACAGTGTATGCTGTTTTTAGCTGAAATATCTCCCTAGAATACTTTCCATTTACATTCTCATTATATCTAACTGCTTCTAATGCACTGCTTAGCTTAACAACTGGCATGTTTTTAGGGTAGATTTTATAGTAGATATACACCCACTGTGTTCTTAACTTGAGACTTTAAATTGCAGTATCTGTATTGGACAATCTTTTCTTATACCTTCTTGTCTGAAGGCAGGAGAAAAGCAATACTGATAGGAACCTAATTAAGCCTGTAGTCTTATTACACCAGGAGCTGTGTGCTTGAAATGCTGCTCAATTCAATGAGTGCTGCGTGGCACTGCCATGTTAAGTCCCAGCAGAGTGACATATTTTTTTTTAATAGGATCACTGTAATTCTTACAAAGCCACCATGGTTTTCTCTTTCTTTTGAGCTGCCAAGGCAGTTGGACTTTGAACTACAGCCACTCAGACTGAGTCCCTGAGAAAGTCCGGAGGAGACGTCTTGCGAGTGTGTGCATGTGATTATGGGGAATGAGCATGGGGCGGTGTGTTTGTGCTATAAATATGCACAGAGTCTTCAGGCCTCCGCAGCTTTTCCCCCTGCCTTCCCAAAGCATTTTTTGTCATCTTGACAATGTTTGAACAGGCTTTTAAGTTGACCTGACTTTTAAGTTGACAGAGGGTGCATTGGGGAGGAAAAGGTGCTAATCCTTCTTCTTGAAGATGTTTGTCTCAGTGGCTACAGAACTGGGTCATTTTTAGGAGCAGAATATGCAAGGTGCTTTGAAAAATTCCGGTGTTTCCAGAAGCTTTGGATTGCTTTAAAGACAAAACTGGGCTCTCTGTGCGTGCTCAATTTTGCCTGATTTTTTTATTTTTTTTTCTTCCCTCCAAAAAGGCATTGCCTACCAAGCATTGTTCTCTTCAGACTGTCCATGATTGCAGAAATCAGATCTTCATGATGAATGAAATTCAAGATAGGCAGCAGTAACTCCCTGTGATGCTCAGAGGCAAACTTTTTAAAGATGTTATACATGTTTCACTGCATCCAGTACTTAGTGAGATATGATAAGGGGCAATTTAATAAGTGAAACAAGGGATTAATTATGATTTAATGCTTACCATGCAAATCAGACTGGGTCCAAAAGAATGGACACTATGCAGCTCCATTTTTCTCACTGTAAGGTTTATTTACTTGCAGGAAAAAGAGGGCCAGTTCTTGTCATAGGCAGGGTCTTCTCTTTGGTGAAGTGTTGTGTGCAGGAATAGAGTCAAGAGATGTATCTTAATTAATTTCTAAAAAAAGAAATCATATATCATGTATTGACCAGTGACTTTCACATGCCCAGCCTTACCCCTGGAAGCTACATAGCTCTGCGAAGCCCAGATTTTGAATGCAAACTTTTTTTTTCCTGTTTTTTTTGGGAGGATGACTTTCTCATACTTATCTGAAACCCCTTCTGGCTGGTTCTGCTGCTTCAGACTGTGTTAAACACAGCTCCCCTGGCCTTCCCGTACCCCAGCAGTTAAAATCATCACAGAGGCTCCTATCTCAGCACACTGAGGAGATCTCACCTCCCCTCCTGTATTGACTGTTCCCTGCAACAAGTGTTGCTGCAGGAACCTGAGGTCTTGGTCTCTGCAGAAAATTGCCTGAAGCCTTGCACATGGTTAGCATGCCAAAGACAAATTTTCCCCATAAGTTGGATTATCCTGGCAGCACTGTTTTTAGCCTTGTTTCTTATCAAAACATGTATTAAGGAATAGCGCACACTGTGTGTATAGCAGGGAAGGGGGTGGGTATGCCTGGGTATCTCACACCAGCCATTCAGAAGTTTTATATTTGTTACTCATCTACAATTTCAACTACATTACCACAATGTAGAAATCATAAAAGAGGCTGCGAAGTAAAGGAGAGGACAGATTCTTCCTGCTGCATTTGGAGAAAGGTCTTGTTCTTTATTAGAAACTAGAAAATCCACTGGGGAAAGAATCCCAAATAAATGTTCCAACCTAATAAAAAAAAGTGCTCCAGTTGGAGCTCACATTTACATCAATGTGAAAGTCAGTCTTTGCATGACATAAAAGCTGGAGAAAACCAGGCTTCATTAGTTCCGCTGCTTGCAAAACTGGTTGTTCGTATTCCTCTTTCCCCTCTAGAATTACTGATTATTTCTTTTCAATATTGTTTTTTTGAAACTTATGCCTCGAATGACTTTCATTTTGTGCCATCCTATCCTTTACTCCTCTTCTCATGGTGGTTTCACAGGGCCTATACTTTTACTTCTGTCTTAATAGCAAAGATAACCCCCCCTCACTCCCTTCATGGTGTGAATGAACAGTATTAATTTTTACAGCTGTGGTTTATTCTCCATTGATTATCTTTAATGTGATGCTGTCTTGTTCAGTAAATAAACTACCTGCTAAGATGTAATCATCCCCCTCCCCCAAACATAACCTGCTTTTAATAGATGTTGTAAATGCACTCATTGTGCCTGGCACACTAAAAGCACTGGTTTAAGTTCCTGTACTTTCAAATTGCACTCTAGCTGAAGTGTATTTTGTGGCAATCATTACTCTGCTAATAGCTTAAAATAAGTATCACTACTTCATTACTTCAGTAGTATTTTTAGTCCTCTGTTACAGCTGCTGCAGGCTTGTTATAGCCTTGGTGTCCAGACAGAGGTTGGATAAGCTGTGCTCGAGACAAAACTCTTCTAAGGGAGACTAGGAGACTCACCTGAAGGTTTATCATTAATTATCTGTTGCTGTTAGCTGATGTGAATCAGTGTCCAGAATGACGTATGACCCAGGGTATTTACCCAGTTTATGCTGTAAATGTTTTTAGGGACCTCTGTCAACACATGCAAAATTTAGAGTGCAATTCTCTCTCAGATCCAACAATAAAATCATCTGCCTACAGGTACATACGGAAATGAGCACCCGTATTTGAGAGGTGCTGTGTCTGTAGATGAGTGAATGGGTTACAGCTACATTCAGCAGCTATAATGTGACTATTCATTTATAAAATTCTCTAAGT
The DNA here is from genome assembly GCF_017639235.1 of Corvus kubaryi. Taxonomy (NCBI): domain Eukaryota; kingdom Metazoa; phylum Chordata; class Aves; order Passeriformes; family Corvidae; genus Corvus; species Corvus kubaryi. The sequence continues at coordinate 13,249,263 of NW_024580667.1, read as the reverse complement.
GGAACTTAACACAAATTATTAGTGTAGATTAAAAGTATGTTTCATTTATCTGCTTGTTCCTAAGAACCCAGTAGAATGGCAATTAAAGAAAATAAGAGGGAACTGCAAAATATCACAGCTCAGGCTGATTATTTATTTCCTTTCTGAATCCTGTTTGGCTTTAAATCTGTCTTGATAAAGCAGCATCTTGGACTGTGAGACTAAAAGGTTCTGTCACCATAAAATAAGTAAGTGTGCCCATTTTTGTGCAGACCTTTTAAAATGACAATGGAAATAGGTTTTCCTCAAAGAGGAAGAAAAACAAGAAGAGGTTGTTCCTCAAAATTCTGTGTGTCACTAGAGGAGGAACACCCTTGTTTATACACATACACACACACACACACATATGTATATACACACACAGAAACACTTATCTAGATAACAGAAGAAGACCAGTGGAAAGACTGAACAACATATTATTGGTCACTGAGAATAGAAAAGCTTGATAAATGGGAGAAGAAATTTACAGCCACATCAGCAGCAAACTGGTCAAGTGAGAGAAAATATTTAGTACTCCAGCTCTCATGACAGAGGTAAAAACTGAAGGTAATTGATGTATCTTGTTTTTTCCTTGTTTTGACTTTGTATCTTCATTCAAAAGCATCTCATGATTGAGTTCACTTCCTTCCCATCCCCTCCCTCTCACAATGGAAGATTAGTTTGTACTCAGAGACTGTGATGGTGTTGATGGAAACTCTTCTACTGGATATAATGGGTGATCAGAAGTGAGGTACATCTTGCTCAGGGATGTGGAAATTCTGCTCTTTGGTACTTGCATACTTACAAGAGTAAAGACTTTGCTTTTGAATGAACTGCCCCAGCTATATTACAGCAAGGGTTGAAAAATAAAACGGAAATGTAGAAAAGCCAAGTTAATGAAATCAAATCTTCCAGGAAAACAGATGGGTAAGTGAAAGGTAAAGTGCGCAAGTCTACCGTGTCATTTGCAGATGCACTGAAGGAACGTGTTGTATTTGTTTTTGCAAAGAGATGTCTCCCGTGCCTTTGTTCCCTTTTGAGACAGTCCAACCTTGGGCTTGTTAAATATGTCTCTACAGAAGTTGGCACATACTGACCTTGTTTGCTGCAGTCTGCTCTTCTGCAGCTTCTTGATTCTAGTGGCATGAGGCAGATGGACAGAGCCCTAGAGCTAAATGCTGGATAGCATAATTAATTGCACTTGTATTGAAGGCTGGAGCTGACTGAGACAAACTTTGGCTGATACTACAATATTTCTTTGTCCAAGTTACATCTCCAGTGTCAAAGTAATTCTTGTTTTTTTCTTTCGGATCATACTCCTTGGGTATGAGGATGCTAAATTATATGCCAATATTATTTTCATTATATACCAATATTATTCTATTACGTTGGCATAATAGAGTTCTCTCTACTGCTTTGTGCCCTGATAGCACTACGGGAGCATTTTACAGGTTTGTAGAGCTTGTGGAAGCTCGCCTGAATTTTCCTTTCATGTCTGTACGGCCTTTTCTCTGCTGTGTTTTGGAGTCATAGTGGTCAGCTGTGAGTATCATGTGAACCCTGCTCCGTGGAAGCCCCATGCCAGTGTGGTCCTGGCCAAGCACATTTTGGACACTGGAATGGGGTTTACGAGGAAACATAGCAGGTAGCTTTTAGGTGGACTCAGCTGCTATCTGTCAATGGCTGGTAGGTGTGTAGAGCAGACTCAGACCCATCCAGGTGCTGAACTCCTCCTGAGTGAGCTGAGAATGTTTAGTTTTGCAGGCTGGAACCGAGGAGGAGGACCCAGTGGCTAAAATACTATTGCTTAGGAGACCTGGATTCATCCACTGACTTTTCATGAGAACTTCCAGGGAAGGTTGTTAGTGGCATTCAGATCACCAAGTTTTAGCACTCTAAACTTCTGGCCATCCATCCTGTTCAAAGATGAGCCTGTCTTTCACTCTTGAGCAGTGAAAGTTTCTAGTTCACATGAATCCCTTAAGTTCTGTGAATGTCACAGTGTGAAGTGGGTACTGCCACAGACTTTCTGGCACTCTGTTCTCAGTCTGTGGCAGAGTGACAGCACATCCTCCCTCTCAGAGGAGTTACCACACAAGCAGTGAGACTGAGTTGGGTTGTGGGGTGATAGATCACAACACACTGTTCTGTAAATGACAGGCAATCTGCAAGGCTGAGACCCTTCCACATCAGGAGTGCTTCTGTCCTTTATGGGCAAATGTTTTCAGGTGCTGTGTGAAGACAGTACCCCTAGGTGGGATTCTCCAGTCTTACTTTTTGCAAGCCAGGAGTCCTTGCAGGCTGGAGCTGAGGAGATCTGCAGGCCTTGCTCTGTGAGGACTAACCTTAGGTTGGGCTGAGTTTGCAATTGCCAGTCTTTCTTTTGAAGCTTGGCTCATAGAGGAGATTGAGCTTTCTTACATTATAGACAACATGTCCCGGTTAATTACAGTCATGTAAAGATGAGGTTTTACCTTGGGACTTGGTTTAATTAAAAAACGGTGCTGGGAAGTTTATTAAACATCTTTGTTCTATCTGGGTGCCAAGTACTAATGCTGGTTTTCTTCAGGTGCTCTCCCAGCTTCAGTCAAAAAGGGCCACCTGAATGTGACATCTGCACTAATGAAAGGGGAGGGAGGACAGGCTGTCATTCTCTGTCCAGCCAGGTTTGAGCCTGGCAGCTCATTTTTCAGAGCTTGGGCTTGTGTCTGGGCTTTGGGGAAAGGTTTTTGCAGGTAGTAGTGTCAGAGGAAAAGTTGCAGTGCAGAACCTAATGCTTTCCCTGTGTAGTGGAAAAATCATGATCATGCATGTGAAATGTGGACTTAGAGGAACTTTGTGTGGGTGGTCTTGTTTTGACTCTTTCTGCCCCCCTTCCTTTCCCTTCCCACTCACGTATGCTGAAGTCTGTCATCTATTTAACTTGAGCTTTTCTAATAATCCTAGATAATATGCAACAAAAACAATAACAAGGTGCCTGGATATACAATCCCCCTGAACTGTAGCAGCCACAAGATCTCCAAGACATGCTTTTTGTTAGTACTGGCTTGTGAGAGACCTAGCACTCCATGATGCCCATCTGTTAGCAGCATGTTTAAATGTGATTAATGTGCAAGTTGCAAGAATTGCAATAGCTTTTGCTAGTCTACAAGAGAATCTGTCACTGTTAATCTCTTGCAGTATTAAAAGCTTAATATAGTAAATCTAATGTTATGGAAAGCTGTAGCTTTGCTTTTGTTACCATCACCTTAGTGTGTTATTAAACTACTATTAGGTTTTCTTCTGTAGTTGGCAAGCATAGAGTGAGTGTAGGTATCATGCACATGCAGAAGAATATTTAAATGATCATTTAAGTATGAAGGCTCTCAAGAAAGAGATGCTCTAACATAAAAGGATTTTGGGGAACATTGGGTTTGACTGGCATTTCTGAGGGGATATGGACAGAGCAGGATGTCTTAGGAGTCAGCCCTTTCCCAAAATGTGGTAGAGGCCAGGAAAATCACAAGCAGTGTCCTGATGTGATCGTTCTTTGCTGTGCCTTGGTAAACATCAGAAATAATTTTGTTTTACCCACCCATGGCAGTAGACCTACCTTGTTAGTAGTTTAAACAGGACTGCTGCGTCTTTAACAGAGATGATGGGCAGGATAAGCAGTGTTATGGCACAAGCAGGGACTGTCTTCTGGAGCAGGCTGACACTTCAGGGAGCAAATAGGGGAGGACCCAAGGAAGGAAAATTACTTGCTTCATATAGCTGCTTGTGTTCGAAAGGATCAAAGAAACCATAATGAGTCGGTATCTTTCTTTTTCTTTAAAGGAAATTTCAGAAGAGTGATTCAATTAATAGTAGTTTACTCAAGATCTGCAGGTGGCTTGTAAAGTGTAATCAGATCCCCCTCACCTTTTAAACCCAGATCTACAGCTTTGTTCATTTTAGTGGAGGTGGAGATCTCCATTCTTCGATTTACAGTGGCAGTTTGGTAGAGGAGAGGGCTTGTTATAAAACTTCTTGGTTTATGGCATGATTACAAGGTGCTTTTGTTTCCAGCAGGGACAGCAATAGTGCTTTGGTCAAGACATTTCAAAACTGCTTGCAGTTTGTTCTTGTGAGATCATTGGGCACTGCAGGACAAATTGAGACCTGCCTTTCAGTGAAACACCCCCTCGCTCCATCATGCACAGCATCTTCAGAGCTGCCAAGCAGCTTGTCCACTTCCACTCATTGCAAAAAGTCAAAATCAGATCGGATAGAACAGTTCTGTCAAAGGGGTAGTTACAGAATATATATAGTTGCAGAAAACAGACTGGACTCCATGGGATTTTCTGGTTCTTCTGTGTGCCTCTCTATAATCCAGTCTTTGAAGCATTTAAGAGCTTGAGGTGCCATGATTAAAAGCTTCAAGGACCATGCTTTTTACCCTCTAATAGGACAGGCATCAAGTCCACTGCTCTGAGCCATTAGGAAGACTTGCAGGGAAGATAGCTTGCCAGTCAGACTGAGTGCAGTAAAGGGGCTTTCTCCCTTTTGTGGTAACACATTGTTGAAGTGAAACTGTTCATTTTTGGTTCCTGAGGGCTGCTGTGGCACACCCTGCACCTGTGAGTCCCACTATTGCTCCTGCTCTTTGTCTGGTGAATTGAAGAGTGATGCCCAGTATCCTCCATCCGTTCTCGACAGGCGAGTCATGTGCCAAAGGCTGCAAGTAGTGGGCTGAGGTGAAGGTCATACAGCATGTTATCAAAATAGGAGACTGCTTTGCTCTGCCCCCTCCCCTCAGCTCTTTGGCAGTCAGAGACTGTTAGCTCACACTGTGAGAAATTCCAAGAGCTTCTAGGACGGTATTCCAAAGCCTTGCAAAGCTGTGCATGATAGTGTAAAATCTTAAAAAAAAATTTACAAGAGTCTTCATGGATCAGTTCCTTCCTATACCCATGGTTGCAGGGATATCCCTGGAAAAGGGCATTTCTTTCATGATTTGAAAGAGTCTTGGAGACAGGGAGTTAGAGGACGGAGGATTCATCTGCACCTTGAATGCCTTGTTGTTGCCTTATGCTTTTAGTTCACTTTTTAGCTGTTAAAATGTGGAGGAAAGAGGATTCAGTAAGCAGCTGTGTATGTGTTTGCCTTCAGTGAGTGCCTGCTCAGGCAAGGCAAGCATGATTCAGCTACTAGTTAGTGCTGATATACCAGAATTGGCAAGCACTGAACACTCCTACTACTGGATCTGCCCCAGTTGCTTGATGTGCAGCGATGAATGGATGAACATTCACCAATGCTGTTGCACAAACAAATAAGTTAATAAAAAGCAGCTGATTGTGTCACTGTAAGCTGTAGAAACTCCAAAGTAGCACTGAGATTATTTAAAAACAGATGTTCTTATCTGGAAACTCCTAGAAACATACAGTGGTTAGGGTTTTTTTAAGGGAAAAAAACTGCAACAGGATAGACACAAAACAAACTCTCTACCTTGTCTTTAAAAGATTTCATGGTGAGAACTTTTATAAGAGGTTTTCTCTTGAAGCCTTATCCCAGGTCTGAGTTTGACAGCGAATTTAACTTTGGATTATCTCAGAGATAATTGGAGCTGCACTGGCATTCTCCAGTGAGAGAATTAATTCACGAGGAAAAGCTTTTTTAAGGGGACGCAGTGGAAAGAAAACGCTCTGTGAAAACTGGAATTATACAAACCAGCTGTCTGGCCTCATATAAAATTATACTGGCCTTTTGTACCTCCATGTAAGTGGTATTTAACCCTTGCCATCATTACCGCGTACTGCTGAGACAGATGAACTTCTCAGCTGATGGCTGAGCGGGCCGGCAACAAAGCGCAGACGGATGCGATTGTGCGGGGACGCGGGGCTGTGGCGGGGCCAGCCGTTGGTTCATTATTCAGGCAGACAAAGCTTCCCGCCCTCATGAATCACGTCGGCTTTTTTTTTTTTTTTTTTTTTTTCCTCCTTCTTTCCCTCCCTCTCCGAGGGAACTCAGTAAAAAGACCGGGCATACAGATCAGTCACAGCAAGCTGGATCGTTTCCATTTACGTTTCTCTGCCCTCTGGAGGCAAAAATTGTCCCATGCTTGTGGCCTGAGGGGTACTGAGGGTGCCCCTTCTGCCCCATGCTCCCCAGGTACTGCTGTGGTGCAGGATTGACTCCTCTGCCCATTTCCCAGGGGAGAACATGGTTTTCTTTTCAGCTCTGGAAACGAGCCCAGACCACTGGTCCTGGGTGCGCACAGACTCATTTTTAACAACTTCCACATCTTAAGGAGGACTCTGTAGCTATGGGCAGTGGCAGGAGAATTACATTAGTGTCCCCTTTTTATCAGCTGATAAGAAAAGCTGTGGAGCAGTGTCCATACACATCCCCTTCAATAGCGGTGAAAATACCTGAGGATGACAGCCAGTTTGGGAAGTTATATTGAGCCTTTCTGCTGCTAGAGAGGAAATGAAGTGCTTCTGAGAGGTGTTCCAGGGCCATGGAAACAAACACATGTCAATGTTAATGTTCTGCTGTAACAGTGGAGGGAGCAGCGCAGGGTCCCTCCCATCCCAGTCATGGGCTGCTGCAGGCTGAGGTAGCATGGAGCGAGGGCTCAGGGCAGGAAAAGAATATTCTTTCTACCATGAGCCTAATGACAGTCCTCAAATATGCAGAAAAATAGTTTTGATCAGAAAATCATGGCTGGTACCAGATGGTTCAAGCAAAGTGTAAGAACTACTGTAGTAAAAAGTAGTAACAACTGCCCACACATGAAGCTTTATCCTAGAGAAGGAAGGCTTGGCTTTGACAGGTCCTTTGAAGCATGAGCTTCTTATGTGTTGTTTGTTCGCTCTGTATGTTGTCATTGCACATGCTACTATTAACTGAACTGGGTGTGTGGTTTGGTTTTTTTTCTAATTCTTCCTAAATTCTTGGCCTCAGTGATGAAACATGGTCAGCAGCTCTGCTGGTTACCTGTGTATTGCCTGGGAACGCTCTGCAATTAGTTTAATTTCTCTGAATACCCACTTGTTCTTGCATTACAAAGCTGGATAATTAAAGAATCCTGGAATTCTCGCTCTGTACTATTCATTCCTTTGTGTACCTCTTTCTTGTGCCCTTATATCTAAATTAAATGCATTAGACCTCTCCAGTGTCTTTCCATCTGTAGATCTTTTCATGCCACTAATTATTTTTATAAGCTGCTTCTGGAGCTCTTTTATTTCTTGGTATCATTCACAACTCAAAGGAGGCTGCAGACAGCAGTATCCTTATGAGTGTGTTCTGGGAGCTCCTTTCTCCTCAGTTTCTCTCTCCATCCTCCCCATTTTTCCAGGCTCAGTGCTGTAGCCTTCCCTCACTAAACCCGATGACTTCAGCCATTGTAAATGAAGAATACAGAATCCTTCATTTATGTGTATTAATCTGATAAGTGACTAAAGCTACAGGCCTAAGCATCTTGGTGAGCTGCCATATCATTTGCTAATCATTAACACAGTTGAAAGACTTTTTTCTTTATTAAAAAACAAAGTATAGTCTTTAAAGAGCAGTATTTTGCAAGAAGAGAAAGCTGTGTTTGTTTTGAAAGGAAGATTTATTGGGATGATATAATCCGACTTGTGCTATCACCTCACCTGTTTTTCCTCAGGGAGACCATCAATCTTTATTAAAATTTCTAAATCAAAAGATAAAAATGATAGACAAATTCCAGAATGGGATGAAAATGCTAACAAGAGCTGAAAGAGAAATCCCTTCCTTTTAATACCTGCTGAAATTAAATTCAAAGAGGATCTAGTTCACTCTGGATGTGTGTGATCTGAGAGCAGTTTTGTGGCTTCAGTCCTTTGTAATGCGAGATCGGACAGAAAGAACAGTGGTGCATGGGTCCCATCTGGAGGGATTTATCATCTGAACTCTTAATGCTGGGCTTGCTTTTTTTTCCCCATCTAATCTTCATGCACTTATATGCCTCACGTGAAACAGCTTTGAGTGGGTCCTGGAGTTGGCTGGGTCCAGCTTCTCACCTCGCTTTACCATTTCCTTCCATGAGCTGCCTCTAGTACAGCTGAAGCTTTCCTTATCCTTCAGGCTGTCCCTACCTCTGGCTTTTGCAGCGCTGGCTCCACCACAGCATTAATACGCACAGCTAGATGTTGCCAGTTCTGTCTGGAGATGGATGTTGTGCTGCACTCCCAAAGCTAGTGCAGGTTTGGGGGAACTTAATTTTTTAGTCCCCTCCTTTGTGCCATTTCTGCATCTGACTTGTGAAAATGCATTCAAAGAAAAATGAGTCTTTCTAAGTGCTTGGAGGATGAAGGTTGTAGAGAGAAGTTGTCCCTCAAGTAACATTGGAGGGGCATTTGCTGGAGAAGCAGCAGTTAGGCTTGTACTGTTGAAGTTCACTCTCATTTCAGGAAAACTCTTCAGTACAAGTCACAAAGAGATGTTTATTAGCTCATTTGGGGCTACCTGAGGTCTCTCTTCCCTCTGAACATAATCTATGATACCTTGCCTGTGCAGGCAGAAAAAAATTTGCTCCGTAAATTAGGAGGAAAATTATAGACAAAAAAAGGTTGTTTTCAGTAGACCATGCACTGGTGCCTCTTTCAGACAGAAAAGTGGTAAATCAGGCTGAAAAAAAGATTGTTTTCAAAATTGTCTTTCCCTTTACTTCTGCCACTGTCACAAAAAGTAGTCTTGTGACCCCAGCAAGGGAAAGCATGCATCTCGTCTGACTGTGGTCCTTAACACAGTTTGAGCATGGCAACCTTATCTGTAGATTCTAACATCCACAGATACATACATGCAGGTTAAATATCTATCTATCCATATATTTAAACTGTGATATCTTCAATTATTAGATTTATTCACACATTTTAAATTCCTTTTCAACATTCTTTGTAGCCATTTGTAGTTCATTGTATAGGGAAAGGAAGGACAAAACCCAGGCTTTTTCTTATTTACAGATAAAGGGTACTACTGTGATCCAGTGACTGATTTTGTTTCTTGACTCACTAACCACGAATTAATCCACAGCTCTTCAGCACTGAACTACACTGGGTCATGGTTAGATCTATGGGCTATATTGGAGAATCAGAGCAGTATCTGATTTGTTTTTCCTTTTTGATCTAGTGTAGTATATTGCCTGTGTTGAAACTAAACAGAATTAACTTTGTAATCTCTAGTGTAAAGCATCAATTTCTTTTTCAAATAAGCTTTGAGTAACAGGATATATTTACTGTTGACATTCGGTCAACAAAATATTTTTTTAAATACCTAATAAATAGAAACATCTGATAGTACTCATTTTTTGATACAGAAACTAAAGAATGACTGCTCCTAAGGGAAATAAGACAGTATTTGGGAGTCCTGGAACTGGCACCCTGTGTGAGACAGTGCAGCACACCCTGAATTTGTGCTGTGTAACAGAACTGTTGGCAGAGCAGAACTACCATAAATAAATGAAGCTGATGGACTTGGGTTACATCTTTCCTATAGAAGCAGTTGTTGCTGGATGGTTTGAGAGTAATCTCCTCCAAAGTAGTCAGGGAGGTAATTTCTTCCCAGGCTGGCTCTTCCAAACACATCTGTGCATTCATGATCATGCAGAAGGTAATGTTTGGGAGCAAATGACACAGACATAGTCCTATGGTTTTGGCTTGATGTGCTTCCTTTGCCATGTCTTTCTGGAAAAAACCTTAGCCCTAAGTACTGGTTTCTCTGTGAAAGCATACAAGAAATCAGGTGGTTTTAGCAATAGAAGTTTTGTCTCAGAGATATTCACTAATAATGAATTCTAGTCCAACACCAAGGGATAGTGTTTTGTTTGTTTGTGTTTTGTTGGGTTTTTTTTATTTTTCCCCCTCTGGAGAGTTGTAAAATATTCATGTTCTTTGTGTGTGAACATTAATCACATGGTGGTGGGTGAGGGAGGCTTCTTCATGGGTCAGGCTTTGCTGCTGTGGCTTCTCTTGCCTGTGCAAAGCTGCTGTGAAATTGGGGGAATTTCTGCTGACAGTTTGAGAGGTTCTAAGGTGAGCAGTGGGGTGAAGCAGAGTGATTGGGACTAATCTGTTCTTCTCTAGGTTTTTTGATCTGGAAGGGAATGACCTTCAGTGCATATGGACCATTGTGAACACGCTGAGCGGATATATAAAATGTCTCTGAGGAAAGAAGCAACTTTAAATTAAGTGTTCAAAGGCAAGTAAGAGAAAGAGAATGATACTGGAATAGACACAGGAGTCTCAGAAAGGACAGGTGCCTTGTTTTAAACAGGGGATGTATATTTTACGGCAGCAATCTTGGCTGATCTTTTCTTTGTGTCAAATCTTAGCAAGTGTTGATTTTTACCCAGCACTACTTACAGTTTAATTAGGTTCCCATCTTAGTCCCTAGGTCTGAAGGGAAATGGAAGAGGTATTCAAAATTCCAAAGGATATGATTAGAAATTGCCCTAGTCTGAGCAGGTAACAAAATCTGCCTTTTCCTCTTTGTCTCTCTCAGGAGTGCAGTGGCTGGTGGGGGGAAATTTACTTCTTGTGATTGAGTGACCTGATTTTGTCTCCCACTTGCACAACACAGCCTCTTGTAAGAAAACGACTAGTCTTAAACTCATACATAATTGCACAGCAGGGAGACTGAGTTTAAAAATGCAGATTTCTGTGTATTAAGGAGCAGAAATCTGTTTTGAACCCTTGAACTTTCTTTGTTGTTTAAATGACCACCTACAGAACCCGTCTGCAGAGAGCCAGTGAAACACAGTAGCTTCTTTTATATGGAACAGTATCTTTCCCCACCCCTCTCCTTCTCCCCTCCTTTCTGACATGAATGTAATACTCTATCCTTGTAACAGAGGACGCTAATTATGGAACTTAGGGCCAATGTATGTCTAGGCTATACAGTAGCAGTAAATGAGGGTATATTCTACTAATCAGTGGTACTAAGCTTGGGAACAGTGTTATCTTTCTTTTCTTGAGAAAATGAGCTACTTGCTTCATTTTACGTGTTTTCTTATTGAATAGGAGCTCAGTTAGTAGGTACAAGCCTCCTCCTATCTGTATAAAAGGGGCTGATGTTTATATCTTTGTCCTCAGATGTTCAAAATCGTGTTCTGCTATAATTTGGCAGCTTAAGAAAGCATCAAATATACACACCCTACTGTTGCTGTCCTCTATAATTAAGTGCTATAAAGGTAAATTTGTGTTGTGAGTATGATTTTACAGAGCTTGTGCTTATACTTTATCATACTTGCCAAAGCCTTAATGTAAAGGGCAATGTTTGACAAACGTGCTGTGACTAACTCATGTGAGTATGAGCAAGAAGACTAAAACAGTGTGGGATACTTTGTTTCATATAAATGACTTCCTAAATATTCAGCTCTATGATTTTTCATTTCTCATGTCAAGAACAAACCAAAATACCTAAGCTCAAACAAATCACCTTAACTGTAAGTGTGTGGAAAAAAGAATTTAGTAGAATGGATGATTTGAAGATAAAAAGGCTTTAGTCCTCGTAGACCTGGGTTAGCATATACCTGTGCTGCAAAATTACATTCACTTAAACTAAGGTAAAATAAAGAAAAACACCACACTGGGAGAATTAACTCTTTCACAGTTGTGTTCTTGTCCCTATGTTGATGTAGAGCTGGATAAAGAGGTGTTCTAGCCCTGCTGGGGATCTCCGTAAGTGTGACCTGTCCTTTGAAACATTTTGGGAGATACTGCAGGGAGAAAGTGTCTGTCCTGTTGTGACATGGAGGCAGAAGTGATGTTAGTGATGTTATCATGGCAACTTGCTGTGGTATGCAGCTAGGAATTGATTGTCTAGAGCCTGAATGGCCTGAACTCCTTTATGAGATCCCATGTCCCATGGCAGAATAGCCACCAAGTAGCTGTCACCAGCGCATGTGGATTTCTCATTCTGACGACAGGAGACACATGGGAGCGCCTTTCAGAAGGAGATGTTTGCCCTCAAAGAGTCACTTTGCTTGGGAGATTGTTAGGCTGCATGCAGCAGTGATGAGGGAGGGAGGATAATCTCTGCAAATTTTCATAGGGGTGGGAGGCTGATGGCTGGTTTTGGAATATGGTTTCAAGCATGGGGAGTGGGGCAGCATCCTTGTGCAGGCCTAAAGTCAGGCTAGGACTGTTTGTTTTCTTTTGCAAGCAGAGTTTAGTGCTAAAAACACTGAAGCATTAAGAGAGATTGCTTTGCAGGAAAAAAACAAAAGTGTGTAATTGTGCTGCTGTCCTCATCTCTGTGGAAACCAGTTTGATTGTTTTCAGACCCTTTGTCACTGCATGACATGAGGAAAGGGTGGATGGCCTAGGAGTAGGTTGTGGCCTACGAAAGATGAGAGTGAGTGAAAGTGAAGCTGAGAGTACTCTATAAGATCTTCATTGCCTTTGAGTGTAAATTGTGCATGAGAAAAATGCACTGTGGCGAGCACACTTGGCTAAGTGGAAGCTAAGGCATTCTGTTCTTACCTTGTTACAACTTTGTTCCTGAATGCAATTAACAGCTATTTTATTAATCTTATTCGTTTTGTGCATAGGCTGTACTATTCCAGAGATGGTATTAGTAGGTGTTTGGAAAAACACTGATGGAAGAGCACCTTGTAAAATGGTAGATGAACTGTTGCTCTTGGTTCAAGGCTTGCTGACACTCTGGATAGTGTTGACAACTTCTGGGATTTTACTGACCATCTTGGACTGCCAAAAACTAGAGTCATATGTTCATTTGAGCATTAGCTCTCCAAGTTTAAAAAGAAACAAGTTGCTAGCTAGTCTGGTTGTAAACATTAGTATTTTGAACTCTAGAGGTTCACAGCTGTAAAGGTGAATGAAGAGCACTAAACTACCATTTATAAAACAACCCACAGAGCCCTGGTACTTCTGCCTAGATATTATGTATGCAGACTCTGTTTTAGGAGTCAATGGCATTTGACTACTGAAGTCTGAATATTGAACTTGGCAATAGTGGACAGAGATTGGCATATGACCTCCTTTATAAGGTGATTTTACTTGGAACTGATCTAACCATCTTAAATCCAAAACACAAATAAATGGTGGGTTGTCCGTCTAGAGGACTTCCTGATAAGGCATGTTGCTATGTTTTCTGTAAGTGCAGTAAGAGGCAATTTTCCATCCTAGTTAAAGGAACTTTACTGTTGCATTCACTATGTACTTCCATAGGGATTTTTCCCCTCCAATTTTCGCAGAGGAGGTCTTGGTAGCTTTTGTTGTTTAATCTGGAGGTGGTAGTTTTACCTGGCAGTGATAGTACCTTCTATTTTTGCAAAGAAAATTTAAAATGATAGAAGAATAACAGTTAAAATTGGTTGACTTGAGATACTTTTCTTTCAAAATTGGCCAATACATATGACAGTGCTTAGAACTTTTTCTCTTGGCATTTCTTGTTAACTCATTTCTAAATTACAGGAATCTGGGTAAATGCTAAGGAGCTGCCATATTTTTAATTTTTTTTCTCCAAAACGCTCTTCTTTAATGCTTGTAATCTCTTAGGCTACTGAATAGACTTACTTAAAACCTGTCTTCATTTTGTGATTCAGAGGCTGCATATTCTATGACCAGCGTTTCATATTATGCATTCCATCTATCTGGAAATAATGTGATAAAGGAAGTGAGGAATACTGTCTGGTTTTGATAGCTATAAGTTTACTTCTAGAAAACACAACTCAGTGTTTGTGTCTCCATCTGAATGTATTTTAATAAGAGAGTTGGAACAGCACCACCATCAATACCATCATCCATGTACAGACTGAGTGGAACAGCCAGTGCCTTAAGGATTAAACCTGTAAATAGATATGTTTGGTTATGTCCTTAAATCTGTCTGTTTTTCTATTTCTTTTGATCTAATGAATCTTGAGGCTTGTGATCTTGGCTCCAGGCTCTAAAGTACAAAGGCTTTTAGCACAGCAATTGATAGTAGAAGGACAATAACCGTTTTGGATTTACTTGGAGCCCTCTCTTTCTTAGCATTAATACCATTAATTTTATTCTAATTTTGTGACATGTGCTGCCTTTTTTTTTTTGTCTCCTGCAGAACTGCACTTATTGAAGCAAAGTCAGTTTGCCCTCCCATCTCAAGGCTAGGCTGTGTCTTCCCTTGCTAAACTGCGATTTCTGTGATCTTAGTCATTCTATTCAACCTCCTGGTTCAGACTCCGCTGTGGCAGGCCCTTTCTCCAAGCATTGCTGGCCATGCCTTCCCATGCATATCACATCTCATGATGGAAATTCCTCACTTGGTGGGGTTTGCTCATAAAGGCAGAGCCTCAAGTGTTGTTGAGTCTGACTGACAGCCATTAAAAGCAGTATCAGGAAGTCTGCTGGTTTCAAGAGGCATAGGATCAGGATGGCAGTGGAAAGGGAAGAGGCGAGAAGATGGGAGGCGGGAACAGGGACCTGGTGCAGAATCAGGAAAATATTGTTACCCCTAAGTGGTCAGCATGTCTGTGTTGTTTTCCACCCCTTTGAAAGGATGGATTCCTGGCTGGTCACACGGCATGGGATGTGTGGATATGCTCCATGGCTCTTTCCAGTGCCCATTTTTTTCACTTTCATTGCCATGTGCGCTTGAAAAGCAGTTAATGATTTAAAAAATTACCTACTCCTATGTGTCAGGGGTGCATTGGAATGTGAGCAGTATTTTCTCGGCACTTAAATTTATTTCCATGATTACCTCTTTCAATGGCAATTTAAAGTTTTTGTAGCCCCCGTGTCATCAGGAGAGCCCTTTCACTGGTAGTCAGGGGGACACTTGGGGTAACTCTGGGGTATGACTGCATTGTTCATCTTGGCTCAGGGGAGTTTCTGTGCTGGCACCCATCTCCCATTTCAGCAGGTTTAGGAGCACGGTCTTAGCACTGTTAAAATTTGGGGTTAGTTTTAGCAGGCCCTGCAAACAGGAAAGACAGTATGCTGGTTCTTGCTCCAAAAGCAGGGGCTCTGGGTTGGTTTTTTTTGTGTTTTTTTATCCTCTCCCAAGCTGCTGACTGGGATTGTTTATATTTTACAGTATTATTACTCCTGTTATGAGCTGCCTAAGGCAGCCACATCAAAGTACTGCAGAGCGTGTATGATGCCAGCTCGAATAATAGCAACAAATGCCGGTCTCCCAAACCTTGGTTTGATTTTATTGTTCCAGTAGGAAATGAGTTGGTGTGATCCCTCCGTCTGTGAGAGTCTTTGACTAGAGATCATTGTTCTGGCACTCAAATCCCTATTTTAATTAGAGAAGAAGGAAATACTTTGAACTGATGCTTAGATAAAAGCTGAGAATGATATTTATCACTCTCTGAAGGGGTTTTATTTTCTTTGAATTTAAGACTTCAGAGCAAAATCCCCATTTGGTTTAATTTTTAATTTTTTTTGGTGTCTCCCATTCTCTCTGAGGTGGCTGAAGCAATGGCACTGTTGTCCCAGATCCCACCAGGCACCCCATATAATGTCCTGGCCATGTGAGTTTTGTCATTGATTTCAGTGGGGATGCCCTCTTGGCCATTGTCTGCACATAAAGAACTGACACATGGGCCCACAAGAGCTGCTGTTACTTTTGGCTGACATGGGTCTCTGCTACCTGGCTTTGGGTGTGGTGAGGATAGAGCTGCCCACTGAGGTCGGCTTCTCTGTCCTGGGGCTCCGGCAGCTACCACAAGCCACAGGGCTGGGAGGAAAGGCTTCAGTACACACAGTCTCAGCTTATGTATCTGAACTGAAGCCATTTGTTCCATGCTTACAATGGCAGGAAGTACCATATTGAGGTCCTGACTGTATGTAAGCACACTGATTTTTATAGCGTGGATTCTGAAGGGAAAAATGGACTTAATTCTGCATGGGCACTGTTCGTGTTTCACCCTCTTGCCATTGTTGTCCAAAGAATGATTAAAAAAGAGGCTGGAATCTGTGCCCTTCCCTTTCCCTTTCCCTTTCCCTTTCCCTTTCCCTTCCCCTTCCCCTTCCCCTTCCCCTTCCCCTTCCTATCCCATCCCATCCCATCCCATCCCATCCCATCCCATCCCATCCCATCCCATCCCCTTTTTTTTTTCTAGTTTTCCCTTTTGGAAAGATGGTATGGGTTGTCTTATATCTTAGTGTCTCGCAGCAGCCTTCAAAATGTGCTTAAATGGAAAGGATTAACTTACACCACAGTCTTTAATACCTTCCTTCCAGAAATCCAGCCAGTTTCTAGCAGGAATCTGACTCAGCACTAGTAGTCCCAAGACAGGACAAGTTGAAAGCATGTTAAAGTTGTTCATTTGGTTGCTCATTTTTGTAAACCTGTGTTTCCATGGGGTAGAATGGATAATATTTTGCAAATGTGCCATTTTTGTAACAGTGCTAAGGTGCAAGTCCATCACAGCCGAGTTTCAAGTGTCTGACTTTCAAAGCATGGCCCATCTGCAGTCCTTGTTAGTGGTAAACTGTTAGTGATAAGCTGCTCACACAGACCTTCTTGACTGGTTTCATTGTATTCTGCCAACTGTACCATCCTGCTTCAAAACTTGGGAAGTGTGGATGTTCAGCAAGAGTAAGCTTGAAAAAATACCATTCTCACATAGATAAGAAAGCCCTCAAGCCTCAACTTCTGTGGATTTTCAGAACAATCTTTCTGGCCAAACCATTAGAAGTTATCAAGAAGCTGAATGCTTTAAAAAACTATTTAAAGACAATCTAGCTACTTGCTAGGAGTTTTAGCTATGTTGATAAGAAGGGATGTTTGCCACTTTGTCCCATGCTATCCTGTAAAAGAGAATGCTTGGCAAACTTCTTTGTATTGTAAAATTTTGCATAATTTTATCCTTCTTTGTAACTTCCACATGATTAAGAAAGGGAGAGGAGTTTGTTTCAGGGCAGAGGAGAAAATTAAAGACACTAGGTAGGGTTTTCTTCACTTATATCAACACAGCGATTTCACAAAGAACATGGAGAGATGTAGTAAGTGGGGAAAAAAATTGGACAATTAGAATGGAAATTTTTTTACTAAAAAGGCCAAGATTTTTGTACAGTCCTTTAAAAACCTGAGACATGAAAAACAAAAAACAGTAATGTTTTTAAAATGTTTGCATTGTGATATAAACATTTTTTATAATATAAAAAGTCACAAGTCTGTGAAAAAAGAAATCTAGAAAATGAATTCTTAATTTTTATGCTAGTTTCCTGTAAAATAATCCTTTAAATAAAAGGTGGAAATGTTAAAATAAAGCCATCTGAAGTTTACACTATTAGGCTGCTGACCAGAAGCCTGGATTGCTGTAGTTTGTCACCAAGGAAACCAGAAGAGTTGGTTGCTGTAGAAGGCTGTTGGAAACATAAAAACAAAGTAGCAAGTGACAAGTTCAAGGCTATGGGAGGTGGATCCTTGGCCAGATGGGGAGCTTCTCACCTAAACTTTTGGGCCACTACTGAAAGGGAGATCTGCTGAGTGCTGATGAGTACAGGGGCATCTGCTCTGTTTCAAGAAATTCCAGAGGGAGACATTGCTGGAAACAGGGTGCTCTGGAGAAAAGTCATTGCATGTTCTTTTGGCTTGGTTAACTTTTGCTGGCGTTGTTTATTTTTTGGGAGGTGCTGCCACATCAGATTTGTGTAGAGTGGATGCAGCCAGCTCCTGCACTGTCTCACCCATGTAATACAGTGTCCTGTAACCTAAAAGCCCAGTCAAAGGACTGAAATTAGGCTGCTGAGCTACACAGAATGTTGGTCTGACCTAGTAGGGGTCTTGTATTCTTTGGTTCACACAAGCAGTTAGTAGGGCAGAAGATGGTGTGGCTTGTGCAATGAATCACACGTAATCAGTTTGACCTTCAGTTTGACAGTTTGTTTTCCCATTTCTTTTGGATGTAAGAAGATCTTGTAGAATATAATTTATGCAAGTATAGTTTATATCAGTTTTACAAGCCTTGCTTCTGAATTTGGCCCAGAATCTATAACGTTTGGCTTCTAGAAGGTAATGAAACCACAAAAAATGAACAAGTGGTGTTAATAAAGAATCAATCAGAGCATTGGCTTAGGTATTACAGCTACTAATATTGCTCAAAGAAGGTAGATGCAGAGCTCAGACAGCTAAATACTCTGCCACTGAAGTCAGTTTCACAGCTTTCACTGACTTGTCCCTTAATTTTCTGTAAAGCATATGACAGTACTCCTCAAAACTTGCATGGAACTAATTTTATTTTATCTGGGCTTATGAGCTGCCTAGCTGATTGAAAAAGCTGGCAGTGTTTCCAGACATTGAAGTCTTATTAGAATAAAGAACAGGCAGTTCTCATTCTGGAGCCTACAGCTCTGTGTGTGCCTGTGTGTGTGGAGTGGGGACACCCAGCCAGAGGTCCAGCCCAGGTTTGCAGCTGAAGCGTGCCCATAATCGAGGGAGGAAGGTGACATGGTGTTCTTCCATAGCTGTTCTCATCTCTCATTTCTGAGACATCTTCACATTTGTTTCACTGCAAAGCTGAATAACAAATGACTCTGTCCTTCCTGGTAAAATGTCTTTTCCATTCTTCTGTTTATCCTTTCTTTATGTCTTACTGAGCATTTCCAGAGTTCACTTGCAGTGATGGCCTGGGAGTGTGATTAAATCATGATTTACTAAACCCTGCCAAACCTAAAGTAAAATATGTTTAACATTCTCCAGCTGTTCATCATACATAATCCTTGACTTTTAAAATTTTTTTAAAATATTGAGCTGGTGTCCTGCAAAAACACTCCTGGGAAAGCTGCTCACTTGCTCCTATGCCAGAAAGAGGCTCTTTATTTGCTGAAAAAGCAGCATCATATGCTTGACACCTTGGTTCTGATGGGTAACAAACACCAGCCGGTAGCTTCCCAAAACACAGAGCACTTAAACTCAGTCTTACATAACAATTCTCACAACACACACTAAATGAGACCTGTAATGTTGTGATGGTGTGCAGGTGCTCTGGCTCCAGGAGCAGAGGAAAGGAAAGGTGGTCAGTAATTGCAGTGCATGTAGGTAATTTTGCCATTGCTTAAAAGTTAGGAAATGGTTTCATTGTGGCAAAGCTTTGGATTTCTCTCCTGTTAATTTTCCATGATCCTTTTCTCTATTTGAGCCTGTGCTGTTAGGATTTGAATTGTGGCAGCTCCAGGTACCTGCTAAAACCCAGGCTTCTGGTTTTTGTATTGAATTATTTGCTGCATTCCCTAGCTCTGTTTGTCTGGCTGGATATTTCCCCACACACTGAGTGCCAAGTGACTGCTTCCTTGCTTTCCTCTTAAAAGTAGCTGTGCCCATCCTGAAGACTCTGGGACAAGCAGGCGAATATTGACACTTGTAGCATCCTCCTGTCAGATGGCTTTGCAGGAGACACAAGTTGTGACTCTGTACAAGGTGGTCTTGAAAGGTCTTTGCAGAGTTTGTAGCCAGACCCTTTGGGTCCTTGGTGGGAGCAAGTCTTTACCATGTGGTGGAAGGTTTTATGGATTTTCCTCAAGTGGCCTCTTCATGAAGTTTTTTCCTGATTCTCCTCCTGTTGCTGTCAATCATACTTAAAATCAAACTTGCTTTGGGCCCCTTGTGCCTCTTGACTAAGGTAGCACTGAGTGATGAGGCAGACAGACATTAGAGAGGACTAAGCAGAAGGATTCAAACTAATTTCAAGGATCTTTCTTTGCTGAAAGATTTTTGATAGCCTCTGTCCTATCTTACTCATGTTAAAGTCCTCATATTTTTCCTTAATGTGCATTTAACAGAGATATAAAACTTTAAACCAGCCACACCTAAGAACAACCTCTGAAGAGACTGTTTGGGTATTTGGGGATCTACTTTGAAGGAATGGGTCTTATTTTAAAGTTGTATGTTTTAAGCTTGGGAAAGGGCCCTATGTCGTCCACATAAGATTTCCAGTTGAACATAAGGTAATTAAAATCTCATTCAAACAAGCTGGAGCCTGTTTACATATAGTCAAGTGCAGTATCTATCCAAGTGCTGTGTATAGATTTCATTTTCTTTAATTGCTCATAGTGTGAATGATTAATTTGAGGGGAAAACTCTGCTGGAGTAAAATAAGGATCTGTTTCTTGTCACTGTGTACTGTTTTAATGGGGAATGAAATCTGGGATTTGAATGACTTGACAGTCAGAAAGACTGTCTTGCTTTTAACAGCTCAAGAATTTCAAACAGAGCAACGAGAAAAGAATATAAACCTGAGCAAAGGATTTGAGCCTCTGGACATCTGATTTTAGCAACACCAAGCACTTCATAAAGTGCAACAGCTTTCCTTAGTGTGTGAGTCAGGGGGCTGGTGACACATTTGTTCAATACTGATCATCAGTGCCCTTTTACATTCCCTAACATGCTTTTGGTGGGGAGGAACATTTTCATTAGATCTGTCTGCTGAAGCTGTCTCCTAACCAGGTGGTGCCAAACCAGAGTGTGCCTATGCAGCTTAGGAGCACAGTGCTGTCTTGGGGCTCTGACAAGCTGACTTCACCACTGGTGCAGTTGTAGCACCATTGGCTTCAGTAGGACATGGCTGGAGAGTAAGTGGCCCCTCACTTGGCTGTTCATCACAACCATTGTGACTGCTTCTGCTATTAGAGAATAAATAGATTTTTTCCATGGTTACAGTACATGTAGTCTTTAATGTTCTTGCTGATTACCACTGACCCAAAAAGTCTGCCTAGCATGCCTTTTATATGGAGTATATGTCAGTGAAGCTTAAAGTCTCTTCTCCTCCCCTAGGCTTCACTCTGCAGTCATGTCTTTCAGACAGCTGAAATGCCATACCTCATTCATTGGGCTTTGTAGGGAAATGTTTGATCTAATCATGTCTGAATATTTTAAAAGGTTTTCGATAATGGAATGCTGGAAATGTGCTTTAAAAAGGTCTGTATCCCTGAAAAGTATGTGCATATAGTCTAAAGTTCTCCCTTCAGTGTCTCCCAGATTTGTGCCTGTGAAAGTATTTCCTGTTTCCCATTATAATCATAAAACCCTGTCATAGTGGTCCCTGTGTTTCTAGTGCCTTTTATGGTTTTGTTTGTATTTTTAAATGCAAGTTGTGGCATTTGAAACTCATGCTGACAAAGACCTTGTCAATAGAACAAACAGTTCCATCATCACTCCTGCAAAGTACGTGGACCTGTTGAAATGAGTCCAGAGGAGGACCGCAAAAATGATCAGTGCTGGAGCACTTCTATGAAGATGAACGAAGAGAAGAGAAGAGAAGAGAAGAGAAGAGAAGAGAAGAGAAGAGAAGAGAAGAGGAGAAGGCTCTGAGGAGCCTTATAGCACTTTCTAGTACCTAGGAGAGGTCTACAAGGGAGCTGGAGAGGGACTTTTTACAATGGTGTGTAGTGATAGGACAAAGGGTAGATGTAGATTAGCTATTACTGTGTGGGTGGTGATTTACTGCAACAGGTTGTCCAGAGAAGCTGTGGATGCCCCATCAACCTGGAAGTGTTGAAGGCCAGAATGGATGAGGCTTTGAGCAACCTGCTCAATTAGAGGTTAAAACTCGATGTTCTTTAAGGGTCCCATCCAGTCCAAACCATTCTATTGGCTGTGGTTCTAAAGTAATTTTCTTTAGCTCATGTAATACTGTAATATGGAACATGCTTCGTTTATGTGTCACAGTTATGCTCATGCTAAATAAGTCTGGGGAGCTCTATCTAGAGGGCAGTTTAAATAAAGCTTCTGGTGCTTCTGTCCCTCTGCACTGAGTTCTGAACTACTGATGACAAAATACGGCCTTTGCTGTATTAACCAGGTGCTTTCATATGAACCATTATTAAACCAGATTTTCCCAGTATAAAATTTCTTATAGCTGGGTAATTCCTGAAGATAAACAGGGTAAGAAATCTTAAACTCATGCTGCAACTACACTGCAAAACAGATCCTGTCTGAGATAAAGGTGGGCCTAAGATAAAGGTGGGCCTAAGTTGTTCTTGGTGCCTTTCCACAATTTACATATGGAGTGCTTTGGTCTATGGAAGTCACCTACGGGATATTATAGCGAAAGTATAGTTCCATCTAGTTCTGTTCTACTGCATGTGCTCTAACATGTCACAAAGCATCACGGCTGCAAATGAACACAGCTGGGTGTTATTTGGTCCTAGTGTGACAGGTTAGGATGCTAACGATGGAAGGGAAGAGGAATACAGTAAGGAAAGAGGATGAAACCTGAGGTGCTGCTTGAGGGGAAAAAAAGAGGTAGGTTCAGTGCAGGGATATAAATGGCATGTAAACCTTTAGCTGGAATTGAGCTTCAGCAGAAATTTTATGTGTGCAGGCAGCTGCTGCCCTTCAGGAGGGTAGGACATCAGGAGGCCTTTTGAAATGTTCTTAGTAAAAATTCATGTCCTTGACTCTGTAGGGAAGTGCAGTGATTACAGAGGTGAAAAAAGGGGACTAGCCACACTACACACATCAGTGTCTTGGGGGATCAAGTTACTTACTTTTTTATTGTTTTTTCTTGAGAGAGGGTGGTGTCAGATCATTATTATCCCCTTGTTACTCTCTAAATCAGCAGTTTGCCAGAGGAGTATACAAGCTTTTCTCAGAATTGATTTTCAGGGGAAAAAAGCCAAACATTTCCTGTCAATAAAAACTTTCGTTCAGAGAGAACACTTCAAAACCAAACTTAAATACCTAGATTGGTAAGCTTAAACAAGCTCTCCTCAAATCTCTATACCTACACTTTTCTATATTTTTGTATCTTCTGTTTAAGCAAGTAATATGTTTCTTTGGTTAGTTGCAGGACCTCTCTTGAGGGGTAATGCCAACCAGTGAAAGGGAGAAAGAAACATTACGTTTTTAACAGACCTCCAGCTTCTCATAATGTAGTGGAGAAGAGCCAACTTCACTGGGTCAACCTGAGGCTTGAGCAGTATTGGTGAAAGCTATTGCAGAGCTTGCAGCAATGTGGCAAGATGCCACCATCCCTGCTGAGAGACAGGAGATATGGAATATATTCTGTGCCTGGCTAGTAGCCTGCTCTGGGTGGCAAGCAGGCTGGTTCACTCCTTTGTATCTCAACTTTTCATGAGTGTTTAGATCATAAAACTCTTAGGGGAGGCGTAGTCTTTTCATAGATATTGGCTAATACCTTGGTCAAAGAGGCTCTGATGTTAGTGAGGAGTTTGGGCACTTAATGTAAATCAAAATACGTAGGCAGTGAAGGCCATTTAAGCTGCTTATCAATCAAAGAAGTACTTGTTTGAATCAATGATGTACCCATTCATCTTGCCTAGGCACAGTCATATTTATAGTCAGAAATCAGAGCAGAAGAAGCTAAGGATTTTAATAAATAATTGATAGCATGTACTTGCTGTGGCTGTGCTCTCAAAGAAAGTGAAGATGGAGGGACAATGCATACACCATATTTGAAAGAGAGCAGATGAACTGAAGATATAAAATTTCATCCTGTCTTCACATCAGTATCACTACAACACATTTGATGCTTGTTTTCCTCAATTCTCCACAAGACTTTATCCTCAAAATAATAATAACGGGAAAAAAGGAACCTGATCTGCCAGTTTCTGATCAAGATTATTTATGAGCTTTTTGGCTTGCTTCCAGAGGAGTTCTGTACGTTTATCTCTTGAAATAAAAAGAAACACTCACCTGGGATGTTTCCATGTCCTTCCCACCTCTCCTTTCCAATGTGGAAATATTATTTCCAAAAAGAGTATTAGGTCTGTTCCTAGTGCCAATGGGAACCTATGTGTGAGTACTCTGCCCTCTCTGGAGGAACATGGCTGAATGTTACTTGGCTGAGGTGTTTGACAGGTGATGACCCAGATATGTATATATACACATATTCAGATACATGTTGCATCTCCTCTTTGCATTGAAGGGAAGTCCATAACAGATGTAGAGCAATCTCTCTGATGATGCAAAATCATCCTTCTGAAGTAAAGGTAGCTGTGAAATGAAGGTCTGCAGTTTGAAAACAGGGCCAGGAATGGGATCACCAGTGCTGAAGGAGGCTTTGAACTTTTCGTCCAACATAACAGTTAATCAAAAGCATCTTTAGATAACCTGTTAAATATTTCTAAATAAAATAGGGATGGAGTGTGAATGATGTTCACATGCCCAGCCTTTGCTGGTCAGGGTTTGATAGCCATGGATGTGTCACGCTGAGAGAGAGAGAGAGAAGTGTGTGGGAGGGGAGTCAGAATCATCAAAATGCCCAGAGGGAATCAGAGCTTCTCTAGATGACCTAGCCCCCATGAACCTTAATGCAGTTGAGCTTTAAACTGCCTTGCAGCTTCTCTCTTGAAAAGAAAAAACCACAACCAACCGCAAAAGTTACATGAAATCATTTTGAATGATGGTTTCATTATTCAGCTCCAGTGGATAAACTTCCTCTGGGCTTAATTGAGGTGCAGATTTCTACTGTATAGAAGTCAAGGCCCTGGCTAGAGTCTCTCCCTTTAGTTGGCTTTAAGAATTATTTCTCTTTACTAGCTCTCCAGTGTGCTCCTCTGAATTACTTCTTTTATTTCTTTCTGGAAGCTCCAGCTTTTGCTGTGGTTGTGCAGATTGTGGTTGTGTCTGTGCAGATGCCAAAGTCTTCTTCACTACACCTGAGTGTGGATCCACTGCAGACCCTTTGGTACCTGTGTGAGTGCTGGCTCCCTTGATGTGTACAAGTCCTTGCTTCTCTCTCATTTTAGAATCTTGCAGGGTTGGCCAAGAGGCCAAGGGAAAGCAATCAGGGAGTGTCTATGGTCAAGAAAGAGGGAGAAGGAGCCAGACAGAAAGCTGACTGCAGAAAACAACTTGTGATCTCTGGTCAGCTTGCCAGCTCCATTGTGAGTCTGATGAGAGAATGGGAGTCAGTACAAGGTGCTCCAGGGTCTTACCTGAGAATAAAACATCACTTTGATGCTTTTTTATACCCTGGAATGGAAGACGATTGGTAGTAATGATGTTCAAGTAGTGGGTGTTTATGCATCCCTTAGCCTTCCATTAAAGGAAGAGGGATTCCTCTTCTGAGCAGTGTTTGGGATCCTTCAGTTAACGTGCTGCCTTTTAATGAGGGAGTATTGGAAAGCACCATTTCCGAGGACATATCAGAATGCAGCGTCCCACAGCTTGTGTGTATGTAACTGTGTCATGCAATATGCAGAACATTCGAAGTGCCAGACCAATATAACTAGAGTGTTATACTGGAAAAAGATTTCTCTGCTTTGCAGTGAATGATGCATGAATGAAACTAATAAATAAGTAAATACATCTGAAGAAGGAGAAGGAGGGAAGGGAAAGTCCAGTCCACTGCTTCATAAACTTCAGTGCCACATTAACCAGTTTCTCTCCTATAGCAGACCTGCTATGCTATCACAGTGCTTTAATGTTTAATTCACTTTGATTTGCACTACAGAAATATCAAGTGTTTCTGCAGGCAAACCAAGGCATCTATGGAGCACTGTTGGGAATAAAACTCTAGAAAGACCTTCAGAGAAATTAGAGAGGAGGCACTTTATTGGTTTTTGTTCCAGTCCTGCAGTTCTGCTCTGTGGCTTTGTTTTTTCCCCTCCATTCAAATGAGTATGCGGGACAGATTGATTTTAATATCATGTCCTCAATTCTGTGCGTGACCTGTGGCGGCTGTCTATAGCAAGATTAGAAAAACAAGCAAATGTTTAATTTTGTAAGGGGGAGGGGAAAGGATTCAAAGGCCCTGCTGCTGTTAAAGAACATGGCTGCTGCAAAACAGACATACTGAAATCCTCTGCTCAGAAAAAAGGGTTTTGATCAACCATTTAGTTCCTGCTACCTTCAGACATCCAGATAATGTGCATTTCATAAGGAATCATCAGCAAAAAATTAACAGTCATTGACACTTTTGTTAATATTCCATCAAGTAGGCGGTCAAATATGAATGAACTGTGCCAGAGGGACGCTACAGACTCTCTTCATTGCTTCTTCAGATGACTGATGAGTCCAGTCCTTTTTGCATTGCTGTGAAGGGTTCAGGTGTTGCCTGATGGAGACACCAGGGAGCTCTGAGCAATTAGGTGTGCTACCCTTGCACTATACAAATGCTCAGTTTCTCCTGAGGGCATGGTGAGATGAAAGAGGTAAAGGGCCAGTGCTACCTTGCTGTCACCACCTTCCTAAAGGACATGGTGGAGTTTCTGAGCATGCTGTATCGGATTGAAAAGCATGTACAAGTATCCCGAAAAGACCATTTTACAACAGCCATTTAGCCCAAGATATAAGTTCTGCAGAAGTCATGCCTGAGAGCTTTGTTTTGTGCTTCACCAAGCTCATTCACCCCACACCCAGCTTTTCAGCCACCACAGTGCTAGGAAACAGCTGAACACTGAAGGCAGAGGTTGAGGGCCAGCAGCCTTTCATGGGTGTGGATGCACCACAGAGGAGATGAGCCTGCTGGACTTCACATCTGGAGGGGGAGAAGTAGTTCCCCTTCAGCAAGGGCTGACACAGTGGAGAGAGAAGGCCGATGATCACTACCTCACCTGGAGATCTCTGCTTATTTTGGCTGAGGGACACCACAACAGCACCTTCTGGGGCCCACAGCCCCTGGAACAGCTCCAGGTCTCACATGCATCAAGGGGTGCAATCATCTGAAAACCCTTGTGCCATGCCAACAGAATCAGAAAATCCTAGTGTGTATGAAGGGAAACAAAGCCCCAATAACCGTCCGCAAAATTACTATAATTCACCCTATTTTTTTTCCAGGCTCTCTCCACAGTTATCGTGGTGGTGCCGGCAGACTGCAGAAGTACATGTGCAAATAGCTAAGTTGTAATTTGCAAGTGCAATTAGCTGGTTTTGTGAGTGCAATCACAGTAATTGCAGGAGCCTAACTTATGTGCTTCACTGTTTTTCATCTTCAGAGCAAAGACTAATTAAACATTAATAATAACATTAACAGCAAAATTAACATATATATATATTTGAGACCATGAATTATTTGCTTTTCTGCAAGTAACGTAAGTGTGAGGGAGACAAAATGCATGTTGAGCAGAAAAGAAGCTTGCTGCACTTTTTTGGACTCTCCCCGTACAGCTGCTTCATCACCGTGCTGGTGTCATAGCTGTAGCAGCAGACAGATTTAGGCATGACTGTGTGAGGATTAGGGCTCTTTGTAATGAAATCTAGAGAGTGCATGCTATGGGAATGCTGGAAGTAATGTGGGAAGTCATTCTTAAGATTCCCACTGCATACAGCACTGCATAAATGCACATAGAAGATTATGTGAGGAAATACTACTCTTTCAGGTAGTTTACCAGTGCCAGAATGATGTTTTTGGCCATGAAATAGTGCAAAGACACTAGGCCAAATCTGGCAGATGTAGGAAAGATTCAAGGGGAAAATAGGTTCTGTGGAGATTTAGGTCATTAGGTAAAAAGGAAATTGGAAGCTGCTCTGAGTGTTGTGGGTGGTATGGAAAAAAAGGCACAGAGCTGAGAGTGGGGGAACTACAGCTGTAACACCCAAACTCAAATGTCTATTTTTGTTCACAAGAACAGGAAGTTGCTTTTTCATTTCTTATCTTGCCATATGATGGATGCATACAATACAGTGTGAGAACACTGGCTGTTTCTGGTTGGCTTTCTGCTCTTCATTTACCTTCACTGCAGCTGTGTCAGTCGCTGCTTTGAGTGGCACAAGGACTGAAATGTTGGCCAGAAATTACATCTTCTTTTCTTCAGATGAGTTGGGGTGAAATAAGTTTCACTAATTAATGATAATTAATGAAATAGTTAATGGATAATTAATTCACTAATAGCACTGGTGGTCTGTTAACCCCTTACCTGCATTGTGCATAAACCAGCTGTTTATGACAAGCTTCCATCCATGTTTTTTAACCTGGAGATTTAGTTTTCATCTGATTAGTGGCCACCTTTGCAGCCTTCAGGCTCTCTGTCCTCTTTAATTACTCCTTTCTGTTCATAGTCTGTCATTTACTTAGTTTCTGCAAAACAAAATCAACATCAATCAGGACAGACTGTACTGGTCATTGGGAATTTCAAGAGGTACAAATGATCCATAGTTTTTATAAGAGCTGAAGAAATAAAACCCAATAAAACTGAGCTTAAAACGTAAAATGAAACTGCAGAGGAAAAATAGAGGGACATAGAAATAGAATTCCTTAATACCATGCTATCATGGTTGAAGAAGCCGTCATGACTCAATCACAGGCTGAGATGGCTGCTTTATCAGGCGTGAACCTCCATTTATACTCTTTTCTGTGAAAGTGTATGAAAAATGACTCCTTGTTACTCATAGGTGGGCTGGCGTGCTACTGAGATCAAGCACTTCTGACATATCAAAGCACAGGGGCTATTGCCTGACTTTGGCTTTTATGAGTTGCTGGAAATACTAGTTCAGATCTCGTAGCTGAGCAGTTTAGGTCACTGTTGGGTGCAAAGAAAGCAAAGTAGATCTTGAAGAGAGGGATAGTGCAATGAGGCAATATTGGGGGACAGGTAGCTTATGCCTGTTCTTGTATTTGTGTATCCTCGCAAAAGCCCTGCTTCTGGTGAAAAGTTCCTTGTAAGTGTGTGTGTCTGGTAGACCTTAGATAAGCCAAGCTAGAGAGCAAAGGGAGAAAGATGAAGTTCTTTGCACTATCTGCAGAAGTAGGTAGGGAGGCAAGTCTTGTAGCAGAGGCATCACCTTTGAAAGCCTTTCAAAATCTGGGATTTTGTACTTGTCTTTATGTAGTTAATTGGCAGATGCTTGTTCTCGTACTTGAAGACATAGACTACCAGTGGAAATGGCCCCTAGTAATTGAGCTAAAAGAGGATTTTTTCTTCTCTTTGAACAAGTACAAGGGGGAGGTGAAAGCAAAAGCCCCAGGCTGTGGGCAAAACTCAGCTGAGACCTCCACATTTTGGACAGCTGGTTTCTCCTGCAATTATAGACATTTTGATGATGGGTTTAGAGTTCCTATGTAAGTAATCCTTATCTCTTGTTTAGTGAATGCTCCAGCTGAGCCGGCAATCTGATATTTGTCAGTAGCTTATGGGAGGTTGAGGGCAAAACAAGAGCAAGGAGGGGGAGCAGCCCTCCAGCTCTCCGCCCCTGCCCGCAGATAGAAAAGCTGCTGGAAAGCATAAGGAGGAGAGGGAGCTTGTTTTGACTTTGCCATGTTGTGCAACTTATAGCATTTTGTTATTGTGCGTGAGGATGACATGAAAAACTGCTTGAAGTTTTTATAGAGAGAGAACTCAGAGGAATTGTTAATAAGCTAGATCTAGGGACATGGGAGAACAGCAAAACAGACCCTGAATCTGCATTTCTCCTTCCTATGCGACTGCTCCGACTGTCCCTGAAGTTAGAGTTTAGCTCGGCGGCACCCATCTGCATTGTCTGTCTCTAATCAGGCTCATTGCAAGAGGGATTGCTTCCAAAGAAAAAGGCTGAGACTGTTCAGGAGGTAGAGCAGTGGTCTTTGCCAGTGCTCTACCTGGCCATTGGAGGAAAGATGCTGAGGTGAAATGCTTCATGGAAAATCACTCAAACCAAACTTTTGTTATTTCATTGAAATCGTATTTTCACCCACAGATACCTCTGTTCTCTAGGGCCGATGAGGCCAACTGCATTTCTAGAATGCTGGTTTTAATGCTTGATAATCTGTAATGGCTGCTTATCGACCAGGTGACATTAATTGGGAAAGTTTTTTCAGTTACTTCCTTAGGTTGACAACCAGTGTTGGGGTTGAGTCACAGGGCTCAGTGTTGGGGCCAGTCCTCTTGAAAATCTTTATCAGTTATCTGGATGAGGGCATCCTCAGTCAGTTTGCAGATGACACCAAGTTGATTTTTTGTGTTGGTCTGCTGGAGGGTAGGAAGGCTCTGCAGGGGGATCTGGACGGGCTGGATTGATGGGTTGAGGCAAATTGTGTGAGGTTTAATAAAGGCAAGTGCCAGGTCCTGCACTTGGGTCCTAACAGCCCCATGCAATGCTACAGTCTTGGGGAAGAATGGCTGGAAAGCTGCCCGCCAGAAAAGGACCTGGGGTTGTTGATGAACAGCAGCTGAACATGAGGCAGTGTGTGCCCAGGTGGCCAAGAAGGCCAATGGCATCCTGGCCTGGATCAGCAGTAGTGTGGCCAGCAGGACCAGGGCAGTGATTGTCCCCCTGTACTTGGCACTGGTGAGGCCACATCTCAAATCCAGTGTTGAGTTTTTAGCTCCTCACTACGAGAAGGACATTGAGGTGCTGGAGTGCCTCTGGGGAAGGGCAGTGGAGCTGGTGAAGGGTCTGGAGAATGAGTTTGATGAGGAGCAGTCTTACGTGGAGCAGTTGAGGGAGCTGGGGTTGTTTATCCTGGAGAAAAAAAGCTCAAGGGAGACCTTATCACTCTCTACAACTACCTGAAAGGAGGTTCTAGCCAGGTGGGGGTTGGTGACAAGAGACAGGACAAGAGGAAATGGCCTCAAGTTGTGCCAAGGCAGGTTCAGATTGGACAGTAAGAAAAAAATTATTTATGGAAAGGGTTGTTAAGCATTGGAACAGGCTGCCCAGGGAAGTGGTTGAGTCACCATCCCTGGAGGTATTTAAAAGACATGTAGTTGTGGTACTTAGAGACATGGACTGGGCAGTGCTGGGTTGTCCTGATTCTGGTGAGGACAGGATTAATTTTTGCAGTAGCTAGGAGGGGGCATGGCCAGGACCCCGAGGTTATTCTATGCCACTCTTTTGTACACTTTTGTTATTAATATTCTTGCTGTTACTCTTTGTTTTCTTATCTCTTTGCCGTTTCCAGTAAATTGTTGTTTTCTCAACTGGTGATATTTACCTTCTGTGCCTCCAGTTCTCCTCTCCAGCCACCCATGAGCAGCACGTGTCTTGGAGAGTCTCAGTGGGAACACTAAATTGGGGAGTACCATTCCTAAAACAAGACATGAGGTAACAGTTGGACTCAGTGTTTTTAAAGGTATTTTCCAAACTAACCAGTTCTATGATTCTATGTATTTTAGTCAAAAAGCTACAGCAATATAAATGAAAGGCATGAGACCTTCCTCTGGGCTCTCTGAAGCTGTTAGAACCAAAAAGGGCATGTCCTGTTCAGGAAACTGCAAGTACATGCTTCAGCAACCTACGAACACAGTGATTTCTCTGACAACATTAAGGTTTATCTGGTCAGTGTGATGCCTTTGACACAATAGAGCTATTTCAGGACTAGTTGTTTCAATATTTCCTCAGAGGGCAATTGTCCAAAATGTACTGTCCTCCAAAGAGCAGCAGCTACCTCCTGAGTGTCAGATGTGCACATTACAGTAGATGCAGAAGTCTTTAAGAACAATCAGAAACCACAATAATAGTTTCTGTTCACTTTATTTAAATATCTTCACTCTTCTTTTGAACCTAGCTGTTCAGGAGCCCTGCAATAAAGATAATGGATTTGTAACTTTTTTTTTTTTTGGTAAGTGCAACACATTACTAATGAATGGTGGGAAATAATCCTGACTGGTTGGGAGGTAGCATGGATGCCTGGAAGGTCTTGTGCTATTATAATCCCTTGTGCATCTAACCTCTAAGTACTCTCTTTCAAACTATTTGCTCCCGGACTAAGATTTGTTTTGAACTTGCAAAGGTGCTAGCATTTACCATCTCTGGTGGTGAACACAACAGCTTCACCGTTTTGCTTCTCCTCTTCTCATCTTACTTATCTTAAACTATTTTTCTCCAAATGTCCATTCTTTTTTATCCCTTGGCCCTTTTTGCCCCCCACATTTGGATGGCAGTCCTGTTGACTACCCTCTCCCCTGAGAACTTCTCCTGGGAGGGTGGAGCTGGGTCTGACACATTGTTAAGTAGCATCTTCTCCCTTAATGCTCATCACAAGTGTGTTTAAGAGAAAGTTGTCACTTTTGGAAACAAAAGTTGCCTCTACCAATGTGTTGTGAGGGAGAGAATTCACTGAGCCCTCCATTTCTTTCTCAGTGGAAGAGAGAGAAAGACTCTGGTACAGTCCCTGTGATACTTCAGAGCTGGGCTGGACTTAGGACTGAGAGAAGTTTTCAGATTCATTTGTCAGGTTTTGGGGATGATAGAGGTAATCCTGTAAAGGGAGACTTGTCCACCTTTCATGGGTTTTGCTATGACGTGCCATCAGTTCATATTACTGTTGATGAATGCTTCCACGTACTCGACCAAATCACGATTGCAGATCACTGCCTGGGCTTGAGTATTCTGGCATTTCCTGCCTGTCTTCTTGGAACTGGGATGAGTTTCTGGCATATTCCCATTCTGAAATCTCATTTACCACTGCGTGGATGACCTGTTTCTATTTGATTCTTCTACGTCCATGCAGGCAAAATCAAGAGAGAGTGTTTTAGGGAGAGTTGTCATCAATCCTCAGGTGGGGGAAAGTCAGTACAATGCAATTGGGACATATATGTTCTATCACAGTGTAGCAGAGAGCTGAAAATGAAACTAAGGGAAGAGTTACCTTGTAGTATAGCTGTTGTGAGGACAGAGATGGTCTGAGGGGAGAGCAGGTAAGACACCCACAAGTGATCTGAAAACCAGCCAAAATATTAGAGAAGGAGAGAGTAGTCATTTTAAGCTTTTGTTTTCATTAAAAGGAATGCTCTGTACGCCTTTTACTTTGCTGCAGGAATGAGACCAATGAGTAAATATTGTTGCTACAATAAAGAAGAAAACCAGAAAATTCTTCCTTTTTTTTTTAATGAAGAAAAATTATTTGCAAAGGATATTTCCCCCACAAACTAGCTTGTTTTCAGAGGTTATTTCATATTATATGGCAGAGCATTTTAAAAGGGCAAGTATTTTTAGTTTAATAATTTATAGAAACATAGAGTCATTTATGTTGAAAAAGACATTCAAGCTCATCATCAAGTCCAGCTGTTAAAGTTCATGCAGTTGTAGGCAGCTCAGGCTGGAGGGGACCTCAGAGGATCATGCAGTCCATCTCCTTACCCTGAGGCAGATCAACTGTACCAATGTCATTCTCAAAAGGTGTTTGCTTAACCTATGTTGAAAAGCCTCTGATACTGAAGTCTTCGTGGTCAGCATGTTCCAGGCCTTTTCTATTTTTATCATTAGAAGGTGTCCCCAGATACCCAACTGGAATTGTACTCTCTGTGATCTAAGCTGGTTACTTCTCTGTTGATCATTAATATAGAAAATTTACTTTTCTCCATGACAGACTTTATGAATTTGAAGGTTGTTGTCCTACATCCCCTCTTTTTCCTCAGACTAGACAATGCCAGTTCTCTTTGTACCCTCAGATAAATTTTTTAGACATCCCATCTTTCTCATTTCCCTTCTTTGTACTATTCACAGAAAATATTTTTTTCAAAGTGGTCCCTTATGTGAGAGTTGGTAAGGAGGGGGGGTGGTGGACAAAGTGTAGGTTCTTGCTGTTTCCTTTTAGTTCAGGGGCTCCAAATACTGAAACTGAAGATTAATGTAGGCTGTTCTGAAATGTCAAGTAGTCAAAAATTGCAGAGAAACAGATTCATTGTGTTAGAACTTACTAGTCTATTTGAAGTGAGTTGCAACGTATAGATAGTCAAAATCTATCTAGTCTTAAACCAGTGATGTTTATTAAAACAAAAAAAACTACTAAATTTTGAATATAATAATGCTTTTGGTTTATTTTAAACTTTTCTCTATTTTGAAACTTTTGGTCATCTGTAGGGGCTTCTCCACAATTATAAGGTTTAATTTTTATATTTTTCTTCCTTTCCTCTCACTAAAACGATAATCTCAGCTTCCAGTCAATCACCTGATGTCAGGAGTTTGGGTTGTAAGAAAACCACTATATGCAATTAATAAAGTTGCTGGATGTGATTACTGGGTTTTCTTGAGGAGTGTCAGCTTTATTAGTAAGGAGGTGCCAGTGTAAAATTTAAGTAGTTGTTGTTTTTTTTTCTTTAATGTTACAAATGTGTTGAAAAAACAGTTCTGATAAAAATCCACGTTATTCTGCTGGATGAACACTTCCTTGCCAATAGCTAAAAGGCAGGGTGGAGTTACGACTGATTGCCAGTGTTTGGCCAGTTCACTTCTGTCTCCCTTTCTGTCCTTTGTGGAAAAGCTTAGGGGGTGACTATAGCTGTAGCTTGAGTGAAGAGGTCATTCTCCAGCCATGTTTGGAGGGTTGTGTTGCCCTCTGTACAGGGAGTGTTTTATGACAATGCCCTGAATTGATTTGTTGTTTTAAAGATTATCTTCTACTGAAAACCCCTACATCCCACGGCTAGCTTTGCTGCCCTGCCAGTCCCTTCAGCCTCTACTTTTACTGCTGACATTTTATATTCTTCTTCTTGTTGTCTGCTTTGGCTGACCTGATCACTTTTGTAGATTTGTTGTTCTTTTTCCCTTCCTGCCCTCCCCCTCAGTTCTGTTTTCTGCCCATGATACATTACAGTTTTCCAGCATAGCAGGAAAGAAAAATGGAAGGATTAATCAAGAGAATCTAAATTAAAAACTATAAAATCTAAAAGCCAGGCTGGATGGCTTAGGATGTACAACCTCACTTTCCAAGTCACTAGCTATGACTGCAAAACCTCCAATGAAATGGATGGTGGTCTTGTCTGGAAAATCAGCTTTGTATTCATTCCCCACAGCCCCCTCTGGCAGCTCCTTTCTGGCAGCTGTGATGGGGATGCCAGGACTGAAATGGTGAATTGATATCTTCTCACCCTGTTAAAATGCATCCTTCTGAGCCACTCTTGTGCCTGCTGGTAGGGAAATGTATCTGGCACTGCTCTTGACAGAGGGGTTTGCTTTCATCTTACTGAACATGCACACATCCTGCTTACAGCAGCCAGCTTCTCTTTGGTTCAAACAGCATATGCTCACATGTCTCCCTTAAAAAATCACCTATTAATAAGTGATACTGAGAACCTAGGACTCAGATAGATACCTAGAACCTTGCTCTCTGCCCCTTCATATTTACACTGCCCACATTTGTGCTGAATGATGGAAAATGCACCTGCTCAGCACCGGGGAGAGGGGGAAAGGCAGGCTGCATTGAATAAAACTCACCAGGGATGTGGTCCCACTGCTTTGTGGGGGCCATCAAAGTGAGGGCTCCTGTCACCTGGGCACATCCCCACCCTTGCCTTCCCAGCATTGTGAAACCTGCAGATGCTCGTGGGAGAGCATCTAAGAAGCTGCTTAGTTACACAAGGACTGGAATATGGAGTGGGAACCAGTACAAATGGATGAAGCAGGAGACAGAACACAGTTGAACAAGATTGCTTGAAGGGTGTAGTTTTTTACAAAGTGCTTTCATTATGTTGGTTTGAAAGCAGAACTCTAAAAATGGCATCATCTCTTTGGTATAGAATCATAGAATGGTTTGGGTTGGAAGGGACCTTTAAAGCTCACCTAGTCCAACCCTCCTCCAATGAACAGGGACATCTTCCACTAGATCAGGATGCTCAGAGCCCTGTCCAACCTGACCTGGAATGTTTCCAGGGGTGGGATGTCTACCACCTCTCTGGGGAGCCCATTCCAGAGTTTCACAACCCTCACTGTAAAAAATTCCTTCCTTTTAGTTTAAAAGCATAAGCTCTTGTCCTATCACTACACTCGTAAAGAGCCCCTCCCCAACTTTCTTTTAGGCCTGTTTTAAGTACTGAAAGGCTGCTATAAGGTCTGTCTAGACCCTTCACTTCTCCAGGCTAAACAGCCCCAACTCTCTCTGTTCTTCATAATCTGTCTTCATAGGAGACGTTCTCCAGCCCTCAGATCATCTTTGTGGCTTCCTCTGGACATGCTCCAACAAGTCCATGTCTTTTCTATGTTGAGGACCCCAGAGCTGGATGCAGCACTGCAGGGGGGTCTCACCAGAGCAGAGGGGCAGAATCCCCTCTCTCGACCTGCTGGCCACACTGCTTTGGATGCAGCCTAGGGCACGGTTGGCTCCCGGGGTTGCAAGAGCACATTGCTGGATCATGTCCAGCCACTCATCCACCAGCACCCCGGACCAGCAGGGCTGCTCTCGATCTGTTAATCCCCCAGCCTGTTATTGATATAGGGGTCTACCCTGACCCAGGTGCAGCACCTGGCACTTGACCTCATTGAGCCTTCATGAAGTTTACATGGATGTTCTAGTGGCAGTGCAAAGGTGTTTCCACTGCTGCAGGAATTTGCCGCACAAAGGAGAAATGAACTACTGTGTTGCGAAATATTTTTTATCAGTGTAAGTATATCTGTAGCTACCACTTTAATTTTACAGGTAAAACATCGCACCCCTAGCTGAAGTAGTCAAACTGTTATGGAAACTTTGGATAGAACAAGTCTTAGAAGAATTAAAATCCAGAGGGACTGGCTTGGCTTGAACCACCAAGTTATTTAAACTAATGCAGCTGAGTTTTGCCTGAAGCAGTTGAGGGAGATCCTTGATTTCAATATGCAGTAGGGATGAAGAAGAAGAGTGTCTGGTATCTGCAGTAGAGTGAC
Source organism: Corvus kubaryi (assembly GCF_017639235.1). Taxonomy (NCBI): domain Eukaryota; kingdom Metazoa; phylum Chordata; class Aves; order Passeriformes; family Corvidae; genus Corvus; species Corvus kubaryi. The sequence goes on along the minus strand of NW_024580667.1, from coordinate 13,212,849 downwards.
AGGTGGCTGAATACAATGGGAGAAGGGCTCTCCCATAAGCAGGTATAGCCACAGGAAGACTACTGTTCAACGACTGAGTCATGTCAACAAGCATTTAAGTGTGTACCAAGCAGGTATTGCTTTCCTTTTCTCAAGGAAACTGTTGCAGGATTTGATGGCGATATATTGCTCTCTCTTGAGCAGAGGGAAGATGTCCCCTATATTGTTTGTGGCCCACTCTGCAAAAAAGAAAATATCTCCTCCAGGCCTTAGTCTATGACTGAAATGTGTAAATTGATAAATAAAAACATGCCTGACTTCTGCTAGCACTTGGCATCTTAACACAGTGACCAGCGAATTGCAAGTGCAAGTCCTGAGATCAGTACACTATATTTGGATTTTTGTAATGAGTAAGGTTAAAAGTGATGAGATGCAGCTGAGGGGCAGTGTTTGAAATTTACATTTGCTTTTGGCTCACTTCAAAATAATTATGAATAAATCTATCAGCTCTTCACCCTTTTGTACTCCTTGGTGCATAGTGGTTCTCTATTTTTATTGCTGTGGTGCTATTACAGAGTTAACATCAGTGTCTGTTCACCAGTGTGCCATTTCAGAAGCTTTACTAACTCCATCCTCAGAAACAGAGGGATTGTCCTTGCAGTTCACCAGATTATCAGTCTGCTCCTAAGATTAACTAGTTGTGGAATAACCTTTTTTTGGAACTGGTCCTTCTTCTTACAAGAGCTTTGGCAAACATTTGTCTGGTATTTTTTTCTCTGTAGCTATTAATATGTTGGCTTTGCTCTGTGAAGTTGACATGGTGCAGTGTGCTCAGTCTCATGTGGCACCTCCAGCTGCAGCATCTTTTGTCTTGCATCCTTGTATGAGATTGTACCTGCAGAGGAGGGGATGTGCCTCAACCCCCTCCTTTCCTTACATGTGAGCTGTGGGGATTCCTCAGATTTGTGCTAGGCACTTCATGAACATGGAGGAAATATTTAATTGCTAGGGCAAAAATTGCTTGTTGAAATATTGAGCTTACTGCCTTTTTTTTTTTTTTTTTCCTGAACTGGGGGACTTGATTTGGACTGTGCTGATTTTTTCATCATCCTTTCTCTGGTGGAAGTTTTCTTATCCTAACTGGCATGATGTCCTTCTGTTCAGGACAGCTTGTCATCTTGACATGGCCAGTGAGATCATAAATAAAGAACAACAAAACTAAAGAAACAGATGAAAGCAACCAAAAAAATTGTTCTTTACTCCTAGATAGTACAGCGCGGGTGACATGAGCTTCTTTGGTACAAGGGGATGAAGACCTCTCTGAGATACTGCTGGCATCACCCTTATTGTCTTTTTCTAAAAGCTGACTGCTTTAAATCTGCACATTCACCTTTCATGTTGTTATGGGCTCCTAGAGTAAGACATTACTGTTAATGTTTGACTCAGATATGTGGGAATGAATATTTGTTTCAGAAAGCAAAGAAACCCACTCATGTCTATCCATTCTCACTCAGATGTGAAGCTAGATTTCCAAGACAGGAAAACAGCTCTTTGACTCTTAAAATCTACTCCATGTGACCTTTGATAAGAAATAGCCAAGAAACTCAAAGCTTTTAAAAAGCAGCAAGTTGTTATTTTTTTAACAAATCTCTTTCAGATCCTGACATAGTTGGGAAAGTAATGTTTGGTAGGCTGAGTAACTTGAATGCTGACTTCTTCATTTTGTAACTTGAATGGAGGAGAAGGACCCACACCAGGCTCTGTAGAGCCTGCTGGGACTGTACTGAAATGCAGCCAAGTCTTTAGCCGTGCTGGTATCGATAGTTGTCTGCCTGCCACCACCCCAGTTTTGCAGCCTGCAAAAGAGCCTGCAAAGGCTGGCCACATCCTGCTGCAGGCAGCTTCACTGGAGCACCTTAATGCTACAACCAGAGTACTACAAGGATGCAAGCTCAGTTAGCACAAATCTTGCGGAGGCACACGTGACAAGTCAGTGAATGCATTGCAGCTGCACCCTGAGGACAGCGTAGGGCTGGCTTCCCTCAAAGGCTGCAGGTGTTGGGCTCAGCACCCATTGGGGCAGCTCCAGGGGGAACAGCAGCAATGCCAGAAGCTGTAAAGCAAGTACTAACCTGTTTGAGGAAGTGTGGAGGTGTAGTTCTTGAGGTCCTTATGACACATTCAGCTCTTAAACTGAAGTGTCCCTGTTTGCCATGGGCTGCCGTAGCCCTTAAAATTTTTAGGCTGTTCATATGCCTGCAGAGCTCATGGCCATCTTTCTCTGTCACCTGCCAAACACAGTCAGAGGGTAGGCATACAATTATGGGGATGGACACACATGCACTTCCTACATACTGCTGAGGGTGTGTGCTGTTCCAGGCCCTTTCCCTCTGACTTTATATGCACAGGAGATGTGTTACTCTCAGTCGGTCTGTGAAGGCTCCATTAGCTTCGCCATTGATCCCTGCATGGGATCAAACTCGTCTGGCGTCATTGGTGCTTGTGTGTACTTATGAGTATGAGCTAGCCGGGGAACTAATCTGTACATTTTGCACAAAGATAATTCAGTTTAATGAAACACCATCTTAAAACTGCAGGTGGGACATTGTTCAGGCGCTGTGTCTTGCTGTATCCAAGACAATAAAAGTGCTTGGTGTGTTGAGGGCTTGGATAGAGACCATCACCAGGAGGAAACTTCATTCAGCTCCTGTTTGGACATACAGAAAATTGGATCAGCTGTGATCAGTGGGGTTTCTTCATAAAAATATTACACTGTCGTGGGCCCTAGTGTGGGGGATATTTTAGTCTGGGGGGGTTATTTTCTTATATAATTTTTAGTAGGGTTTTTTTTTTTTCCCTGTGTCAGTTGCTGTAATTTTGGTTGGTGTTTTTGAACATCCTTTTAGTGTTCCCAGTTAGCCAGTGTCACTGAACCAGGACTGTAACAGTCTTGCTCCATTAGCTATTACTGTTTGCTGAGAAGTTAATGTAAATGAGGGCAGTCAGGAGGAGAAAAGCAAGGGGAATTTGACTGTTCCTCCTGTTACAGCTCTGCCTGACACTACATATTTTATTGTGTGTCCGGCACAAAGGGAGATTGATAATATAAGATGAAAGGTCTGTGTGATTTCATGGCTGGTAATAATGACTGAGGGACCACTTATTTCTTCCCCCCATGCTCCCAGTCTCAATCCCATTGTGAATGTTCTTTACTTCAGTGCATTGTTTAAAGACCACAGGTCTGGGTTTCTTTACAAGGCTTTTTTGTGGTGCAGTTTGGTCTGATTGAAACCACATTTTTATATGTGTCAAAACCAGTTCAGCACTTAAAAAGAAATCATAGTATCGATTGGATCATATTTCCTAAGTGGATGTCACTAGCTAATTCTTCTGTTATACCATGTAGCTACACAGTATTAAGCAAGTGGTTACTATTAGGCAGTTACATATGGGTCCTATTAATTCACACATTCTGGCTGCTTTTTGACTAATATCTTGTCAAATAGGCTAGGATTTCAAAATGTCTAAGTCACTGAACTGCACGGACCCTTCATTTCCTAAGCAAAAGCTAGTCCACTTAGGGACAGGTTAGCATAGTATTGACATCTGAAGGACTTCTGTTTCTTAAAAAATGGTTTCAGAATGAACTAACCTTTGTGGTTTGGGTTTGTTTGTTTGTTTGTTTGTTTGTTTTTCCCCTCATTAAGCTTTCTTCAGTTCAAGAAAATGGATATAAATGGTTTGCAAAAAGAGCTAAGGATGAAGAGGATGACTTCTGCATGTCCTGTCATTTTCCAGCACACATCTCCAGGAGTGAAATGCTTACCTTCTTGCCAAACTTTCTTTCACTCCTTCTAGATCAAGCTCCTTGTCTTTTTGTCAGTCCAAATGAACATAATTTCACCTTTGATGGGTATTGGATTGATCACTGCTGTCATGGCCTGTGATGACCCTTTGTTTTCATTGTTCTTCCTCCCTGCAGGCTCTGGGGCCTATTTGAAAGTGCTCACGTCCTTTTTGGAGTCAAGTTTATAGGGTGGGGAGGAAAAGAGGAGATGCTCTGAGGCTTCAGAACAGGAAGGACACAGTGCAGTTTGCCTGCACTGTCATTTTAGCCCTTACTTTCTGATGGGCTGCTCTCATATCATTCCTTCAGAGGCTTCTGTTCTTGCAGCTCTTTTCGCTGGAAGGACAACATTTCTTTGGAGAGTCAGTAGCTCAGCCAGGGTGAGGAGCAGCTGAAGTGTGGCTGTCTCACAACCCTGGCACCTGGCCCCTCTGCAAGCATAGAGAGGAGCATGAGCTCTTTCTCTGGGCTTATGCTGCTGCCAGAAAACCCAGTGGCAGCAAAAGGAGGATCCTGCAGCTTCTTGGTAGGGGATGAGAAGAGACATCCCAAGTGGATTAGAGGAATGAAATTACACTGGCTCAGGACATAGTGCAGCAACTGAAGGACTAAACTGGAAGGCACATTTTATCAAAGAAATCTGAGCTGCGCAAAAAATTAAGAGCCACTGACCTAAAATGTAACATGATTTTCTTGAGCCCTTCCACAGGAGCATCCATGAAGTCCTGCTTTTTCTGTTGGTTGTTGTGAACTTGTTCAATCTGTAAAAACAAAAAAATCCCCTCACCCACCACAACCCCAAATCTAGTCTCCCTGTAACTGCTCCATCTCCCAGACATTGCTAACATCTCCAGGGAGGAGCACTGTCTTCTTTGGCATCTGCAAAGTGACTAGTATATGACAGGTATGGCCACAAAAACTGCAGTGAGAGTATGCTCCTCATGCTCTGACCTCTCTGATTTACTCTGGCGTTTGTTCCTTTTTGATAATCTTTGTGGGGCTGAGGTATGAGTGTGCCTTGTGGAGCCGGGACAGAGTTCATTTTCTTCTGCTGGCTGACACTTTAAAGTGGGCAGAGCTGCACTCCTTTTGCCTCCTGCCCAGCTCTTCTTCAGAAGGGAGCTTTTATTTTCACTCTCTTTGTGTATTTTTGGTAAGCATGCCGTGTTGCAACAGAATAAGCCAATGAAAGTCAAAACTTCCTCTTTCCCAGTCTGTAAACATTTCCTGGAACAATATGCCCAGCTTTGAAATCCTTTCCAGAAAGTATCTTAAGACCTCCCTCCCTCTTTCTATGAGTCACTTGATCAGAGCACCATTCCCTTTACTTCTGTTCAAGCCACTTCCAGGCAACCTTGTTAAAGCAATAAGGATTTAGTATATGGGAAACCACTGCCAGGTTAGCCATTCCCTCAGGACACGCAGCTGTTTACCATCTGCTGGATCTTCTTGGGAGTCTTTGGGCTCCAGTCCCAGGTTGCAGACTCTCAGAGCAGGAAACTTTTCTTGGACACTGTCTGTTATTCAGAAGGATAAAGTTCATGGGCACAATGCAGTAGGTTGCACACTTTTTATTTTATTACTCCATCTAAAACAAATAAGTTAGCTATTTGCTCATTCTGCCCTGCCAGTAATCCATTACATATTAGACCTTCCTTCACTGTGTAGAAGACTTGAAAACTGAAGGGGAATTTAAATAATTAGAAGGAAATAAGCTGTCTTTTAAGCCCTCCACTCTTACTTGTTAGGATTGCTCAGGGGTTAGCCCTGTAATGGGGTCATGCCAATAGCAAGCACCACAGGTGAATGCAGTGAGCTGGGTTACAAACTGGGAAAACTGGAGCTTTGCACCACATCTGTGTTGGAGGGACCCACCAATGGCTGTGGCTGGGCCCATGGTGTATATGGGAGGTGCAGTGAGGGTGGCCTGACCACAAGCTCCAAGGCCATTGGAGACTTTGTGCTGCTGCTCCCAGATAGCTGTACTTGTTCATTGCTTATTGAGGCCAGCAGGGAGGGTCAAATTCTCCAAGGCTACAAGTGCTGAGCAAGCACAGAACACAGGGACAGAGCTAACCTGGAGCTCTGTCCAGGCAAGAGGAAACCCTCTGCCTGTGGCCATGGTGCTCATTTAGGTTAGACTATGATTAATATTATTGTGTAGACCAGAAATAACTTTCTGCTGTTGTTAGGCATACGTGCTGACTCTCCAGCTGTAATCAAGGCTGATGTTTACTGTAAAGGAAATTAGATTGAGTTTAGCTCTCCAGATTTAAGGAGGTGTTGGGTGGAAAAAGAGCTAAAGCACCTCTGAAGACTTACTCTTACACTTCCACCTTTCAGAGGAGTGCTTGTCATTTAATGGCAGCTTTGTGAAATTGCCCATGTCCATGTTGTAGTGTTTTGTCCCTGAAGTATCACTTTACATATTTCTTCTTACATTACTTGAGGAGAAGGAGTACTCCCTTTTCTTTCTTTCCCCCTTCCTTCTCCTCGTGGTCATTTCAACCTGACACACTGTGCTGCAGACAGAGAGGGGTGCTGGCAGGATGTGCCTGTGTGGGGTCTGTGGGGAGTTTATTTCCCTGGTTTGGTCTGAGCCCAGATCTGTGGGTACTGTGTAGAAGACATCCATTTAAGAGAGCTGTGCCTGTGCTTCCCAGACCAATTAAGGGAAAGGATCTCATTTTTTTACCAAGGTGTTTGGCTGAAAGATTTTCTTTCTAATGATGATTTGAAGGCTCATGGGGTTTGGTACTATGATTAATTATGCGTTAAGATGCCTAGAGCCTCCAAGAAGCATGCAATTATTATTTATTAAAATCAGAATACCAGTAAATATAATGAAGTGGAGCTTTAAATAACATGGATAAAAAAGTGGAGGACATTTTCTGCTGAATACATGCAGTTCTGCACTGGGCTGAGACTGTGTGGAAGAGTGAAACTTGAGAGGGAGGTTTCCCAAGAGATTCAAGTCACTGAAGATCAAGACACAGAAAGAAGGAAAGAGAGACAGAGAGAAGAGGTGTTCCTGTGGCTGATGCAGAGCAGGAGTCTGACGTTAGGAGCCCCAGCTCTCCCTAGGCAATGCTAGTCTTAGTGAACATCCTTTCCTTTTCTTGTTTCTGCTCCAGTATAACCAAACACCTCCAACACTCAGCAACTTGCGCAGCACTGGGGTGCTCCCAGACACGTTCCAAAGATTGACAGGTGGAAAAGCACAATTGAAAGGAAGGAGCTTTACTATGAACTTCAGCCTTGAAGGTAAAAAAAAAGCCTACAACTCATCTCCTATTTTCAGTCTCTTTTTATCCATACTCAAATAATTGAAATTTCCATACTTCCATAATTGAAATCACTCCCTCATTTTCGCAGAAATAATGTAAGGGGTGTGACTGAATAGCAGCTTTGAGAAAGTAATAACACTTTGTTCTGCTTGATGATCCATCTGATATGGACTTTGCCCTATACGAGTGTGGCTGTTCCAAGAGCTGTCGAGTCTGGGAAGGCTTGAATGTAAAAACAAATACTTGAGTGCAAGAGAGCCAGCCTGGTTGTTGTAAATGACTTTTCCTGCCAAAAAGCTGGTAATAGCACGTTGGCCAGGCATCTTTTCTTTCCTAATTGGAACCACAGCATTTTGATTACAAACCTTAAGAATAACAGCACCTCCTCTAATTTAAGCTCACTTTCTGACTTCCACGGTGTGAGTTCTTGCTGGAGTGTTTACCAGTGCAGGCTACCTGTATTTGTTCCCCTTTGTGTCCCTGGGTCCCCTTATTTTACACTTCAGACTTTTACATCCTTTCATCAGCTCAGTTATTGCGAGCACCCAAGTTCTGCATGGAGTGACATTTAGTGAGAGTCTGAGATTGATGTCAGAAGTTTGTGCAACTTTGTAGAAAGATGTAATTCACTGAAAAGGGAAATGAGTAAGTAACTAGGCTAGGATTGCTGCTCTCTGGCATTGGATAGCATATGGAGTTCATATGGTACTTTTTTAGAAAAATTTTTTAGTTTTCAAAAGCTGATAGTGTCAATGTAATTATGGATGCACTAATTCTGTGATATTTTAGTCCTTTTGACCAGGTAAAGGAGGTGTGCCTTAGGTTGTTGCTAGATCTCTAGACAGAGAAGCCTGGTGTTTTGAAGTCTTCATTGTATTTTAGACTCAAAAGATCACTGAGCAATATGTGAAGTACCCTAGATTTTCAGATAGCCTGTCCCAAGACACAGTGGACTCAGGGACTAAGTGCTTCATAATTTTATATTCAGATGTTTTGGTTGGGCATATTCTGATACAAAACTTTTTCCATCAGACAATGCCACCTTGAAATTGGACAAGTCTGTGACACTGAGTTAGTGACAATGCAATTTTGACTGGCACCAGCCAGCTTCTAGAAAACCTGCTTTGCAGTGCAGGATCTGAAACCTGCCTTTTTCTCTGCTGTATCCCCACCTAGCCAGCAGTCACATGGGAGCCAGGAGCAGGGAAGTCTCAGGTCTGTGACCTTGGCAGCCTGGTCTTGCAGCACCTGAGCTGTGGCTGTGATGAGACCCAGGTGGTAGGATGCTCTGAAATCAGCCTAACTTTTCTGAAGCTCTACATATCTCATATCCTTGAGCATTCCTGCCCTTGCCTTCCAAGGCTCAGGGATCCATAGAAAGATTTTTGAAGAAGTGCTGGCATGAAATACAGGTATTACATGCTGTGCCAAGCATTGACTCTGCCGACCCACTCTTGTGGCTGTGGCCAGTTATTTAACTTGGACTTACATGTCTCCATCAACATGTTTGCAGTAGGTTCAACAAAAACATTTTCAAACAGATTAAAATCGATGGTCCTTTCTTCACCTGTGGGCTGTGCAGTATTAGTGTGTGCCACACTTGCTCCCTCTCCTTGCAAGTGAAAATACTTCAGTAGTATTTCCACTTAGCAGTACGAGCCTGTAGTCCCCAAGTGTCTTGTGTGGCAGCACGTATGGAATTAATCCCATCTACAATAGCAATGATTAACACACACCTCCCTCTATACCTACTCCACAAAAAAGAGCTGGCATGGTAGCTAAGACACTTCCTGTTACAGACAGCATAGAGATTTCTGCCTGCCACTGGCTTGGCTTTTAGCCTTCCCAATTAATTTTCCTAGGCTGTTTCATATAAGAGACTGCTGCTTTGAGGCGGTAAATTTTAAATGGGCAAAATGGGAAGAGCAGTTAAAATGCTTGTGAGAGCCTCTCTGCTTTCACACCGCTCTTTGGAAACCTGCAGTACCCTGACTTGGGATGTAGAAGCCACACTGTACTTAGTTGAGCCCAAACTTAGTTAACTGGTTGTACTTTCAGTTTCTCAATGAAGAGGGATCCACCGACTAGATTTGTGTCCAAGTCATCCATCTGTGTTAACTTGAGGTGATCTCTGCTCCTCTGCCTTCATTTCTTGAATCATGTATGTTTGTCAGCAGAGCCAAAAGAGGAACTTCTCTACCTTTGCTGAATGAAGCCTCTTTTTGCTTCTCCTGAGGCTTCCATGGGAGTAGCTAAATGGTACCAATCAACAGCTTTGAAATGCTTGCAGCAGCAGCTGGGAGAGATGGCATGCCAATGTGGGACCTGACACCACCACCTTTTCTGCCATTGGAGCTAAAAATCTCATTTTTAACACTTTGGAACAAATAATATGTTTTAATAGCCATTAATTTGTAGCTGACACCTTCTCTCAGTGCCTCTGACAGCCTGCATATTTCCTTTGTAGTGTCATGCTGCTTCTGTTTAGAAACTAATAATACAATTTTCATAGTTATTACACAGACTGTTTGGCTCTGAGGTTTCCTAGGAGTATAAGCAGTGCCAGAAATTCTTAGTGGAAGCTTTGGTGAGCTTTAAGTGAATGACATTCATTGGTCACTGTGCTGATGAGGGCTGCGATAGGGAAGAGGCCAAGATACCTACAGAAACTTCAGTTAAATATTGAAATCTGATGTTTCATGTTATGATAACTTATGAGCTTTTTCTGCTGGTAACCATTCCCCTTACCAAAAGTATAGGAAGGAGGATTATTTGGAGAGTGCTTGGCCACTGTTATATTTTGTGATATCTCTTGTCTGACTGATGCAGGAGTTCCACATAAATTTGAGATTGCTTTGAGTCTCAAGAGCCATAAAAACCCAGTGCAGATGCAAGGACAGAAAATATGTTCTGGTAAAATTTACATCCCTGGCTGATGCCCACCAAGTATGGGAGAACTTGAATGACAACATTTCTCATGTTCAGGTTGAGAGACCTCAGCCTTCTTCTTTCAGCTGTTACTAGAAACCACATGAGTAAAGTTGCAGAGGCACACACTCAGAAGTTAGGAAATGCCCTTTTGTTTTTGCACTATAGCAAGCTTTAATTACCAGAATAGTAGCAATTATGGCATGGAAAATGTCGGCCAGAAGTTTGAACTGAAAGCCTTTATAAGCAGCTGAAAAGCTACTCTGTGACGGGTTGCTTTCTACCTCTAATGACATGTTATTGGATCCCATATGCCGTATCAAATCTTACCATATCTTTGGCTCCCTTTCCACACACTAATTAACACAAATGCTCCCACTCCTGCTTGCTTTGGAGCTTGGTAAATTTTGGGGGCAGTTGGGCAGCTTGGATTGTGGCAGTGTGTTGCCATCAGAGGGAAAGAATAATTTTTTATGTAGTTTTTTTTAAATGTATCTGAGGCTGTAGACTTCAGCAAAGGGGCGTTGCTTCTGATGAAGCTGTAGCAGGTCACTCACATTGCCTGGCATGTGACAGCTTATTTCACTATAGAATTGCATACACAAATTCAACTGTTCTGGCTGAAGTTTTGATCATGACTGTCCCAGCTTTCATTAAAAGAAAAAAAAAAAAAAATCAGCCCGATAGTCGAAGCCTGGCTGCAAATCCAAACTACAGCTGAAAAGGAGGTGAGACACCAGCTGCGAGACTTATCCACAGATTTTTACGAATAGATATGTCTGATGTTTGCAGTATAAAGAGCACTGCTGAGGATGTGCCATAGGGTACAAAAAATCCACTTGTCCTTGAGGCTGCCTAAGGAGCTGTCTGCAGTAGTTGTCCGCCACTTTTGCAGGTTTCGAAACTTGCAGTCTGAGAAGTTTCTGAGCCTTGCGGGACCTGCAGAAAATGGATGAACGTGAGCGGGTCCCGCGCTGCGGCAGAGCGGCCGCTGACGAGCGCCTTGGCAGTTTTCACTGCTGCTATTTCAGATTCTGTGGGTGGCAGGGAAACAAGCAGGAATTAGGTCAATTTAGCTCTTGCTGCTGCTTGGGAAAGGGAAGAGCAGCTGCTGAGGCAACCACAGGAGTTATTCCCTCTAGAAGACCAGACAAAAAATGAAGCTGGGGGAGGGGATGGGACACTGAGCTGAGATTTGAGGAGGAGGGAGATCGGCTGCTGGAGTTTCCTAGACCAGGAGTGAGCATTGCCTCAGGTGAATGGGGCATGCATGGGCTGCGTGTAAATAGCTCCAAGGATGTAATAACAGCATCTTCTTGCGTCCTGGGAAGGGAAAAGGAGGGAGATGTGTTTAGTCTCTGCTCTGTGACTGCCCTGAAAATGTTTCCTCTTGCCTTACAGTCCACTGTTGGCATTATTGAGGCAGGGCTAAAATCTGTATTTATGGAAAGACACAGATGTAGTTTGGTACTGGTTGGATCCTTGGTAACTGAGAAGATAGAAAGGAGTTGGATTTCTAGCTAGAGCATATGCAAAGCTACCTGGAGGACATGATCTCTGCTGGGCATTGCAGGGATGTTGTAGTGCTTATGGCAGGGCTGTGGCCCTCTGGTACCTACTAGGAGCAGGTACTCTGAATAATACACTGCACGGAGGCAAGCAGGCTGCAACTGTTTTCAGTTTAGGGTGACTTAATATTTTGTTTTCTCCTCCTCACCCACCCAGACGAGTTCCTTGGTCTGGGCTCAGCAAGCCTGCAGAACCAGCTTTATCAGCAGGACTGGAAGGGCACTGCAGCAGGTGTTAGCAGGCAATGGGCAAGGAGGAAAGAATGTGGCAGCACAGGGAGCCTATGGGGCTGCCCAGTTCTCCTCTGAAACCACAACCTAAGAGGGAAAGGTTGCCTATAATAAATATAAGATTTCTCTCACTTGCCCCCTTTAGAAATAGCACCTGAAAAAAAGATCTTGTCTGCAGCTTTGCAAAAGAATAAACCCTTACTTTCATTTGCTGTCTCCCAGGTATCTGCCAAGGGTGCAGTCAAGCATCCACCATATGTACAGCCCCAAATACAGACTGCAGTGATTTTGCTAATAGCAGTAGCACAAAAGAAAAAAGAGAGCTTGCTCTTCTGTTTTATAATCCATTGACTTTCAGACATAGTAAATTGGTAAAACAAAACACTCACAGAAAGTCTGGGCTTACAGAAGGTGAAAATCTGCCACCAAGAATGGTAATGTTGTTTTGATTATGCCAGGGCTTGAATGAGGGCTGCAGTCAGGCTTTCTGCTCTGCACTCCAGGGCCTGATGGGTGCCAGAGTTATTGTCTCTGTACGTCTCACTCAGTCCCACCAGCTGCCAGGCCGCAATAAAGTTACGTCTGAGTCACTGGTTCCCAAAAGGATGACAAGTAGGTTGTGTGTAGCTGAATAGGACGATGCTGGTCCTCTACTGATCCTGCCAGCTTGGGTCTGGACTTGGGCCATAACTGCACGATAAATCCAAACGAATGTTGTCGGCTGTTTAAGCGAGGTGGTTGGCTGAGGGTAGAAGGAGAGAACAAGGCACACAGCCGAAAAGTGGACTGGGATGCCAACAGAAGAGCCACTGGCCCTGTTTCAGCTTTCAGCAAACAGAATGGATCACTGGAAAGACACAATGGACCTTGTTTGCGGCCGGGCTGCACAGAGAGGGGGGATGCCTCTTTTGGGGACCATGCCAGACAGAATAGTTGCTGCTGACATGGGTCACTGGTCTTTGTGTGCTTTGGTCCTATCGACGCCATCTTGTTTAGTGACACTATGAGTCACTGAGTTTGTTGTGCATATATGGAGGAGTAGGATGCTTTTGAGTTTTTGGTTGGTTTTGTTTTTGATTTTGCTCTTTTTGTTTGCTTAGGCCAGTAAAACAAACTTCTGGTGTTATGTGGAACAGTCTAGCATATATGTAGCCAATGGGGTAGATATACAAGGTGAGCCTGGCTGAGGTCTGCTCCCCACTAAGGGACCACTCTCCAGGCTGGATTAGCTCCTGTGGGAGAAGACAGCCTGCATCTGTGGCTGCTTTGTGAAGCCTGCTGGTGGTGAGCCCAGGAAGTCACTGCTCAGGTGCATGGCAGCTCCTGGTGAGTCTATATCCCATGTGCAGTGAGGGGATACCTGTTGTCTGGTAGCATATGTTGGCATCTCACATTGCTGTTGTGATGGCTTTCGACTGCCTCCAAGGAGAGGTCTGGTCTCCACTCTTCCAGGTGAACCAAATAATGCCCAATTTTGCAGATTGCTGAGTTTTCTGCCTTCTTAGCTTTCTTTCCGCACAGGAAATATGCTCAGGGCTTAAGTACATAAGTCCTCATTTATCATGCTTAATACTGGCCTGCTTGTTTGCTGATACCACCTAAGCTGTGTGTGCATCAAAGCAGAATAGGAGGGAGTCTCCCAACATGATGGTGTATCTTTTTCCCATGGTCTCAATTTGGTTGCACAAATCTCCAGCCGTGACACGGCTGCTTTCTTCCTGCTTGCTTTTATATCAGAGTGCATTCAAACATAATGCAATGATTTGTGGCAAATGTCTGCAGAATATTATTTTATAGTTAAGGTAGTTAAAGTCTGGACTAACAGACAAATATCTGATGGAATATTTAATTTAAAAAAAACAGTGCCAGAATTTGCATTAAATGTTTGCTACAAATACATTATAATCTGATTTCTAGCTTGTAGCTGTGCTTTGAATTTGGCAAAGCAAAGGTATTTTGGTTTTGCAGACAAAAGCTATAGAGTTCAGTCTGGCTGATTATTTGTCATGTTTGACCTAGGTTATGGGAACTAGTTCATTAGCTGAGAGTGATAAAGGGGGTAAAAGATAAAGGTCATGATATCAGTAGGATTAGTTGGGTGAATTAAAGGACATGTGGAAACACAGCTAATCAGGATAAGGGCCACATAAATGATACCTTCTACTAACAGCCTTTGGCACTCTGATGCCTTGAAATATAACTCCTGCACAAAGCAAGCAGGAGAAGGAAAGATGCTACTTCCAACAGGCCACAGGGCTGAGCACCAAAGATCAAAGGGATGCACAAGTAGGTGTTTTGGGATATTTGACTGTCAGCTAATTTTAAAATCCTTCAGTGCAAGGAACATCTTCATGTCCCCTGAAATCTATTCCTCACTATTTTTCCTGAAAGCAGTGTCTTTCTCTTGCTGCCTGCAGTTATTAACTTCCATCAAGTGTAACTGGATTTGCAGGAAAAGTAAAGGTCCTGCTGCAGAAGTGTCAAGCTTAATTTATATACTGCAAATCTGGAACATCTTTTATATAATGACTGACAAGCTTACCAGCTCAAATGAACTGGTTTGCTCCAGCAGTGCCACCAGGCAGAGGCAGCTGTTTTAGTAAGCACCAGGGTATCTGCAGTGCTGAAAAGAATATGGGTGGTAGAGGTGAGAGGACAGCAGAATAACTGGAGAGGTATGGGCCAGGCAGCCCATCCTATCTCCCTGCTCCTGCAATCCTCCCTCAATAAATCTGTGCCTGCTCTATACTTTGGCATTTGCCGTTGTGGTGAGGAGCTGGATCCTGACTAACAGAAGCACTTTTGGCACACCATGTAAAAAATCTTGGGAAGTGCCAAGAGAAACATGAGTGATGTAGCATGTTCACATTTGTAATTTGTCTGCGTTTGAGTGGTGTATCCAGGGAGGAACAGGGTGTGTCAGTCTGGGGCTTAGACAGACTTTTCCTGGGAAAATAGCTTACACAGACTCTACATAAACGTGGTGTATAGACATACAGAACGGAGCACAGGGAGACATCACCACATATCTGATCAGTGTGTAAGTGTATTTATTTTTAATTAAAAAACAAAAAGAAAGAGATTTTCTTTCTTGTTCTGGCTACCATCAGGCTCTATTCATTTACTATGGGATAACTGAAATGGCGAGATGCTCAAAGCCATATGGAAGCTCCGGGGTAACTGATGGTGGCAGTCTGGAAAATGTTGCTTTTCAGGTGTAAGGAATGTCTTAAGTAAGGATAAATTACAATGAACTCCCATGCACAACTAAATGTAAGTGTTAAAAGCAGATTTGGTGTAGATAAGTTGGAAATGATCTTGCAGTAATGAACTCTAATTAGTACTGTTAGTAAAAAAGGGTTACAAAAGGGAGTGCATGACTAGAGTCTGGTTTGAAACAGGTCTTGGCAGAATAAGCATCACCAGAAATAAATAATCTCTGAATCTTAAATTCAGGGAAAACTCTAAGTTGGAAAGGATCTCTGGAGGTCATCTGGTCAATCCTCACAGAGGCTCACAGCAGGGCTGATTTTGAAGTACTTAGCTTAATAATTCAAAATGTTAACATAAAAAGCAGCACTGAAAATGATTTCCAGAACATGCCAGTTGGAGAGACTACAACATCACCAAAATGCAGTGGCAATTGCCTTGAAGTAATGTTAGGATCTAAAGTAAATCAGTGCCCTGCTGGTCATATTTTTTTCTGTACGGGATATCCACATGAAGTGCTCATACTGGGCTTATACTTCCCACAGAGCTGGGAAGTGTAAGCCCTTTCAAAAATCCTGTGCACAGACTTTCAGAAGCACCGTTGTTGCTCACATGGTGGGAACTCCCTGCAGGAGCTTTCCTTCCCAAGAAGCTGTCTAGGAGAGACCCCAGCACTTCCTGACTGCTGAGCCAGACCCGTTCCAGGTATGTGCTGGTGCAGCTTCATCAACTTCTGTGGAACTGCTGTGGTATGAAATGAGGATGAATCAGGCCTGTAGTCTTTCTTCTGAGCTATGAATGTCAGTGCTAGCCTGGAGAAATACAGTTTTCAGGCTGATGTGGTTTGACACCAAATTCTACAGCAGAGACAGTGGACAGCCCAATGACTGAGTTGCCTCCCGCGGGACAGCGATGAGTGATGGGCAGACACTTTTTTCATACACAGGGGCCTTCTCCGTTCAGGCTCAGTAACATCCAAACCCCATTGATCTTCGTAAAGAGTTGCAGTTTGGGCCTCGTGCCACAGAAATCTCTCCCTTTGCTCTCTGCATTACTCATCTTCCTGAGGGCCTTTTGCTTTCAGATTTGCTGCTGTTTCTGGAAAGTGTCCTGTTGTAGAGCCTGCAGAGAGCACGCACCTTCCATCACGCAGTGAAAAAGGCCGGTCACAGATTCTTCTTGTCAAGTCCACAGGCAAAACAGACTGAAAATGGAGAAGAGCAGTACCTTTGCTAAATCCTTCTAGCATGTTAAGGATTTTTTTTTTAGTAGATAAACTGAGCGCAGTACTCTGAGAAGGAAAAGTAATATTCTAACGTGACAAATAGCTCTGTTCTCCCTGCTGACAGGTCTGGGGCCATAGCCCTTCAGGCACCTCACAGTAGGGCTGTTCATTTCCATCTCATGCTCAAGAAGGAGGTTGAGGCCATCTAAAATGTTCCCTGTTGTTACCTTGTGCACTAACAAGCGCTGCCAGCTGTAAAGAGGGCAGTGGAAACCCTCTGGTCATCATTTGAGTCTCCACTTTAGAAAAGTGGTGCCAGGAGAGGGTATTTTCATGTTTCTTGTTTTCCACTCTCCAAACTCAAGACTGCCAAAGCATGTTTTGCCTCATAGGAGGAAAAAACCTATTCTTTTTTTGATTTGACCTCTCTTCTGAGTATATCCAGTGGAACTTGTTTGTGGCACAGAGAATTGACACACAGTCCTGGAAGGTCAAGTAAGACTGTCATCTTGTTTCTGCTTAGCCTTCAAGTAGTAATTTTCAGCTACGAATGGCTATGATTTGTTATGTATAAGCTGTAATAACATGCTGCTCAAATGAAAGAAGTCCTACTTCTAGAACTCTAAGCTAACCATAACTTAGCTCTTAAGAGCTCTACTTAGGGTTTAACTGTTTGGTTATGCTTCAGATGATTAAATAAAGAACATCGTGATAGTAAAAAATAAAACCACCAAGTGTTACAGAGTGAAATTTCATTATGGTTTCTGTAATACTCGGTAAATATTTGTTGAAAAAGCTCATAATTCAAGCCTTTTTTAACACAAGTAACAAATTATAGTAATTTTCAAAAGCATCGTGAAACAACAATTGTGAGACCATCTGAGGCTAAACAAGCCCTAATGAGATGCAGTGGTAGCAATAACAAGACAGACAGTAAATCTATAAAGATAATTAAGAAATTATCCATTTGAGAGAATTTTAAGTATCTTTTTCTTTCTCATCTGTAGAAGCCAATACACATAACTCCCTTCTCACATCTTCCCCACCTCCAATTATTTAACAATAACATAGGAATTGCTACAGTGTAAAGAGGCATCTGGGAATAAAGTATGGAGGCCCAAGCATTGGTTAACACTCTGCCTAACTGACTCTTCTGCTGGCAGAGCTAAAATTCCAGTACAAAATACTAGCCCCAGGGGTAAACAAACTCAGAAAAAGACTTTAAGAACATTTTTCAGGAAAAATGCTATGATGCTTACAATGGACAAGAAAAGCAGGATAATAAGTGCCAGCAAACTCTCGATGTCCTGATTTGGTTTGCACTGTCCCTAGAACTGGTTTTACCCACTCTGTCCTTTTACTCTCTCCTGATAGTATGAAACACAGTGATTTTATTATGCAAGTATCACACAGATAAAAAGAAAAAAATGATGCCTCAGCTACAGGTACTTGTGAAATAGATCTTCTAATATATGTAAAAAGAAAATAAGAACACTCCCAGAAATGCCATTTTTGGTAAGACGTGTAGTGACCCTCAGAATATTAGGTGGTACATGCAATGCACACGTATGAGAGAACGTTTGTTATTGAATAAGTAATACTGTTTGAATGGGAGTCTATCTTCTTTAGAAGAAGTACCTTTTGAACAAAAATAATCCAAGATAACGAGGCAGTTGAAGACCAGGAGTTGTCTGGGCTGCTTAGTCTAGAGCAGCTTGGGGACCGAAGAGAAGACAGGCATTCATGAGTCTTGATTTGGGAAGAAAAAGATGGGCCAATGCTGTGGAAGTGCCTGCTATAGTCCATCTATCTGCCACAGTGGGACTCCAACATATTCATCTTTGAAGTAGATCATTCCATATCTGCCCTTCAGTGGAAAAAAAATAGGCTGACTGAAATGTATCTTTTGAAGACCAGTTTTATCTAATTAACTTCGCTGTTGCATGTGTCTGAATAAAAACATAAGACATTTTCTTCTTAGGGAGTGAATCTCATTGTGGTCCCTATTCTTGCTTCTTGTTCTTCTCTTTCCCACAGTTTCCCTTCCCTCAACCCTCCCAAAATAAGGTCTCAGAGCTGAAAGCAGTCAATTAGGTAAGAAGAAACTATTACATCACTTATGTTGGTGTTAGGCTCCCTAGTCACAGCACAGTGGGGAGATCAGAGCTGTGCAGTGTGATACATATTTCTGGGATTGCAAATGATCCTAAATTGCCACTCTAGTGCAAATAAAACTACATAAATGATATCACCCCTGATGAATGTAAAACTGAGCCAAGCAAATATGGGAGTGCCAGTAAGAAGCTAGATGCCTTTTCTAGGATAATAAAGACTTGCTAATTTGTTCCATTTTTAGAAAGTAAGAAAGAATCATTGTAGTGATACAACAACCACATTTTATCTAAAGTGCTTCTTTATCAAATGTAATTATGCAAAGATGTATTCTTGCACAGTCTAACTTCAGCAGGTTGAAGGTTTTTTATCGGTGAGAAGCCAGAAGTAAAGAAGCCATATAGTAAGTAATGTGAAGGAATGAATGACTAGGGATCCTACCTGAGATTTCAGAATTCAAGTCTTTCTCCTCCTGTCAGATTCATGGCCAAATTCTTTGTGAGCAGCCCCACAATGTTAAATACATTAGATCACTTAGATTGGGCATCTCTTGATAATATATTCGTCAAAACAGTAAACTTGCTCCTGTCGATGACCTAGAAATAATGAAGGAACTTTCTGAACAATCTCCATGAAGTCTTCTTTAACCTATACTAAAAAAGAAAATAAAATATTGGTTATGCTGGCTGTGCACAGGTTTGATTTTTCAGGCCTTTCCCTTGGTGCCTTGCTGTATGGATCATTTCAGCTGGGTGAGAAAGGGGAGAAGTATGATTATGTCACGCAGGTTTCATTATAAAAGTAGCTAACGTTTTCTGCAAAGTGATGGAAAATGGTGAACTCCGACTGCTGGGAGGATTATGCTTTTTGATTAATAAAGAAACTGTCCAATTTAATGCACCTTATTATTTTTTCTCCAAAACTTTGCTCTAAATTATATGTTTGCATTATAAGAATCATGGAAAATTCCATCTTGTTTATGTAGTGTGTAAAGGCTGGACTGGCACTGAAGTGTGGGTAATTTTCAGAATTCTACAGTGCCAAACCTTGAGTACTTCATTTGTCACTGCAGATCTATTTTGAGCAGGTCCTCAGGATCCTTGCTGCTGCTTTGCTCATCTGTGACTGCCCTCCCCTTAGACCAGTCTGATTCTTCACTGTAGGTCTGGAAGAAGTCATTCAGACCACCTCAATGTCTTCAGGCTATGTCTGTCTGCTTCCTAATACCCCCCTGGTGACAGATCCCCCAGTCTCCCTAGGAAATTTATTCAAGTAATTTCCTGCTCTTACTGCCTTTTTTCTTCTTACACCTAACCTAGATGTCTTCTGCTACAACTTAATTATTCCTTAATTGCTCCCATTATTTCATGTCCTATCCTCTCTATTCATGGAGCACAGCCTCTTTCTCCTTGCTGTAATCTTTTAGGTACTTGTGGTTTAATTCTTTGGAAGTTGCATGGAATATCCTAGTCCAATCCCACTAGTCGTTTGGTGTTTTGGGGAGACAGAGAAGAGAGAAACTAGGGGCTTAAGACTTTGTGAAGAAGACTTCTAAAGTCTTTTTCACAAGTACACATGGAAGTCATGTCTAACCACTGACAGTCTCTTGACCTCTTCTGCTCTGAACACTAAAACAGTTTAGACCAGATTTTTTCCCTTGCTTATGCTCATTTTAGACAAAAGCTGTTCAGTGGAGTGATCACTAATGGGAATGAGAAAGCTTAAGATGGTGATGCCCCTCGTTCTCTACCACCCCAGAGAATGAGATCATGACTGAAAAGTGGTTTCATGACCAGTGTTAAGAAGTAACAACAGCAACCATGTCTGAATTCTGCACTGGTGGCAAAAAACTCTACCCCCTGTCTTGTGGTTTGTCTGGAGTTCTGCTTTCCAGAGTTTTGTATTACGCTGTGGCTTTCGAAGACACAGAGTCCTGAGGTAGTGGAAGTGCAGGATCTCAAAAACCTTTGTGTGGCTCATTGCTGTGTAAACACCAATATAACAACGGTGCATGGGCAGGGGAGGGGGTGGGAGCATGAGGAAGAAAGGTGGAAGTCTGAGGCTGCAAGAAATTGGGACAATTAAGCATGAACCCAGACCTGACACCCTGCCCTGATTAATTTAACAATAATTAAAGACTTTCAGTGGAGATCAGCATTCTGCTGGTTCCCAGCCGTGCAGAGAAGGATGAGTTGTGCAACGGTAACCAGTCCCTATTCATCACAGGCAACACACACAGCAATTACCAGTGCTGCCTATAAACTGAAGCAGACTGTTGCATTAATTGATTTACTGGGACCTTTTATTCCCTTTCTCTTTTGTCTCCTCCTTTTGTCCAGTATGTTTTTATTTGAAGGGCTGGTTCATTTGGCCACATCACACAGCAGTGCCTGGCCATGGGGGATGTGTCCTTGGGATATGGGGTGGAGCTGCCTGGATTTGAGACACTGCCTTCTGCAACTGTCCCGTCCTGCTGAGTCTGTGTTTCCCAGGGTGCTGCCTGTGAGAGTCTTTCTTCTGAAAGCCACTGTAGTAAGCAAAGTGCATTAGACATCCACTCTTTCTACCTCCCTTCCCCACACCTCTTCTTGCACTCCTCTGTTTTCAGTAGTGATGTTGTTTGCTTCTCATTTCACACTGAATATGAGAGAGAAATCTCGTTATTTCTGACTTAGGTATTCACATGTGTCTCTCTACAACATGTCATTGCCAGTTGCCGGCTTGTTACAACATCAGAAGAAGAATTCAAAGTGCTGATTTATCTGCTATTGGAAATGTCTCTAGGGATGAAAGCAGATATGGTAAGGAGGGGGAAAGGGAGAGAAAACAGGGAAGACAGCACAGTGCTGCAGCTTTCCAGGACAAAAATCTAGCCTTATCTTAGTTTTCTTGCTTTTTTGCTCCTGTTCTGCTAGGTGGACAGGCAGAATGATCAATGGATGTCAAATAACCAGAGATGTAATGGGCAGGAATTTTTTTTAATCTGTGAAGAAAAACTCTGGGAGAAGAATGCTACGAAGTCTGGCTGATAGCTGTTGAACAAAAAGAAGAGAAAAGAAAAAGAAAAAAGTTTGATACTTGATCCCAGTCTTTTGTTGGAGAATGAACAGTAGTTTTATTTTAGAGCTGAAAGGCTTCCAAACACAAAGAACGTCCGTCTGCTCCTTGCACTGAATATTGGAATCAGATGTCTAGTTTTGGTCCTCTGTCTATGTTTTTTTGTTTCATGTGTCTGGTTCCTATATCATTTGTTGCAGGAGTGGGTAGTTGATGACCTCTCTAGCCATGGGCATGACTTTTCTAGCTGTACCCACAGAAAAGTAAAAGGCAGTGAAATGCTTCGGTATCCTCAGACACTGGTATTTATTTTTCATGGGCAAGTAGCAGTTCAAATGAGGGATTCCCAACTTCTTTATGCAAAAGACACAGACCAATTGAGGCAAGAAGGCATCTCTGGAGTGTATCCAGCCCAACCCCTGCTCAAGGCAGAGGCAGCTGCAGCAGGTTGCTCAGAGCGGTGTCCAGCTGGGTTTTCAGTTTCTCAGAGGATGGAGACTCCACAAACTCATCAGTCAGTCTGTGCCAGGGTTTGACCACCCTCACCACAAGAAAGCTTTTTCCCCTGTATTTCATTTCGTGCCCAGGGCACATACCTGCCTGTGGCAGATGTGTGCCGTCCCTTGTATGGGAGAGTGGCACAGTATAGGTGGCCACAAAGAAGTGCCTGGAGGTGCCACGAAGATGTGTAGCTGCTGCTCCAGCCCTCATGCCCTTTGGGAAAGGGGGCACTAGGAGGTAGCAGACAGTGGTGTCTGCTGGTGTCTGTCTTTCCCCCATGTTTGTGGGGAAGCAGAAGCTTTCAATACCCAAAGGGAAAGGCAGCAGAATCTGGTAATACTGCATGGCAATTCTGTTATGGAAATGCTTTCTGACTTTCTTTTAAAATTAGGAAATAGTTGGCTTCAGTTTCATTTTTTGGGGGGGAGGGGGGAGGGAAAGGGAGGAATAGGCATTTCCCAGTCTTTTATGTATAGGTTATGTATCAGAATGCATGTTCTTCTGTGGGTAATACACAAAGTGATTCATACAGGTCTTAAGCTGTGCTTGAATCTGAGCTTTTGTCTAGTGAAATGGTTAAACTGCTTTCCTCAACGCTTAAAGGGATGTCGTGAAAACAAACTGATATTTATGCAGTGCTTTGAAGGTTTAAAGTGTGCATTATTTATTTACTGTTATCATCAGAGAAGTGATTGATAGCTTCTGCTTATGCTGGTATTGACATAAACCTGTGAATAATATATATCAAGAGAATGTCAGTTTGTATGCAAATGGAAAAACCAAGTGGAAGGGATCCTTTGAAATGATAAAGAAATAAGACAACAAAGCTATGGAGCAACCTTAAAAACATATTGCAGTGTTAAAATTTCTACTAAATCTGTGTTCTGTGTTATCAACAGCCTTGCACACTAGTTAGTGAGGTCCAAAATGTTCATAATTTAACACAGGGAGCATTTTTCATTCAGAAAGAAATTACACCCCTAAAAAACTCCATTAGTATTTTTAAATTAACAGAAGACTGGCAGTAACTCTCTATGACATCTATTTAATAAACTGTTGAAGTGATTTAGTGATCAATGAGCATTGACATTCCACAAAGGGAATGGCAAACTTTGGCATTCCTTTCGGCACTGCCCCGTGCCTCTTTGCTGCATGTGGCGTAAGAGGGGCATCCTTGGGAACCTGGGCCTGCCCTAGCCAGAACACCTTCACTGTTGCTTGCAGAAGGCTGCTGGGAGGAAAGATGCAACAGATCTTTTCCTTTACTGCTGGAAAAGGAAAAAAAAACCCAACATTCTATGAAATACTGATTGAACAGAGCATTTAATCTTAGCCATGAAGGATAAGGCTATTCCAATGCGGACATAAGTTTAGGTACCTTGTTTAAAATGGGTGAGACCTGTCAGGCCTTGCTGAAGGAACTCTGAAAATGCAGAGGATTTAATGAGGAACCACTCTGTCTGAGAACCTTACTGGAGAGTGTGGAAGGGCTGGAAATGCCCGCTTGAATGCTCCACAACAGCGGACCTTCCAGAAAGGAAAATTTTCTGTTCCTCAAGGTCACTGAGTAACAATTTTCCTGGTGCCTGGAGAGGCCATGCCTGAAGGTCTGGACTGCATGAAGACTTCTCTTTGCCCTCTCTTCAGACATCTCTGCCACAGGTGTCTACATACAAACATGCAGGCCCATGTCCATACTGTATGTGTGTCTATATATGGTATATGTGCAAATATATATGGTATGTGTATGGTGGAGGCCATATATGTCATATGCCACATATGTGGGATTTTTTTAATGTCTCCATACATATATATACACAGCCTTACTTTTAAAAAATTTTTTTCCACATGCAGTGATGGAAGTATTTTTGAAAAATGAATAATTTCTGCTGCTCCCTTTTCACTGAATTCAAATACAGATGCTTGACGCTGAAAAGGAAGTTTTTATTTAAAAATAAAAGAGCCTATTTTCCTAAATCCAGTGAGAGAAAATAAAACCCAAGGAAGGTGTTCACATTTAATAGACCAGACTTTAGTAGGAATAAATTGATGTAGCTTGGCTATTATCACTGAAGCTGCACTGGTTACCTGTACCTACCTGTGAATCCGAGTCCAGGTTTTTGGTTTCTTGACCTGTTTTAATGTCTTCAAATGACTCTTACTTTATTATTAGCAGAAGATACTGTGCTAAGGATCAGACCTGTGTACACAGGGCTCTGTTCTTTGTGTTGGCACATATGTGTGGGGCTTGACACTAGTGGAGCAGGGAGTGGCAGTCCTGCTCAGACAGCACAGTTTTGCAAATTGGCCGTTTCCCATTCCTTCTTTTAGGTTCATACTTACAGAGGTAATGAGTAAAGACAATTCTACTCTGGAGGCACCTTTATAGCTGATAATAAAGATTAATAGTCCCTGTCATAACATATTTGTCAACATACCCTTCAAATGGTAAGAATTACCTCTACCAGAATTTGGTAGCTAGTCCTTGCTCCTCTGTTCTTCCATTGCCCATCTCCTTGTTCTGACTTGACTTGTTTTGCGGTCCCCCCCCAACATAAATACACCACTTGGTTTCCAAAACTGATGCAAGTGGAATAAAGGATGTGCTGCTCCTTGGTATTTGTAGGTTACTTTAGCCAGACAGACATTTCAGGAAGGCCCTCAAAATGCTTCTAGCATGTAGAACTACTCTTAGGAGAGCAGGTGAGGCTTGAAATGCATTCTGTAGTTGGCTTTCCTTGTCAGGTTTGATTGCAGGAAGTTATGTTAGGACTGGATGAGCTTTGACTGGGATTTCCAATCTGCAGAAAATGTTATTGGGCAGGTCACTGTGAGCCTTCCCCACTCTGCTGGCCTCCCATCTGGATGGCTGGAGTGATGTGCTGCAAACTGACAGCTCAGGGACGTGCAAGCGAGCTGCTCTCTGGAGTGCAGCTGCTCTGCTGGGCATTGCTAAGGTGAAGTTGGAATCTGCTGAGATGCCACTGGCTCTGTGCAGTGTGGCAAAGAAGAATTAATGCTTGGATACTACTGCTGCAGCACTTGAAAGGCACCCTGGTGTAACACCCACATTGCTAGAGAAGCTCCATTCCTTCTTTTTCTCTCTCTTCCCTTCTTTCAAACTCTGTGAAGCGGAGGAGAACCTTTGGTCTGGATTGTAGAAATTGTAGAAAGTGTTGCCCTTTTGGGGGATGAAAAGAAAGCTTATTTCTTCTTTCCCCTCTGCCTGAATCTCTTCTATGCTTTTCCCATCTTTTACTAGGTAGTTTTTGTCTTTTAAGACAAATATATTCTCTACTTTGCTATCACTTTAAGGTTAAAATGCTAGTCAGTACAAATGTTACCCTGTTGTCTTCTTCAGTTTTGATTTATGTGCATGATTTGGGGGGAAGGAAAAACTTAGTCCAAGAAATGTCACTGTTGAACCTTTGGCACCCTAATAGCTGTACCCCATTTTGCAGTGGGCTGTGTCTGAAAGCACACACAGACCTGATGCATGCTTTAGCCAGTCAGTAATAAATGTTGCTTCTCTGTCAGGGAGTGGTAAGCAAAGACACATGGATGCTCAAATTTAACTTCTAAGTTAGACTCTACCCTATTGGAAGCAATGGTCTGGAAACACTTTTGAGGACCTGTTGGAGGAGCATTCATGTCATGCGAGACAGAGATGGACCAGTGTGTGAATAAAAGTTCAGGGCCCTCAGGGACAGGGGGAATTGTCCCACTGGCCAGTGGCAGTACCTGGGGTAACCTGGAAGCCTGTCTTATAATATAAAAGAATGAGAAATTCTGCTTCCAATACGTTTTCTTTGTGCCACTGCTATAATGTCTTCCTGATATTAGGATTTCTGTAAAAAATAAATACTGTTGATGTTTTCTTCTACTAGCATGCATTTATGGAGGCTTAAGACTCTGACTCACTGCTTTCTTTCATGCTAAACAGGTTAAGTTAGGTGGCTGCCAAAACACAGGGTTCAAGAGAGAGGTCAGAAAAACATTTCTGTGTAGTCTTAATGCACAGTCTGTTCTAGTCAAGTCTTTATATTGATCTTTTTTAAACCTCAGCATTCACTCCACTCTCCTTTATTTATTTTACTTTTTGAAAACATACTGGTTATGAAATGAAGCAGAGTTGCCAATATCTGCAAGAGGATGTATTTGGGGGTTTTTTTCTCCTTTTTTTTTTTTAACCTTCAGCACAAGTAATTACTTGCTTTAAAAGTATATTGCTTTAGAGGCAAAAGTCTTACCAGGAGTTCAACCAGTGATGAAGTGGCTTAATTGTAGTAATATGAGAATTATTCACTGGCCTGTTGCACTGTATACAGCTGATAAATACCTGTAGAGCACTGAGCGTCATAAACATCACCAGTTTTATTCAGAGACAGGACACTGTGGTTAAAAACAAGTAAACCAACCCTCTTCTGTCACCCCAAAAATCCTACAGGATAAACAAAAATCCTTGAGAACAGTACAAGCAACTGTTTTGTAAAGGAAAATATGTCTTGAGATAGAGTACAGGATACTCATCTCATGCACAGAGTGCCTCTTCAGGCTATTTGAACAGCACAACCTCTGTTACACCAGCTTGCTAATATTCAGTGCTAGCCTGCAGGCAAGTCTCACTCTTCTCCACCTGGTTGTTTCACTGTGTATCACCACTTCAGCCCTGCGTCACCACTCCCTAAAAGCAAAGTCAGCTCTTCTCCAACTAACCTTTCAGCTTTCACATGAGATCTACTTTTTGCAGTGATTCCAAGTAAGCCTGTTGAGAAGTTTCTGTCTCCTATTGTGGAGGGATCTTCTGAAAACCAAACAGCTCTTCAGTTTTCTCTGCCTCTTCTGGTTTGATCAGCTCTGGAGATGGGGTTTTCTGTGAATGGGATGAAAAAAAATCCATTGATTTACTATACAGAGGCTTCTGTCTGGTATCTATGATTAAATATCTTATGCATGAAAAAATCCAAAATCCTAAAGCTCCAAAATTCATGAACGTCTTTATTGAAAGAATACAATTAAGTTTACCAAAAAAGTGTGTGGAAAATGCCAGAACTGATGTTGTTCATACAGCCTTACTTCAGCCACCAGAGAGATGTTTGTTACACAGCAGTCTTCATTCACATGATGAGATGTTGCACTCTTTGGTGCAGGAGGATTAATCTGACTGAAGACCTTTTATACTTGGAAGGAGTGTGTGACAGTGTCATTGACCCACCCAGGTCTATTTTACGAAGATAGTGAAGCAGTCCTCTGGGCTCCTTGCATATTCATTAGAAAGAGGTGGGTGTTTTTAAGAAAGGTCATCAGTGTCCCTCCCCAGAGTTAAGACACTGTGTTAAGAAGGCTGGATCGTCCCCTCCAGTCTTCTCATGGCTTTTTTCAGTGTACATAAAAGATTGCATACTGTTTTTCTGTTCTCCTTTCTAACCCAACCTTCTGCTTCTTCTATGCTGTTGTGAAATGAAGCCTGTACAGAGCACTGATGTCATGGTCTGCTAAGAAGGCAACACCCACTGGCCTTGAAAGCCACGTGCATCTCTGTCCCTGGTGTGGCACAGATGGGTTGTGCATGAGGGCCAGGTTTTGACCTGCTTCTCACAGCCCTCAGCGCAGGCAGCACCATGTGCCTCTTCACAGCTTCACCTCCAGCTGCCCCACTCCCAAATTGCTCATTTCTCCCCAGAGGTGCATGTGTCAGGGCAGGGGCACTGGTGGCTGCTGCATGTCACAGGCAGCTGAGTGGGGAGCTGGTGAAGTTCTCAGTGTGTTGAAACAGTCGAGGGAGGAGAACTACACGTTGCAGGCAAAGCTGGCTTTGCAAAAGTCAATAGAAAGCACTTTTATGGGGAAAGTGAAGGGGTGGGAAAATCCCATCTGTCTTGCTTTGAGAGGTTTGAAATGAAAAGATAAATCTCGGAGTGCAGGTCCAGGACTTGAGCAGCGCCTCCACCCAAAATCCTAATGTCTTACAAATGAGCCTGGGTTTCAAGCAAGTGTCAGAAGACCTGACCAATGAAACAAAATGTGAAGGTGGCTCTCTGTTGACCATGGAGTGGCTGCCAGAAACTGTCTGTGATTGGTCTGGGGACCTGCCACAGCTCCTTCAGGGCACTGCTGTGCTCGCACCACCATTACCCACGGGAGGCCAGATTCTGTGGTGCCAGTCTGGAGTGCGTGGTGCAGCTGAGTTACGAGCTGGGGCAGGAGATGGCCTAACAAAGACAGTATGTGCTTTGGGAGAGAAGGGAGTGCGCTGTTCCATGAAACACTTGCCATCCTCACGCTCTTGCAGCTGGCAGTACTGTCCCATTGTGGTCATTAGGGCATTAGGAGGTGGAGACTGGTGAAGCCATGGGTTTACTCCGTGATTTTGGGCAAGGTGGTTCACCTCTCTGCACTTTTCCCCAGCAGGTTCTGTCATACCCATTTGAGCAATCCCAAGGCACAGTACCCTACAGGGCTGGGAGAGCTGCTCCCACAGTGTTTGTGCAGTGCCTGTGTCTATGAGTGTGCATGTTGCAGCTGGTGAAACCAATTGCCACCACTAGACATAAGGCACAGGCCTGACACAAGTGGGCGATGAGGAGGACAGGGACACTGAGCCTTCCTTGTTCTCTAAACATTGTCATTTCTGCTTGTCAGGTTTCCCTGTGAATGAATCTAATGACAGCTGACCCCTTGCATGAACTGTATGGGCAGTAGCTTCCTTGGAACACTTTGTGGAGCTGAATTTGGCTCTTGTTTCCTGGACTAAAGTCCCTCTTGGTGATTCAGCAGCTTCTGGTCTCCATTGGAGCAGGGAGAGGTGAAAGAACAGAAGGGTACAAACAACAGAGAAACCAAGAAGCAGCTTTCTCATGAAGACCTGAATTGTGTTTTACTGTTTCTTAACCATGTCCTTGGTTTTAATGCAATTAGTGTAGTCTGAGGTAACGTGAATTCATTCAGCTTCTTTGCCTTCAGGACTAAATTGGTTTCTCAGGGAGATCTGGAAATCCCTTCCCTCACCCATTACTGTGCAACATGATATGATGTGTATAAAGGAGAGCACTGCAACTGGGCTTAAGAGAATAGACTCAGCTGCATGAAAATACCTGCATGTCCAACTCCCACTAATCAGGTGTCCAAGTATATTTGTTTTTGGGGCTGAAGTGATGTAATTTGGAGAGAGGGAATAGGGCAAAGAAAGCTTCCCTTTTTTTCCCATAAAGGAATAAAATCAATTTTTATCAGGAAAAGCAGAACATTTACTTGCATTTATTAAATCTAGCTGCCTTTTCTGGTAATGGCTTATCTGTTCTCCCATGCCTTCCAGATGCTGCCCAGGCTCTCCAGCTGGCCCTGCATGTGCATGAGGGAAATGGCATGACCTTGCTGTGTGATCAGAGCTGCATCACCTAGGCAAAGGGCATGGGCTACAGTAGGAGACTGAAGTATTTAGACAGACAGTCTTGGGCTGCTCTTGTGAGAAATAAGGGAGGAAACTGGTTTAAAGCAAGAGTCAAGACCAAACAATGTCTTGTAGCAGGAAAGATGGAAGTTTATTTTGTATCAAAACAGCAAAACAGCATCTGCGAGTCTTTCCAAAAGGAAAGCTTCACTTTTGAGCTCAGAACTGAACTGTTTCATTTTCTGGATGCCAGAATCTCTTTGGTGGATTTCTATGAAAATTGAAAAACGTCAGCCAAAAGCAGATAGTTCAGGGTAAAACTCTTGTTTTCCATTTAAAAAAGCAGCCTGAATAGGAGAATCATGTGATTGTTCCTTGGCATCACAGCATTTATACAGCAGCACTGGAATGTGCATTCCGTGTATGAATGAAGAAATGCTCATTTTAACTATCTCTTGGGACGTGCAGGAGAAGGGGTTGTGCTGGCATGGATCATTCTGTAAAATGCTAACTATGAAGATGGGAAGGGAATACTTATGCTTCTTTTACTGCTCTGGCAATATTAAATGTACTTTTTTGTTATTCCCATTAAGAAAGAGGGGAGATACTTTGTCGTGAGGGACGTAGGTGCTGATTTGCTGTAGTGGAACGTTTCCCTTGCTGTTCCTCTGTTGACATTGATTATTTATACCACTTGTGCCTTCATAGCTGTGGAAGGTTTCTGCCTTGGAAACCCTGACAGTTCCCTGGGGACACGGGACTGTTTTTCGCTCCAGGAGACACAGCCCCAGCTGGGCACTGGCAGCTGAAGGCATGCCCAGCCCTCCTGTTCCTTCTCCCCCTGTGCCATGGTGGGTAGGATGGAGGGAGAGAATGTTGTGCCACCAAGCGCAGTGTCCGCTCACTGTCTCATGGCCAGACAGTTCTTGGGGTGGTGGGCTGGAGAGGGCAAGAGGGAATGTCTCTACCTTGTCTGCTCCTGCCCTGTCTGCCTGCTGACTTGGAAGGGAATGGGGTGGCTCAGTGGCTTCAGCTTTCCTTTTCCCATACCTTTTCTCCCAGTTTTGCACAGAGGAGTGGGAAAGTGCATCCCTTGAGACTTCCTTGGGTGGACTGGCAAGACTGTAGCATAGTCAAGCCCCAAATAAGCAGTGAAGGAAGTGGGAAAGGACAGGCACTTGGATATTGTGTCACAGTGGGTTCAGCTAAGTGTCTATCTTGGGATATGCTTGTTTGTTTGTTTGGGGTTTTTTAGCTGGTTTTTTTGAACTTTTATAAGGCCTTTGCTCTCACTGCTGGTTTTGGCCATGAGCCTGCACATGCATCTAAGGAAAACCAGACTCTTCATTTTTATTTTCTTTAAAAGGAAATCAGAGTTTTTTATAGACGCTTACTGTAGGGAAGCAAAAAATTGGATGCAGACAGTTCATTATAACCATAATTCTTCCCACCTTCTCAAAGCACTGCTGTTCATCGAGGTGATGCCAATTCACCCAAGCTCCATTATGATAAAACTGTAGAGGCTGCTCTGGAGAGGTAAAAAATCCTCATGTAACGCACTTCACTGTGCTGGGACTAAATAATATGGAGACTGGTGGGAAAGGGGAGGCTCCCAGCCCCATGCTGCTGTTCAGAGGGCTCCTTGGCTCTTCCTATTTCTTTCAAAAGGGGTTGGCTCCATGCACTCCTTCCGTGTGAAGGAGATGATGTGTTTCTTTGTCTGTTGCTGTGCCAATATGGAACAATAAACTTTGTTCCTCCTCTTTTTCAAAACAGATTCATAGTTTGGAGATATATATCTATATCTATATACACACATATACACATTTATACTTCTATATATTTGGAAATAGTGCTGAGGACATTATCTGATTATTTTAGGTTCCAGCCTGGACACAAGTATCACAGAAATATTTATCAAACTGTGTCTGGTTTTCAGGTCATCTGGAGATTGTTAAGAGCAGCCCCGGATATAATTAATCTTTCTCATCTTGTTTTACAATGTTTCTGCCACTTATGTATCCTTCAGTTTGCTCAATGGCTTAAACTGGAGATGTGTTTTGTGTTTCTCTTCCAGAATAGCTTCTAGAAAGGCAGGAGGAGTATTTCTCAAACTCCACCTAGTTGTGCAAAGCACAGCATAGTTATCACAATTATCAATATAATTTACCAGCATATAATTGAAACAGGAAAACTGCAATTTTTTAGCAGGAAAAACAGTCCTTTCTCAATCCTTGAACTGAAAAGACATACCCTAAATAAATTTTGGACACGAAGAAAATTTGTGACAAACAAGGAACAAATGTAAAATATACATTTTTATTAGAAATTGCTTACTCCAAAGCAACATATTTGAGCAAAAGACACATAACCCATCACTTGGTTTTCTTAGTGATTGTCTCTGCCTGAGTAATGCCAGTTGTCTTCTGTAGGCAAATGAAGTCCTGAGTATTTAATCTCAATAAATCACTCAGATAGAACTTTCAAAAGAAAAAATGGATAGATTTGGAAGGAACTTGCCTACAGTTCTAAATAAGGGTGGTCTTCATTGAGGTTTCCATAGTGAATGCTGGAGCATGTATGGAGGAATCTGGCAGGCTCTCCAACAGCCAAATTCTGCCTTCCCATAAATAAATAAAGGTCCCTTTACACCTGTGGGGAATGTGGTCTGTCATTACCCCAAATAGTGTTAATTGTTTTCACACTCTGCCTAATAATATTAATTTTCCCCAGAGGTCTCCATTCGTTACCCCTGTCAGTGATGGTGTGATGACTGTGGCCAGTTAAAAGCCTTTGCTGGGGAGTTGGTTGTGATCAGGAGGGATAAGGAATCCTTTGCCTGAGATTTGCAAACTAGAAAAACTTGAACATTTATACTTGATATGGGTTATACAGCAGGTCCCCTGGCGAGAAATACTGTGGATACCCTGAGGAAAGCAAGCTGGGAGATACAGCTCTGGTTTGCAAGGGAAAGCAGAATGCTGACTGGGCTTTTGACTAGTGTTTGTTTGGATTCAGTGCTTGCTGAACAAGATAAACACACCCATCCAAGGAATATTTGAAGGTAGCATCATTTGCTAAGTTGTGTCTAAAGGAAGAGTAACACAATTAAAAAGAAAAATACTTATCTTGTGCCTTCTTCTAAATCCTGTCTCTCTTATTATCATTGTAGTTAGAACAGGATGCTCATGTTTGACAGGATGGTTTCTTCATTCTACTTCATTCTTCCTCTTGTATACAGTTGCAATACTTATATTTCTATTTATGCTTTTCTGCACAGCTCTGATGTTTGCTTTTTCTTATGACATATTAAAATGAAATAAATGCTAGGAACTAATGATGCTGCTTGAGTAAGAGATCAGGATATCAGGTAATAGAAAAAATATTAGAAGAGAAAACCTGTTTCAATCTCAGGGTTACATATTTCTATAAGGCACAGCAAACATAAAAATAAAACTGCATGGTGGTGAATTCCCTATTAGAAAGAAGCATGTGAACATTTCCAAAACAGTCACCTAATTTCTGCATGCTACAGCTCATCCATAAGAAAGAGCTTGAAGCTAGACTGGTGGGTGTAAATTTCTAAATCAGGGAGCTGATTATTTTTTTCTTGGAAGAAAACTGAGGCTAATTCTGAGGTGGCTATTGTAAAATAAGAATGGAATTTAAACAGAAAGACTTAAGATTCCTTCATACCTATTTTCAATTATCCTGCTTACCTAGATATGATTCTGGTCAAAACTGCATCATATGGCTGTTGGTGTAGCAGGGATTTTAACATGGAGTGGATCAGTTCCCGGCCTCAGGCTGGGAGGGATGAGTGCATCTCCTTCTGGAGTGCACATGCCCAGCAATTTTTTTCCTTTCATATTTTAGACCAAAATGCAATAAAGAAGACAGGTAGACAGCTGTAAGGGTCCCTGAAATAGACCCTCAGCAGTGGAGACTCCTACCCCCCTCCCCACTGCATTTCAGAGACTTTGGCTGTGTCTGTGGTAGCCTGGAGTTGGGGCACCTTTGGACTTGCAAGGAGCCTGGTTCTTAAACTGTATGACCATTTTGGGGCTTGAAAGGCTGAGGACATGGGAAGATGTCCCTGAAAAGTGAGCACAACTTTGTTTCTGACTGCTCCTTTCCTCCTAGACCTCAGCCAGTATTTGGGGAGGGGGGATACAGCAAATGCTGCAGAAGCAGGCACCGTCTGTGCTTGAGGAGGTCACTGCAAGTGGGACTTGGTGGCACTCCTGCAGCTCATTTCTACCTTTGTTACAGCTATTTGTAGCCGTGAGGTATTTGGGAGAAGAGCTCTTCTCAGCTTAAGTAGTTTGACCAAAAGAAGCTGCAGGAAGGAAGATTTCTACGTGGAGATATTTCTCGTAACTGTGGCTCCAGGGTAAAGGTGTGGTAGCAAACCAGGGAATTCTGCTTCATGTGTGTGACAGTATGAACAATTTTAGGCATCCTGACTTGCCTTGGCATGCCTACTGTTTTACGTCTTAATCCCAAGATTCTGGTTTTCACAGAAATCCTCAAATTCTTCTGTTGAAATAAGTCCAAGTGTCTTTTGAGCTCACACACAGCCTTTTATTCAGCTGCCTCTCATGATAACATCTTCCACATTTATTGCCTTTAAGCTGGAGCAGTTCTACCTGACAACTTCCCTGTTTTCCTCCAGTTATATTATTTAAGATGTTTGCAGCCTGTTTAGACATATCTTGCCTTCCTTTCCCCTGCTGCTCCACCCTTGCTTGGTAGAGCTTACCTTGATCACCCCCGTCATGATTTTGAAAATCATCTACTAGGTTGCATCACAATATTTCCCAATGAAAGTAAGCATAACTTGCCCTCACTTCACCCACCTAATAATTTAGGACCCAGTAAGAGCCAAGATCTGTTTTCACTTTTTGTTGCCCTGCTCTTGCACCCTCTGAGGCAATAATAGTCTCTCTGTCATACAGTTACTAATATAGAGCATCTGTTAAGCCTCCATCTCCAGAACAAGCCATTGATTTCTAGTTGTTATTGCCATAAGTCTATTAACAAAAGTTGTAACCCATCTCTCTTTTTTTTTTGTCATTTTCTCTGATGTTCTGCCATATATTGGTGGCTTTAATTATGTTTTTTTCTACTACAACCCTTAAAATCCCTTGCCTCAATGAAGTGTCATGTTGTTACAGTACTTAGCATGCACAGCTTTGCCTGATTCCTTTCTCAGGGATTAATTTATTTTGTGCTTTTTGTGTTGAGCTACAATTAGTGGTGGTGAATGGATGTACATCTAACTGGTGATCAGTCACAAGTGGTGCTCCCCAGGGATCAGGACGAGGGCCAACCCTGTTTAATATCTTCATCAATGACCTGGGTGAGGGGACCAAGTGCACCTAAGCAAGTTTGCAGACCAAGTTGGATGGGAGTGTGGTCTACTGGAGGGTAGGAAGGCTGTGCAGAGGGGTCTGCACAGGCTGGATTAATGGTATGAAGTTCAATAAGGCCAAGTTCCAAGTCCTGTTCTTGGGTCACAACAACCCCAGGCAGTGCTGGGGAAGAAGTGGCTGGAAAGCAGCAGAAAAGGGGGTGCTGGTCAACAGTGGCTGAACATGAGCCAGCTGTGCCCAGGTGGCCAAAAAGGCCAATGGCATCCTGGCCTGGATCAGCAATAGTGTGGCCAGCAGGACCAGGGCAGTGATTGTCCCCTGTACTCAGCACTGGTGAGTTCACATCTCAAATCCTGTGTCCAGTTCTGGGCCCTTCACTGCAAGGACAACATTGAGGTGCTGGAGCAAGTCCAGAGAAGGAGAGAGAAGGAGCTAGGGAAGGGCCTGGAGCACAAGTCTGATGAGGAGTGGCTGAGGAAGCTGGGATTGTTTAGCCTGCAGAGAGCAGGAGGTTCAGGGAAGACCTTTCACACTCTACAACTACCTGAAAAGAAGTTGTAGACAGGTGGGGTTTGGCCTCTTCTCCCAGGTAACAAGTGACAGGACAAGAAGAAATGGCTTCAAGTTGTACCAGGGGAGCTTTAGATTAGATACTAGGTAATGTTTTTTCACAGCAAGGGTTGTCAAACATTGGAGCAGCCTGCCCAGGAAAGTGGTTGAGTCACCATCCCTAGAAGTGTTCAGAAAAGTGTGGCTATGGCACAAAAGGATGATGTTTAGTGATGAACATGATGGTTGTGCTAAGTCTTTTCCAACCTGAAAGATGCTATGATTCTGTGATTTGCTGACTGAACCAAATTCTTCAGTACTGTGTGTTCAGCCTAGATTTGATGCTTAGATTAGAGCCTGAACACCATGTGAAAGAACACCATTCCCCTTTTCATGTGAAGATATTCTCTTCAGCGTTTCTGCATTGACATCAGTGTACAGGTACAAGCTCAGTAATGTGAACCAAAAGCAACTCTAAAGGCCACAGTTTATCGCTGCCATAATGTAAGAGCCCTAATCACAGGTACGGTAGGTCATGCTGGTGTTTTGATCTGACACAGAAACAATGCTTGGGGCAAGTGGGATTGGATAATGCTTGTAAATCTGACCCCTGAATTCAGTACCCTTTTCCCAACATATTTTTTATATCTTATTTGAACTCTGGCTCCACAGCCACTGTTCTGTCCTTTTACTTTGCGATCCATAACTTTCTGTTTGTCTCCATTAGTCATCTCTGATGCTGGAACTTGTCAAAACTTTGTTAGAAAAATCTAACCTCAATGTACTATACAGCATCTGTCATGCTTTTCTTATCTGCCACAGCAGCATTATCTTCAAAGATATCCAGCAGGTTAGCTAAGCATGACCTCCTGTGTCTAAATGTATGCTGGCTGTCCTTAATCAAACTGTCTTTCCAGGTGTTCTCATGTCACATCCCTGAAAGTTTTCCTGTGCCAGATGGCAATCCTACCTCTCTGTGATTTCCTGATTTGGTTCTTGAGCTCTTTTGGGGGTAGGGTAAAGAAGCCAGAGTGACACTTTGAGTTTAAAAATTTCTACCAGACTCAGGGTACTTTATTACAGTATCTTCTTTACCCTTCATTTGTCATTGTTCTTGCTCAGTCTCATTAATGGGGGCTGACAGTTAAGGACCACTTAACCCATATTCCGCTTTCCAAACCAGTTGGTGTCTCACAGGAATCTCAGGTTTTTATAACTGAGAGGATACCTTGGTGCTTTGCCAGAAAACCAAAAGCCAAAACTGACATACTCAAAAAGAACAATGTTGGAGCTGCCCTTATTTACTAAAGGTGAAAAAGCTTGAATAAATGGCTCAGACCTCCTGCACTGGCATGCAGGGACTTGGGATTTTTTCAGAGAGATATGTTGGTGGATGGTTTATTTCCTTGAACTGCAGTAGTTATGATGGCAAGAATGGTGTTGGTGCCTTGTTTTGATCTTGGATAAACAACTTGCAGCATAGAAACTGTTCTTGTTAAATGAGATGAGCTGTCCTGTAGGTGATGAGCATTTCCCCTTCTGTATGCCAGACTGGAGATTTTTTCCTACTCCAGGAAGCCAAGTTAAGACTCCTCTATTCTTATGTGCTAATGGACTATAATCTGTGAAAATATTTTTTTCACATTGGTTTAGTTTTAAGCTGGTGTCCTGAATGGAGGAAGTGAACCACAGACCAGCTGCATGGATCTCCATTCCCCTTTTCAGTGAGTCAAAGATTCACATTTCTCAGCTTGTCAGTGTGGGTGAGACATCAGCAGTAAGAAAGATAATTAGTGTGAGTAGGTGTGGAGGGCCCTTGTTCTTCCTTGTGGCTTTACAGAAACAGAGAATAGAAATGAAAGAATAAAGTGACAGATCAATTATATCATAATAAAAAATACTGACAATATTTATTAGAAAACATGTAAGTAAAGACAAATGCCATTCTTCACTGATTTCCAAATTCTTGGCTCTTTTTGAAATATTAGAATAGTCCCATTTTACGTCCATGAGAAATGAAAGCATACTCCTGGTTTCCATGCTAAATGCTATATTCAAGAGGCCATGATAATATTGAACTAAACCGCTTTCCCTGTCTCTTAAATACCCAGAGAAAAAGCCTTGCATGCCTCTGCAGGCCAGAGTAACTGGAATTACCTTTATGGAGTGCCCTCATTTGCTTTTTAATTAACCTTCGTGCCCTTAATGTTGTCATAATTAAGGGATGTATTTAAGATCTCAGATCAGCAGCGCATGTACTGTGATCGACTACAGGAGATCTTCTCTGGATAAGGGGATTTGTTGAATAAAGGCCAAACAGCAGACTCTCTTTTCAGTCAATGGGTCAGTATGATAAATGGGGTTTAGTCTTTGTCCACACAAGAGCAAAAGCACACAGGTAATTTTATGCTTACAGGGACGAGAGTTTTGCTGTTGATTGTCACTGCATGAGCAGGGGCTGTTTGTGACATTTAAAGAAAAGCAGGTGTGTAAGGGATTGAGTCACTGGTGCCATAGGATGAATTTGGCCTGAATACACCAAGTCTTGCTCTCTTCCACTCAGCTCCCATTCACTGCTGCTTCAGTTAGAAAGCTGCCAATATTTATAGAGTGTGGGAGGACTGTGCCTCCAGATCAGGCTCTTCAAAGCCCAAAGGGTGTCTGAAATGCTTAGGAGAGTCCCAAATAATAATTAGCATTTTGGTCCCATATCTCTGTGAAGTAACTGCATGGTTTTATGAGTTTCTCTTAAAAAGCCTTTACAGACCTTTTTTCCTCTCTAGTTTTACATTTCTTGCTTATTCAAACCTCCTTTAGAGGAAGGCCAAAAAAAAGGCAGAAGCATGAATACAAAACTGAGAAAACTCTTTCAACAAACATTACCACAAACCTGCATACCAGTCTGTTTTGTTACAATAGCAGCAGCATTAGTAAGGTATGTTCAGGCTGTGAGACCATAAATCAAGTGCAAATCTGGTTGTATCCAGTAGGACCTTGTTCTGTTCTTCAATCTTCCCCTACCTGTGTTTGCTGTGTAGTTCTGGTTTGGATAGTGGCACATCTGAGCATAATTTATAGAGGAAATCACTTTCCTCTCCAGACACAAGCCAGAAATGCCAAATTTTATGGCTCCATCAGCTGAGAAGACATTTTCTCTTGTGAGTCAGCTTCATTCTGGTTGCTTAATAGGTATTAGTAAGTGTGGAGGCCTGAAAGCCTCCACTCATTCTTTTTAAAAATTACCAGAATGTAAATTTTTATTCAACATTTGTTTGGAAACAGTCCAGAAGAATTTGGATTGCTTCTTCATTGTTAGGAACATAACTGTATGAACAGGCTGCTCAGTTTTGTTAGAGGAACCAATGTGGACTGAAATGATTGGCAAGACACAAATAATTGGTTTGGCAAGTGGCCTGGTTTGGCTTTTCGGTCAGTTTGTCTGTCTTTGTTTCTTTCTCCAAGTAAAATAAATGAGCTTCCCAGTTCATCTTTCATTTTCAGTAGAGCAAGCCTAGCCAGTCACTTTTCTTCCATGATTGAGAAAAAGATCCAGAAACAGAAATACAACCAAACCATGTGCAGCTTTTGAAGGAAGGCTGTCACATATTCTTTTATTAAATTGATTAATTGCAGGAAATTCCATTTATTTTCTGACTGACATACTATACTGCAGATGCTCTTCAGAGAAAGGGATTGTTCCTTCAAGAAATGTACCATGTGCTGGGTTTCCATGTGTTGGGTTTCCTTGGGCCTTTTTCTACATTTTGTCTTTCTTTTTGAAGCAGAGGAGAATATAGGTGAGTAGAAATTTGTATTAACGTAACTCTAAGCTTTTTTTGGCTCACAGTTATTTAAATGTAATAAAATGCCAGTGGAGCAAATATGGTCTGTGTGGTCTTTTGCTGCTGGACATGGCATCTATACTTGCAAGACTTGAACATCTAATTTCCACTGCAAACTGGAAGGCTTAAGCACGACTAGAGGTGACAAGCCATGAGATTGGTATGGACAAGAACATGCCACTCAGAAAATACATAGAATGAGCTGCAGAATAACGGAGAAAAACCTCCTTTCCCAGTGACCCTTCCCACCCCCACCTCCATCCTCATTTGCTTTCATCTTGGGCAATTATTGAGGAGTCAATATGTATAAATGTGTTTTTTTCTGGCTGGCTGAGTTTCATTAAACCACTGGTCAAAATACTGCTGATGAACAGTTTGGTTTTGCATTCAGAGCAGTTTAGTCTTCAGACTAAATACAAGACTGCAGTAGGTGGTTTGGTGACTTCACTGTGTACTGCTCTTGCTCTCCCCATCCCCATCCCCTCCATCTTCATGGCACTGCAAATGAGCTCTGCTTTTTATGAGACTCTCTCACTGTGCATTTCCTTGCCCACTTCTGTACTGGACACAGGGCATCTCAGATGAGCTTGGAGCAGGTAGCAGCTGGACAGTAAGAGCTCAGTCTTTAATGAACTTTAATGTGAGATCATTCTGCAGAATGGCTGTCCTGGTTTTCATACATCAAAACAGCTGCAGTATCAGTATGATCTCATACATTGTGTCCCCTGGGCAGTTTACAGATGTCTTGTCTCCCCCTTTCACTGGCTTGAATCCTGTCTACTTCCACTGCATTGTATTGTTTGGTTACCTATGTACACTTAATGTACCACCTGGGTTTTATTTTTAAGCTGATCTCCTTTACTATGGATTCATATGGACACACCCAAACACATCCCTCTTTCTGCATTCTTACCTTTTTTCCCAGAAATGCTTTATTTAAACCTATGACAAGTGTAGTCTTTTTAGCCATGTATTTGTTCTCATAACTTGTGCTGAACATAATCTATTACATGATTTAGCGAGGAGACTAAAAGTTTGTACTTTTTACTATTTTTACTTTTTGTGGTTGTTAGTGCCTTTGAGTACAGTTCAAGATTTCTGTGGTGGGATGTACCTCTATGCATGTGAGATACTTGTATCACACGTGTTTATGATTACCTTGGACTACATTCCTAGGTTTCTGCACCAGTGGAATAAATTGCATTTAGTTTGCAGTTCTGACCTTCTCACCTGCACTCTGCTCACTATAATCATACTCTGCAGGAATTGCTTTGAACACCTCAATTCAATAAAGCCGTTTTTATACAACACACTATTTTCTAATAAAAATAACCTGCTATAAAAATACTTTTCTTTTCCCCCTCCGCCATCTCTTGCAGCCTCCACTGAGTCACAGCAAGGAATGAATATTGTGCTGATCTAAAACTTAGGAACTACAGGCTTAGGACTGTATTTGTTAAGAACAGATTATCTCATGAATCAGCTAGGCTAGAACAGAAGATGTTTCACCAAGGTCCTTGAAAGCTTTCTTTTACAACTGGCAGGAATAAGGAAATGTTATCACACTTAGAAATAAAAGAATTATGTGGTTCATGATGTAGGATAGAAATTATTTGTCCTACTAGGGAAAAGCAGACTGAGACAAAGGACAAGGCAAAGTGGGAGGCCAGGAGATGAACCAGGTTGTCTCTTTGCCTTTCTCTTCCATTTGCTCCCTTCATTGTCATGAGGAGAATGGTGGAATTGCTGTTCAGGGCCCTCCTCAAACTCTCTTACTTCTATGAGCATCCCCATGTGAGGCACCTATTGCTTTTATTTTCTAGAACTTATGTTTTTCCTCCAAGTTATCTGTTAGGTATTCAATCCAAGAAGTTTGAATACCATTTAATTGCATCTAGTAAAAGATAACTGGTACAATAATTGTTTCAGAAAACTTATTCTATTTTTAACCCGAATATGAAAATATTTGATTACAAGCTCATGTTGGAATGGCATGTATAGATATTGTCACCCAGACACTAGCAGGAAAACAGTGCATTGTGTTGTCTGCCTATGTGCACACTCCATTTTGAACACTTGCCAGTTTTCTATACTTTCTAACTACTATGTTGAACTCCATTAAAGTCATATAATCTATGGTATTTTAAAATGGCTAGCAGTGGCACGCACAGCAGATGTTTTGGGAACATGTTTTCAAGCAGAGATATCAGCTGACAGGGACAGCTTTGGTGCAATAAAATAGTGGGCACTGGCCAGGGGGTCTCTCATCCTGCCTCTTTCTCCTCCCAGTATTTAGTTTGATGGTGCAGAAACTCAACAGTAAAGTCACAGGCTAAATCAGCTGTCTGTCAAGAGAGTCTTCTAATTTTCTTTTATGTGCCCAAAAGGGTAAGGCAATTCATTTCCAAAATGCGGAGGGAGGAGTGAGAATGTTGCTCTTCTTGCTCTAGTACTGGAGAACCATGGGATGTGCCCTGAGCAGACCCAGCAAGGAAGGAGACAAAGCTAAGAAGGTATCATGTGTTTGTTTACACCCAGTCTAGGTGTAATGTAGATCCTTCTAACTGTGGGACAACTCTGATGTAAGGACTGAAATGTGATTTGACTAAGAGTAAGTCTGATTGCCCTGACTTCATAATTGAGTGAGACTTAGTCAGTCTGCCTCTGACTAAGTATAGCTGCATCAAAAATGCAGCAACCAGTTTGTGTGCAGGGCTGGTTCCAGGGGACTGATGTGGCTCTGCTGGTTCATGTTTGTTCCAAAAACAGCACCAGGGTAACTTTGTGCTGGCAGGCTTTGTGCAGGATCGGGTGTCGTTCATCCTCCCACAGCTGGCATCAGGCCAGCATAAACTCCATATCATGTGTTCTAGCTAATTAATCTTAAATGTGATTATGTACCCTGGGCTGATCCAGATCAAATGTGTACTGAGTGCAAAGAGCCAGGACTAATGATCATGGAGGCGTGACCTGAATTCAGCCATGGATGAGAAAACTTGTGATAAACTCTGGTTGCTCTGACAGAGCTGCTCAACACTTCTTTCCTTGGGGACCAGGCCTGTGAGCTGGAAAGGACCAAGTCACTTACAGGAAAGGTTTTTCAAGGTGGTGGTGTTGCTTTGTTCCTCTCCAAAGGTGCCTGAATTTATTCTCCTCCTTTGAACTGTGTAACTGCACCCATGGGTTGACATGGGAATTGGGAGATCTCTGTAAAGTACCAGCTTCTGTTTTGCTGTGCTCTCTTCACATCTGATGACAAAAAGTGAAACCCTTCAATTGCTAGGACAGACCTGAGTCTCTCCTAAATTCTGTATTTATGACCCTCTTTTTGAACAAAGCTGCTGCAAGTTTCTCTCTTTCTTTCCTCAACTTGAGGTCCGGGCTGCTGAATGTGCTCCTGGCACATCTTCAGACTGGAATGAAGAAGTTTTTTCCTGTACCTCTTGCCTACCAGCCTGTGTGATCACTCTCCAGAGTCCCAGCAGCATTGTTCTCCCCTGCCCAGCCATGTGGTTCACATCTGTCACAAGTGCCTGTGGTGGATAAGTCTTTGGGTGGGAAACCTCTTAGGACATGGCTTTTCCGTGGGAGGACAGGAGGAATAGGATCTGTAGGTCTGCTCCCTGTAACCCAGAGGACCTTCTGACTGCAGCACCATTGTAAGACGTGAGAGTTCCGTGGGGGAAAGGAAAAACCTCGGGTGTTAGTCCTAGCACTGCAAGGGCTACAGCGATGGAGAGCATACAGTGATGATCTCCCA
Organism: Corvus kubaryi; assembly: GCF_017639235.1. Classification (NCBI taxonomy): domain Eukaryota; kingdom Metazoa; phylum Chordata; class Aves; order Passeriformes; family Corvidae; genus Corvus; species Corvus kubaryi. The sequence continues at coordinate 13,169,988 of NW_024580667.1, read as the reverse complement.
TCCGCTTACAATCCACTTGCAACTGCCCAAACATCAGTGTTGTAAAATGAAGCTCAGATGGTGCCTGGAGAGAGGCCAAGGCTGCCTGAGCTCATTATGGAAAGATGAGGTAGATTTGCAGTGAGAACAGCACAAAGGTACCTGGTTTGGAAACATGTGGCTGTACTTCACCATCCTGCTTCTCCACCCTGACCCTCATGCCAAAAGCCCTTGGTCACCTTTGGGTCCTCTTGCTCTCATGTCCCAAACCATCTGCAGTAGAAGCTTTGGCCAGACTCCCATCTTCCACCCAGAACTTACCCAGCTCCCTAAACACCACTCCAATTCTTCCACAACCTTACTTCTTTCATCTCCCTCTCTACAGCCATGTTGCCACCCACTTTGAATAGCTACCTCTGTTTCCTCCCTTTATGCTCAAGCACCCTTATCCCCTCAGAGGGTTTCTCCTCTGCATGCTTCTCTTCCACACTGTCCTCTGACTCATTTGCCCCACCAGTGCTGCTAACCTTGCCTGCAGATTTTTCTTTTTCTTTTACCAACCATACTTTAGATATGAAATCTACAGTTGATCTTTAAGTAATTTCCTGGCCCTGAAGACACTCCTTAACTCTGTTTTCTACATAGAATTATGCAGCTGAGAGACACTGGATGAGAGGAGTCAGCACTTAGTAATATTTTAGATATACAAATTGGAGTATTTGCTTATATCTTTCTTACCATGCCTTTGCATATTACTTTGGCAGACAGTGGTGAAATACTTAGATCACAAACTCCCCCAGGCAGAGAGCAGGTCCTCCTATCTGCTTTTCACTTGACACTGGTACTGTTATCACATCAGCTTCTCATGATGGTAATTGAAACTGAAAATGGAGGGATTTTTTTCCTCACATAAAGTTTGTGAGGTTTCAATGAAGTACATTCCCTAACACCTAAATATATTGCTTCTGAAACACTGCCAGGGTACTTCATGACTTTTATAGTTATAGATACTTAAGGCTTCCACTCTCCCCTTTAGCCTGGTCAAGCCAATGGTTCCCATGAGGTAAGGAGACACAGCCCATCCCAGATGGGCACCTGATGTGGGGTTTTGAGGCATGCAGGATATGACCCCAAGGCGAGACCATGAGCAACACATGGAAATAGTTCCCCAGGTTCACTGCAGCAGCATTTAACACCTCTGATCTACAGGATTTAGTGTACTGACATTTTTCAACAGAAAACAGAAGTTTAGTAGAAAGCGTTCCTTAAGCAGAAACCCAGTTTTCTGCATAATTGTTTTCCAGAGGAAAAATTTCTATCAGTTCTCATAATAACAGTAACTGAACTTTGATCTGCTGCATTTTACACCTCCAGGATCTTTGGAGCTGTTGTGGAAGGCTGTACATAGCTGAACAGCATTGAGGTCTCTACATTTCTTACTGTACATAGTGGGGATGGAAAGCACTATTTAAAGAAAATAAAGGTGGTCAGAGTAACTGTAATTAGCAACAAAATCAAGGGAAGTTTGGAAATTCATTCCATCATCATATTTCTAACCCATTTTTAAGGTGATCTGGGAAATACAATCTCTCAGTGTTGGAGCCTACTGGGATAAGCCACCTCTCATTCATATCTCAGATACTGAAGGATGACAGGTAGTTTCATTTTTGAAAAATCAAATTTAAAAAACACTGAAAATATCTGTGTGTGCAACTGCCAGTGGGCAATTTTAAAGTAGTGAATTGCTCTTCAGTATTAATCATGTTAATTTATATCTAGATGTGACTCATTTATTACTTATGAAAATCAAAGCACAGTGATTTTTTTACTGTATGTAGGAAGAGGGCAAGTGCATGTACGTGTGTGTGCGTGTGTGTGCCTTTGTGTGCATTATCAGAAGAGAGAGTTACTTCACCAGACATACTTCTTTGCTGCCTTTCATCCCTGCAATCTGTGAAAACAAGAACTAATGTAAAATCAGTTTTCAGTGCTTTCATTTTTTTCATTTATTTATTTATTTACTCATGCTAAGATTGCCTATCCCAGTAGTTTGCTTCATTTGTTTCCTGGGGATTTCTCAAGTCAAGATGTCTGACAGAACTACAGGAGGCTTTACCTTCAGCATTTTGATGTTTCCCATGTTCTGTTCATTTTCAGAAATTATCACAAGAATAGCTTGAACCAGTTTGACCTGTTTGTACATCTCAGAGCACAATGGGGCTCTAATTGAAGCATCACACATTACTGAGCTGATGCCATTATTATTTAAAAGTAAGTAGGTACGTATTAGGAATATTTATTTCCTGTCTTCTATCAAGAAAACAACCTTCTAAAGAGAGTTGTGGTTTTGTCTTATTTAGGGTATTGATTACCTACTGCTTTGAAGTAAAAGGAGATTTATATGCTCTGCTGCTAGATAATCTGTGAAGGATTTTTATGGTAAGATTGAGCCCCCAGGCTGGGAACCAAGAAGAGAGAGGATGTTTTGCAGCTTGGCTTTACCTTTCTCACATGATTCATTGGATACTATTTACACTTCTTTGTACCTCTGTGGAGTTCTCGATTTCACAAGAAAGTTGTAGTCGTTGTAATTGTCTTGATGCTGAGTTCTCTGGCCTCCTGGGCCTGCAGGAATTCTTGCTGTGATAAAGAGAAAATGTGCAGATAGTTCTGCTTTGCTGGCAGCCCCAGGTGTGCAGAAGTCATGTCCAAGGTACCTGTGATTTGCTCAAAAAAGAAAAGAAAGGAAGTCATTATTGTTATTATTATTCTAGGTCTTGAAACATTTTGAAGTGTTTCAAGTCTTCATTAATCTGCAGTGAGATTAGCTAGAAGAAATTTAGTTTTATATCAAAACAGGGTTTCAGGCAATCAGGTGATACCAAGACGTGAGGCTTCTGGCAAACCAGCAGACACTACAGTCAAAATGGTGAGGGTCAGTGTCTAGTACATTACAACTAGTACACAGTTCTGTAGATCGTAGAATTATTAAGGTTGGAAAAGATCTCTAGGATCACTGAATCCAACCATTAGGATGTTCTTCCAGGAGAAGAAACGTGGAGCTGCAGGAGGAGCAGTGAAAGAACCTGCATGTTTCATAGTGGCAACAGTAGTTTCCTAAAGCTCCCCTCAGCTTTGATAAATGGAGATATTGCGGGAATTTCTGGGCAGAAAAAAAAAACGCAGTTTGAAAAAAAAAAAGGCAGAGGAGTGCATCTTCCTGCTTTCAGACAGATGCAGAGTTAAGGGCTTGCAAAGATGCTGAAGCATTTAAAATTCCTATCAGTGTGTCAGTAGGCGAGTTTTGCACTGCTTTGTAGTGACTGCATCTGAAGGAAGCATTGAGTAACATGTTTCTGGTAGCAGAGGTGGAGGTAAAGGAGCACTGTCTCCCAAGCTTTTCATGAAGTAGTAACACCATACTTTGTGTTGGCGTGAGCAGCTCTGAGTGCAGGCTGTGCATTCTCCACAGCCTGGAATTCCCTACCTACTCCATGCCACTCACAGATAGCTTTGCTGAAAAGACTGCTTTCCCTGCTAGCAGCACATGCAGTTGAGACCTGGTCCTACCTATTTTTGTTTGGTTGCTTATTGTACACATCAGCTTTGACTCGGTGGAGGATGGGAGCAGAATTCCTTGTAAGGATTCAAAGCAGATGATAAATACAATGCTCTTCAGGGGCAGCATAAGAAACACAGATGGGGAGGATTTTCTGCTGCTGAATGTTTTCACAGCCCCACTCACCTCAGGCATCTGGTGGCACCAGTCAGGGTGCTGGCACGAGCTTTCCAGGCACCACAGCATGAGAGCAGAGCCCCATCTGACAGACTCACCCTTGCCCACATGCAGCCTGGCCAGCAGCACAGTCCTGATTTTTGGGGTAAAAAGTTGAAAACTTCAAAAGCTGAAAGCTTCCACGAGTGTTTTCTTTCTCCAGGCTGCCGCAAAATTAATGTTTCCCCTGTGCACAGCGAGACACTTTGCCAAAATTGCTGGTGCTGACACATGAGGAGAGAGCTGCCACTGGCAGAGCAACCTGCTGGTCATCCGCCCTGTGGCCAGCGCCCGCGAGCTTGAAGCCGCTGTGCACTGAAAAAACTCACTTGGATTATAAAGCCGTGGCAGGAGAGCATCCCAGCTTGTGGCAGCACCTGCAGGGACTTTTCCCTTCTTCCCCTCTAGAAATCAGTTTTAGGAAATTCATGTAGTTGCTTTTTCTGTACTCTCTTTGCTCAAATGAGTATTGTAGTGAGGCAGTAACAGGGCAGGAAGTGGTGTGGGGGTGGTTGGGAACCCCAGACTCAGTGCTTGCCAGCAGTTCACTGCCACTGACAACAGTTTGGACCTCACAGCTTGTGCCCAGTATCCACTGTAGGTTGCATTTTCAGTAGGAAAATCACCTATGGAGGGTTACTGAGTCTGCAAAAACCCAGTCAGGGTCTGGGAGTGACATGTATTTAAAATGAAATAAATGAGGATGTCACTTGACTTCAGCCTTTTCCAGAGTTGTCGGAGATTAATAGTTTATTTCAAATTCCTGACATAGTTCTCAGCCTCAGATTCTGGCTGCATCTGTTAATCCTTCTGGCTGTGTGAAAATCTGGCAGATAGGAATCCTGAAGTTTCAGAAGGAAGAACATGAATTAAGATCTCCTCAAGACAATTTTCCAAACTTTTTTTTTAAAATTGAGATTTTAAAATTACTCCCATTCTGGCTTGAAGTATAAGTCACAGTTTTTGCATTGCCTGGGGCAGACAGTGCTGCATATGTGTTTGAAATTTCCAATCATTTGCTATGTGTGTGCATGATTGTATTAATTGGATTATATTCTGAGTGTACATATATTGCACTATATTTATGGGAAATACAAAAGTAAAATATGGCTTATAATAGTCCAACAGAGTAAAGCAACTGATAAGACAGGTTTAAATCATTTGCCCCCAAAGTGGTAGTTAGAGATGGGGATTGAACTGTTACTATTATCCTTCTTTAAAACCTCTTTCTAGATGGGATCGATCTTTCTCCTCCAAGGCTCCTATTATGATTGGAAACTCCCATTTATTTTAATTTCCTTCCTTTTCCTGTCATTGATCATCTCTATTTGAAAGGGCTGTCATAATGTGTTGGGTGGAAACTCAGTTTTGCATAGTAATGCTAAGATATCATTGTTCTCATAGGTTTTGTAGTGTGTTTATCCAAACTCCAGGTTAATTCTTGGCTGGGCTGTTGAAGTTTCACATTTGCTCTTCTACTCAGTGCATGTATAGACCAGGTTTTTAAATATATTTTGCAACATATAAGTGGCCCCTGGCCTGCAACATTGTGTCGCTGTGTTTGCACCCAACAGGGCTCTGATTTCCCCCATTTATGACCCACCAAACTTTTCTGATTTATAACAAGCAGTTGCTGCTTAGCTGGGAACATCTTTGGAAGGGATGAGATAGGGAAGGCTAGAAAGGAAACTGTACTTCAAACAGCTTCATTGTTACAAGCCCAGCATTTTTGCCCTCACAGTGTTGCTGCATTTATGGTGTAGGTTTGGGTTGTGTTACACCAGGTAAGGTCTTTGTTTTCTGTGTGTGGCAGTGCAAAGAAGAGCTGCTGGAAGAGGGCTGCAGGGTGTCATTTGCTCATCAAGGAGCAGCGTTGTGCCTCCTTCTGCACATTCCTCTTGCAGAGCTTACCTGGCAGAAAACATGAAATTACTTCTTTAGGTCAGGTTATATGTTTTCTGTACCAGTGGGGCAACAGGCACTAGGCAGGTACACTTGGAAACTCCTTCTGCCACTGGCTTCCCTTCTGCTGTGTTTAATTTCCTTTCTATAAGTTCCATAGCCTTCAAATAGGATAAACCTCACAGCAGTAAGCCTAATAGTGTTACTGGAGATGCTTAATAATTTTAGGTTTGAGCAGCACATGAAACAGGTCAAACATGAAAAAGTAATTTTTCTCTCCAAATTTTTCAGCTTTATCATTTCCTAAAATTCTCCACTCAGTGACTAGGAAAGTTCAGAGAGGAAAATGGTTCCTGTACAGTGGAAGTATTTCCTCTGCTGCAACTGTGGCAGCTCATGCGAGCTTGTAATTCCTTGAGCCTTGACCCACACTAGTCACACAAAGAAACTGTCTGAGGATGAAAAAGCTGGGCTTTTAAAAAAAGGTAATTTGATTTGTGTTTTTGCTTAAAGGACATTTGCCCTTTTTACATCCAGTGCACTCATTATGTGTTTCCATAGAACAATTCTATCCTTTCAGTCAGGATGACCTTTATTTTATATTTAAATGCAACAGCAAAACAAGGAGAAAAAAAGAAGTAACATGAGTTCTTCTTCAGAGCTCCTTCGCTGCCTCACTCTCTGCACATGAATGCAAAATGGCAGCTGCCACTGCAGCGCAGTTGAGAGTTCCCATTTAAAAATGCAGTGCTTACAAAAGAAGCTGAAACAGCCATAAGCTACAAAACCCAACATCTGATAAATGGAAAAGGACAAAATCAGGTCATGGAGGCAGCGCGTATCTTTTGCCCTTGAATCGCATCTTTCGTCTGTGAATCTGGAGTCACCATGCAGGCATCATCCTGCCTCCTGCCTCCTGGGTGAAGTGGGAAGGGGCACAGAGGACCTGGGATCCCAGGGAGATGGGGCAGCTGTGTGTGTGAATACAGCACCATTTTTTTAAGAGGGGAGGTAAAGAATTTCAGGCCTGGCTGAAGCTGCAAATGGCATTTCTTTAGGCACAGGTAATTAACTGAACTGGAATTAATGCTCCTGTGTGCTACAAAAAGCGCCCTAGGATTTTAATCAAGGCTATTAGTCAGCATATTGGTAAAGGGACACTGAATTCTGCAGCCCTCCTTATGCAGCAGTCTCAGTTGATTAAAAATTCACCAAGAGCCTTCATTTTACTTCAACTGCACCTCCAAAAGCACCATGTGGCAGAAACATTTTGCCAGGTCCCAGCAGTCTCAAGGAGCTTCCCTGTGAATGGGGAGCTCTTTACCTGGGGCCAATGCAGAGGGATTCCTTCCAGCCCAGGAACCCCCAGGCTGGCTCAGCCCTGCCTGCCCTGGGCTCCCAGATGAGGAGCCCCAGGCGAGCAGTGGGGGCAGGTGAGAAGCTGGGCTTTTACTCTTTCTGCTGACCTATCTAGTGCAGATAGATAAAGCATGTTTGCATTTAGGCAGTGCCACATTAGAAAGAGCCCTCATGGGTGAGTTCCTGGTTGCCCAAAAATGGACTGGAAGGAGAGTATGCCGGCTACTGGAAAAAGCAAATGGATGCCTTCCCCACTGGCTCCACTCCCTATGCATTTCAGAGGATTTCTGGCCCATTCATGCATGACTACTGATAGCCAGTGAAGTCCCAGCACCATAAGCCAGGAGTTACACTGTTAGGCGTATTTTATTTTCCTAAGTTAGTGGCAGTGATTGACAGTTTTTGATTTTGGCTATTTTGCCATTCAGCCTAAAGTGTTAAGGTATTGCCCAAAATTAAATTTGAACCCTTGCATGTGCATGCATGGAAATGTGTGTGCGTGTTCACATGCACCATTTTCCATCGTGTATCTGAGTCATTGCTGCATACAAGCTCTGATCTTTATTGATAGGCAGAGCAGAGCCCTGCTGCTTGGGATTAGGAAGTTCATACCTGCTGAAAGAGACTGTCCGCTTCAAAACAGGAGTACAGATCACCCCTAGGTTTGTGTTTTCAGGCCTAGATTTTTTGAGGAACAAGCTATGGCAACACCAGCTCCCTTTGCATAGTATCTTTTGTGCACTCCTTTGCTAAAAGAGCCTCATGCCTCCTCTGTGTGGCAGGGTAGGACAGCACCCACAGACTTTCCTGCCAGCTGAAGACTGGTACCAACCCTGGTAAGTCAGGAGACTGGCCTCAAGTGGATATTGTAGGGAGCTTTTAGAGTAGAGTCATTACTTCTTTTTGTCTCTGAAATTCCCATTAATCCCTTCTCAGCTTCTCTCCATTCCTACAGCCACACCTGGCTTTTAAAAGCAAGACACCCTTGGTCTCCACTAAACATAAAGAAGGAAACATGAAACAGAAGCTATAATTGCTTTTCTAAGAGTAGTTCTCCCCCACCCCTTTTTCCTGCTGCTTGGTCACCTTTATTTTTCTCTCTTTCCCAGAGGTTTGATGTCTTTGCTCATCATTTTGTCTGTCAACAGTACACAGCAAGCTTTGTGGAGCAGGGACCTTGGGTCTGGTTTTGATCTCATTTTCACAGATGTAAAGGGAGTTACTCTAAGTTTCTGGTGGTGTAACTGAGAACAGAATTGAACCCTCCTCTGAGATACCAGGAACATGGCATCCACCCCTCGCATCACAGAAGTGCTCATTAGTGCCATAGTGACTCTGCAGAGAGACTCTGAGAGTTAATTTGTCACACGTCTGCGTGTGTTGGTCTGTCTTTCCTCACCCTCTATTCTTTTTTTACTCCATGGCATTTAATTTAGGATTAACTATCATTTATTTACACTATGTTGCAAACTAATTACCAAAAAATTCATTTTTCTATCCTCTTTCTTTCTTCCTTTCTTCCTTCCTTTTTTTGCTCTTCCCTCTCTTCTTCCCCCATCCTTTGTTAAGCGTGAAGTTTACTGCAGTGACCTTCTTGCAGAGGTCACCATGAACTGCTAGAGGAGCACACAAGAGTCTTAAATGCCCCGTTATCAGGACAAATAAATATTTGCTCCAGGGCATTTTTGGCTGGTATGGAGCCAGCCCAGCTTGATGCAAGTTCCACTTGGTTTTCCCCATTGCAGGAAGCATGTCAAGGCGAGGGATACTGCATTCCAGTGGCTGAAGAGCACAGCACTTGGATCTGCCTTCACAACATAATGGCTTCTGAGAGACCATTGCAAGTCAGCATTCATTAACAGTCCCCAGTTTGCTCTGGTTTCTGCCAGCAACAGATTCAGCTCTGGGTTTGGTGAAAGCAACACAATGGCTTAGAGCTCGGCTGGGTACAAGCAGAGAGGGTTTGGAGTGAAGGAGACACTGCAGTCTTAATTAGGGGTGGGTCTACCTTATTTCTGCTGTAATTCTTTGGTAGCCAACATGGTTATACCATAAATGAATGCTGTCTTAAATCAGAGGTGTCTGGAGAGGGAGATCAAAGGCTAATACAGGGAAAAAAATTTCTTGTGACTGATTCTGGGGAGGCAGTGCTCCTCTCAGTGCTCTTAAAGGCTATTTACAAATAGCAGAAATGAGAAAAAAAGTGTTAAAATTCCTGCTGCTTTTTGCTTTTGGAACATCAGTTTGAATTTGAAGAAATGGGACCAACTCTAGTTCTTGACCTACACTTGCAGTGCTTAATTCTCTGTGGCGACTATGATGGATGCAAACGCACTGGAGCTGGCATTAAATCAGTGCTAACTGTGAAGCTGCATCAGCACAGAGCTAACTGCTTAAATATTTAGCTGCCTTGTCAAGCAGGCTCTGCTGCATGTGCTGAGCTGGGTGCTTTCTTGTCTCCACTGCTAGCAAGCATCCGAGGTGCTGAGCTTAAAGTCCCTGTGTGCCTTCGGCCACACCAACCGTTTTCCCTGCTATGTGATAGCATCTGCACTCACAGGTATGACACGACCCCAGGGGGACTGCTGCTGAGGGAGCTGATTTTACCCTTCCCATTGCCCTGGCTGTGCATTCCTGCCCCTGTGCTGTAATTCGTTTTTGCGAGATTAGTTTCAGCCTGGATTAGTTCCCCTGGTTCGGCTCACCACAGAGCTGAGCAAATGCTTGTGCCAGCACAAGGCAGAGCAAAGGTGGGGATGAAGGAGCACAAAAGGATGTCTTGAAGAAGCAGGGCTGGGGAAAAGCAATTGTGAATTTTTTGCCTTTTGCTCTCGCTTGCTTCTTCTTGTTTGATGAAGAGATATTGCTGTTGTGTCTCCTTGTTTGCTTTTAATTTCCTTCCTCAGCCTAATTACAGAAATGGAGGAATGGTGATAGGTATTATACCTAAAGGCCAACTTATCTCTGAATGAGCCCAACTGCTTTTAGTCACTACATTTTGCTTCCACGGCCTCATATAATTCACTATTTTGAATGGTTTCCCCAGTGCGCCTGGCAAGTTTGGCTGAGCATATTTCCAGTAGTCCCTGTACGTACCTGCCACCCATCAGTGCCACGGGCTCCCCCTGAACCCCAGCGCTCAGCCTGCAGCCAGGGCCTGGTGCTGAGCTGCGCAGGAGCTGAATAATGTCTTGGTGGTGATCTGTGAGTCTCTGAGAATCCCTTCTTTGTAGTTATTTCTCAGCAGCACTATTGCCTTTAAATACATGCACTGCCATGTGCTCTTGCCTTCGGAAGGCACCGCCGTGCAGGTCTGGCTGATGGACTGCCTTTTGTATGAGGACTCCTGGGAGACCTCCTTGCCTGTTTCCTCCACTGCAGCACAAGCTGAGGATGGGTTTTATTTTTCTGAGCACATCAGGTCTTCTAGCACAGCATGATGTTCTGCATACTGTCAGCCACTCTGGGCTCCTTGTCAAGGAGGGGTGCGGTGCAAGCTGAAACGCTGCTCTAATTTTTGCACTATCTCTCTTGTTGCAAATGTTGTTATTTAATTAGGCTGTGCACTATTTTCAGGGGAAGTATTTTGAAGGGAAGGCACAGTGTTTCTGCATCTCGATGCCTCTATAACATCTGGGCTAGCTGAACACAACATGCAATAAAAAAGCAGAATTAGTGGCTCGGGTCCAACAAAAGAAATGGCTTCAGCAACTTCAGACAGGCTCCATATTTGGCCATGATGTGTTGTTCCTCTCACTGCAACCATAGCCATAAAAGGGTGGCTGACCAGTTGGTTTCCAATGAAAAGTGTGACCACCTTTCCTACAACATATAGACTAATCCCTGCAGGATCCTTAAGAAAACAAGTTCAGCGTTTTTAAATTACCGAGTGAGTGAGTCTTTGCAGCACTGCACAGATAACTGCTGCTTGTCTGCTTTTTTTTCATAACGGGTCTTTTGGAAGTATCAAGGGAAAGAGATTTAGTTCCATGTTATCCTTAAAAAATAAGTCATATTCAACTCCTTCCTTTTTCCAGAGAAAAGTCCCAACCAGTTATCAGATTTCTGGAGTGTTGTAGAAAGGATTGTCAAATAAATCTCCGCATTTTCCCTCTGTTGTTAGTTCATGCACTAACTACTTTCATTTTTTGCCTGGTGGACTTTCGTTTCTGTCAGCACCTTCCTTTTCCAGAACCCAAAATTGCACAAGACTTGTGGTGGTGTTGGAGATAGGAAAGTCCAGAATGCTTTGCTATGTTGGCTTTGCAGTAAGGATTTATTTATTTTACCTTTCAAAAGGTGACCCTAAAGTCACTATTATTTAAATAATGCTGTCTGTAGCTGCTGGCTGTTGCTTTTTTATTGCCAAAGTAATTTTCTTTTACTTAAAGGGCCTGTACTTGTTGGTAACAAGTATATGAAGTGCTCTGACATGCGAAGTACCTCCTGAAGGGAGGACTAGGCTGTTCATATTGTACTGTACTAAAATGAATATTCTCTAAGTTATTGCAGGGTTTAGAAGTTAAAATAACCAGAGGCCTGTTGTTGCAAAGTTTTATGTGAGTAATATCTCATATTTAGGTAAATAAGATTTAATAATGCTGCTCAGGTTCAGCATGATCCTGCTGTGCTTGCTCAGGTTGTGTGGGATGTTCACCTGGAGGACAGCTGGTTGCTCTCGGTAGAGCTGTTGCATTTGCTACCTTTGCCAAGACCAATTACTCGGATAGGTCTCAGCAGACTTGAACCTGGTATTGATCTGACCTGACTTGTAACACTTCTCTTCAGAGCCCAGAGGAAGAAGGAGGTCACCCTGAGCTCCATTGTTGGATTCCCCCTCACACCATCACTGGGACAGAGACGGGGATTCAGGTCTCTATTGGAATTCTGTGAAATACCTCCCATGGGTTGTTAAAATTGAATGGTTTGAATCTGTCCCTCATTTCCAAGTGAATAACTGCATGCTGATTTTTAGAAATTTACTTGTTTGGGCAGAGAAAGAATTTTTAAGGCTTGCAAGATGTTACTTGTTCACAGACACCTATAGAAAAACATCATAAATTTTTAGTTCTTTAATTCTGCTTTTCTCCTAAATAGTAAAGAAATAGCCAGCTATGCTTCCTGAGAGGTTTATCTCTATCTGATAGCTTTTAACTGAATCTCATCCTATGTTCACAGATGAGGGGCTTTTCTTTCAAACATGCCTCTGCTTGAGGATAGAGTCATCATATGAAGAAATTCTCCAGTATTAGTAACAATTATTGTTATAAAAATAAAAATGTAAAATTGCACTAAAGAGACTTTTTTTTTTTTTTTTTTTTTTTTTTTTTGCTATGTAGCCAAACAATAAGTATAAGTAGACATTAAAGTGGGTCTAGAATGCTGGTAGAAGACCTCACTCCCTCTCACATAACTGTACTTTTGCAGATTTTCCAAATCTCTTTTCCATTCTGGAGCATCAGGGAAGAGTAAAGTTGGTTTTTTGTTTGCCTTTGGCTTTCTTTTCTCCTGTGTTGTAACCCAAACACTTAAGGACTTAATTTGATCCCTTATCTCTTCCCAAGTTAGTTGCTAATCTTTTAGAGAGTCCTGGAGGAATGCACCCACCCCATGGTAGTCAGAGCAGGTACAGAGCAGGATACCTGCTGCTCTGCAGGATCTTGCATCCCAGGGCCCTCCTCATTCAACACTTAGGCGGCTTGCAGGGGGTCCTCCAACTTGCAAATACTCAACAAAAGGAAAAGCAAAAGGCATTGCTTGGCAAGAGGGTGAGAGTAGGTGACAGCTGTTACTCCAGTGTGTGATACAGCCAAAGGCTGGTGGGTGCTGTAGAACAACGGGGCACCGGTGGGCTGTGCTCCGCTGGCTGTGAAGGGAGAAGCGAGTCAATCAAAAGCAGGGCAAGCAAGAGCCTTCAAAGTCACAGCAAGAGAGGGCAATGGAAACTGGGGGCAAGAAGAAAAGACATTTGAGCTACTGGACTGTACCCCACAGACAGACTGCATTTTTTCAGGCTGAAAAACTGAAGAGCTGCATTGCAAGAGCCCATGCTTTTCCTCCCTTGCTGGTCATCCCCTTATCAGCAGCAATGTGCACATTCGAGAACTACATTAGTCTGGACATCTCTGGCACACACGTGCTTATGTGCCAGTGAGAACCTTCTACTCTCATGCATAATGATTGGAGTGACTTCTGCAGTGCTTTTGGTAAATGCAGGATGGAGAAGATCACAGAAAGAACATCACGAGCTCTGATTGAGACTACTTTTTTTTCTGTATGTAAGGAAAGACTTCTCCCCTCCCTCCTGTCTGTGTCTGCAGCTCCTCCTCTCCTTCCCCAGCATCACCCTTTGCCAATATCTAACACTCTTGGGGGATATAGATGTTAATGTAATGACTTGGTTTTGTTTGTTGGCAGGCAGTAAGGAATGCCATGCTTGCTGGCATGTATTTCAGAGGCATGTAATAATCGTCAATGTCTTGCTTTTTTGAGCAGAGTAGCTGTGAAGTGCAATAACAACCTTTGTCCAATGTAATGCCCATGCTGATGAACCCAGCAGAGTTTCCCAGCATCTGTGCCTGGATGTGTGCCTCAGGCATGTCCAGACTCCATGCTGGGGCACGACCAGAGCATGCACCTTTCTTTCCCATTTCCTGGTGTGCCAAGGTGTTGGAGTGCACAGGCTGGATGGGAGCACCCCATCATTCTAGCAGACCTCAAGCATGTCCCTTGAGACTTGCCCTACCAGATGACCTCAATATAACCACTATGGCACATAGGGAAGGTGACGGAGATGGGATTTGTAACACTGTACCCAAGGGAATAGTGCTCATGTATCAGCTTCATGCTGAGGTGCAGAGATGAAGGTGAGAGCAGGAACAAGGGATGCTCTCATGAATGGCTGTTTATATCCTACAGACTTCAGGATCTGGAACTGGTGTGTACCAGCTCAAGTAGTTTGTCTGTCAGATGAAGAGCTGGGTGAGGTGCCAACATACCAGATATAACTGATGAAGGTAGGAACTGAGCAATTGGAATGAGGTAGGGCAAAGTCCCACAGTTAAAAATGCTGTGCAATAGAGCAACGCAAATCATAATTGCTAAGAAAAGCCCTGCAGCTAAAGGATGTGGGCACAGGAAAAATGCTGCAGCAGCTAAAAAACACTGTAGGAAAAATGACTTTGAAGCTGTGGTTTCCTCAAAGACTCAGTAAGCCATGCACAGAATGAAGGCTGGGCATGACCAGCAATCTGAATCTCAGGCATGGTTGAGAAAATGAGTGAGGATTTGGAAAGGGACATATGTACTGCGCTAACCTTATCTGCTGAGAGCATCTCTTAAATGAAATAGGTGGAAAAGACTTGCAAAATAATTTTTCTCAGGGAGAAGGTTGGAGAAAAAAATCATCCTACCCATAACACCTTTTCATTCTTGTGAGGTCTGAACTCTTGTAAGGGTTTGTGGAACCAGTAATACAATACTACCATCACATAAAGGCTTTCAGTGCTAAGATATTAATTCCTTCTAAGACAATACTGAACACATAGGCCAGGCAATCTCTCAAAAGTGTGTGCTCAGTTTCTGTGCATGTTCATGTTGTTATTTTCTGGTACAAATAATTCTGCATGCATAACCATATACAAATTTAGTGTGATTAATTATTCAGACACTACTAGGAAGTGCTAAGAGCCTTAAAGAAAAAAAAGAGCACAAGGTCCTTCTTCTACAGATTTTTTGCACAGAAAAGGAGCAGAGGGAAGGAAATGTGAAGGCCAGGTCTGATAATATAGGTCTATAAATTTAGTGTAGGAAGGCTGCATCCTCCCTTTTAATATATTCTGAACCTTTGCATTTTCCAGCTTGTCAAAGGAAATATGAGATAAATGTTTATATTCCCCAAATGATCTCTGGTTAGGCTTATCTTGACCATAGATTGAAAATCAAAATATAAATCATGAGCCTTTCTTATGCAAATACCAATTGTTAACATTTGTCAGACACAGAGAAAAAACACTCTAAGTCCTCTCTTGTCTTCACAGAGGATGAAAACAAATCACGCAAGTAATGCTGAAAGTGCTAATATTCTTTGAAGCCTTTGAGCAGCATTGAAACCTGAAGGTGAACTGTCTATAAAAGTAAACAAAAAAACTGCTTGGCATACTAATGACCCAAACTCACCATTTTGTGGGAATCTTCATACACCGAAAGGTTTGTCAAGCACTGGAATAGGCTGACCAGGAAAACGGTGGAGTCGCCAGCTCTGGAGGTATTTGAAAGATGAGTAGATACAGCACTTAGGGATATGGTCTAGTGGTGGACTCGACAGTTCTGGGTTAACAGTTGGACTGGGTGATCTCAAAGGTCTTTTCTAACCTGAATGATTCTATGCTTCTAAAAGTACCCCTGGCACAATGGCAACTGGAATTGTGGGATTTCATGTTTCTGTTGTAAGACGTGATCTCCAAGAGAAAAAAAAAATCAGAAAATGGGAAAGTTTACATTGGCCACATCAGGAGGAAGTCAGAGGAGAGCTAAATTAGGTAATTGAGGAAATATTTCAGACTATTCTCTACCCCTGGAGGGCTCTAAGTTTCTTTTTTGAAAGCTGTCACTTTGTAAATATGAGGTACTTGGAATTCTCAAGTTATTACTGTCACCAACTTGGAGAGGTTTTTCTGACTGGCATACTTGGTTGAGAAGGATTAGTGAAGGGATTTTGTAATATTTTTTTTCCTCCTAATTTGGAGAATATTACCTAGCTCTCCATCACAGCTTCATAAATACAGCTGAATAGTATCATCACAATCTCAGTGACTGTGGTGGGAGATATCACAGTGGAAGTTAACAACAATTCCCAGTCAAGAACAGAAAAAGTCTAAGTACATGTCTATAATATAGAACAAGTCTTTCCTACATCTTTCCTTTAGTGCTGCTCTCTTATCTCCTCAAGTAAAAACCAGATCAATTTGGACAGTCATATATTTTAATCTCTTCTTTCTCTACATTTTTTTTCAATTTTTGTCCTTAAAAAGGAACCATAGTCTACAAATAAGAACTTCAGTTTCCATCCCATGCTTCCATATTGACGAGAAGAAATGAAGGATGAGCATACTGAGGTTGCGTGGCTGTGCTCTGATCCATCACTATGAGAATGCAGGGATGCACTTGCACAGAAATGCTGCCTTTCCTGCATTGCTGTTTGTTGATTTTCAAGCTGAGACAGCCCAGGAGGGCTCTGCAGCTTTTGAGTTCTGCCAGCCTCTTGGTGGGTCCCAGCCTGGATCAGGAGGGACATTTAAGTGCACATGGGGGTGAGGATGCTCTTTGTTTCAGTGCTTATTTGACATGAGGTCAGCAACGTTGAACAAGTCATAAAGAGCGTGGCTGGGGAGAAATTCCAAGTTCAGCTGCCTTTGCTGTGGGGCTGATGTCAGAAGGATTTACCCAGCTCTGGGGACTTTTGTTTGGAAAGACTGACTGCTTTTCCAGAGACAATGGCTGTGCTGGGGCCGGGGCTGGGAGCAGTAAGAGACAGGCACACGGCCACTGAATGGGCCCAGCCAATGTGCAGATGGAGGGATCAGCCAGCAAAACAAAAGTAAAGCTGCTGCCAGCACATTGCTGAAAGGAGAGGGGCAGGACAATGTGCCTGGGCCGGCGTGGGAGCTGCCTGTGTGGGTGCTGTGGAGTCAGGGAGCTTTGCAGTGACACTGGTTCCCTGAGAGGAAGAACACAAATTTCAAATGGGGAAAATGAATGCAGGCCTGCCTGCTTACTCTCAGCCTCAGAAATGTCAAATCCCAGTGGGGACTGGCATTGCCCTCGTACCTGCCCAGCCACTTCTGGAAGGTTTTTGCTTACAGGGTTCCAGTGAGATTGCTAGGATCTCTCCTTCACTGAAGCAAATCCTGTGCCTCTGTGGGCATGCTATGGCTTCCAAGAAATTTGTGATTTTCTTCCCAAAGATAAAATGGTATTTGTGAATCACAAATTCACAGGGTTAGTTGAAGAAGGCATCTTTGCAGGTAGAGTGTTTGGTTTCTCGCTGCTCCTAGTGAGGGCCACAGCCACTACAAGCCAAGCACTGAGTGCACGAGGGGAGCAAATCTGTGCCTCTTGTTGGCAAATCACACAGGTCTGGGGCAGAGTCATGTGAGCCAGGTGCCAGGGCAAGGCCCCGACACAGCTTGGAGGAGCAAGGTACCAAACACTATGGAGGGATGCCTTGTTGTCTGGCCAGCCCAGTCATTCATAAACATGCTTTTTCATAGAATCATAGAGTGTGTGGGGTTGGAAGGGACCTGAAAGGTCATTTAGTTCCAACCCCCTGCCATGAGCAGGAACACCTTCCGCTAGACCAGGTTACTCAAAGCCTCATCCGACCTGGCCTTGACTGAATTGGTTTTTTTGCTCTTGGAAAAAAATCCTTCCTTTAGAAGACACCAAAATGTCTTCTTTTGCCCTGGTGGTGGAGTAGGTCATGTGTGTCACTAGAGTTTTACTCTGACAGTGGAAGGGTTGGCCAATACCCTTCCAGGAGATGACTTTAAGGGAAACAGCAATGATGTAGGCAGTCTTCTGAGTTGCTTTGAAGAATTTCCAGGATTTCACTGCCCTAAAACTTATCGGACTTCTAATTTTTAGCCTTAGTTAATTTTGGCCAGATTTTGACCATTTGTTCTTGCAACTTCCATAGTTTTTGGCCTTTATCTCCACAGTGAATTTAGAGAAGGTACCGATATAATCCCTCAGCCTTCATTTTGGAGGACTAAAGCTAAAGACTTCTAGCCTTCTCTTGTAACACAGGTTCACAAATCCCCAGTTCCTGGTAGCTTTTCTGTTCCAGAGCTTAGTTTAAGAACATTCTTGTAAATCTTAGCCCAAAAGGACTGTGTGGTTTTGTGTGACACATCCCTGTATATTTTCTCACTTCTACTGGGCTAACATAAATGTGTTTATGAATATGTAGAGTGCATGCACATGTGCATACTGCAGATGTCATGTCTGGGAATTGTTATACATATGACATTTTTATACTTACCTATATCTTCTTCAACAGTTTGATTTATTTTTAACTCGTTACCACATCAAAGAACACAAGTGACTTCATAATTTTGGAGAGTCCCAAATCAAAATTACATATCACAGTTCATATAGAAAAGGCACCAAATACAGCCTTGGAAATCCTGCTAATCTCTGGTTTTCATCTCTTAGAACGAAATACTTGCTGAAGTAATTTAACCCCTCTCAGAGAAGCAAGTGAAAGAAAGTTCCAATTCCAGGGAAGTTGGTATTTTAGAGATACAGCGTTTCAGAAGAATTAAAAAAGGTTATTCTTTTAATTGCAGAGAGTATTGCTGGCTTGAATGGTGGGGCATTTAAAAATGGGTTTTTTAAAGCAGTGTTGGAAAATGAGACCAGATAGAATAGAAATATGTTCATGAGCAAAGGGTAGCAGCTGCTGGGAATGCCCCTGTTTTCTGCCATGGCGCTGTGAGGTGAGCTCTTCCCAGCTGATCTGTGGTGCTCAGAACTACTGCCACGCTGCCCAGTGGGGGAATCCTTTTGTCTTGGTTTCCATGGGCATTAGACATGCTTCTTCTTAATACTGCCTCCATTTGGAAGCTGAATATTATCTCACTGAACTCCAAAGGCCATTTTCTTCCAAAACTAGTCTCCAGGGTTGCCTAATGTTATTTAATGTGTAGAAAATGCTGCGTTTTCTATCTCTTTTTACAACGCAATGGTTTAACTGGTGGCAAGCATACTGAACCCAGCCTGTGGCACACTTCAGTCACCCAGAGAGATACTGGAAAAATATATGGGTTCCTGTTATGTACTGACTTAGAGGTGACCAAGACCTAGCTTGTCTTGCCTCAGTTCCACTCTGCCATTTGCTGTCTATCCGCAAGTTCAATTGGTAATTATGTCAAGGAAAGGGGACTTTGCAAAGTGGAAGGATGCTTGGGCTGTGTGCTGTTTCCCCAAATATATTTGCACTGCCAGACTATTTATCAGTGACTCTAGTCCCAAATCTTCCTATAAACAGGATGATAGTCATCTGAGATAACTAACCTCAGCAGTAAGGCAAAGTTGTGCATCATGGGGAAGGTCTATCTGCTTCTATAAAACAAAAGTGAAGGCTTGTAAGATGCCAATATCATTCTCCTGATGATTATACCAAACAAGGAGCTCTCTTCAGAGACCTTCCTACTTTCCTGTGATATGATTCCCTAGAACTCTCCAGCAAACTTCCAAGCCTGTCATGTTGCTGAAAGTTCAATAGCTCTCAGATTGGGAAGGAGGGCATCCCAGCTGATTAATATTGATGTGCTTATTTCAACAGATTATGGCGGGTCTCCACAGCCAAAGGTGTTAATGTGACCTCGACATGGTGTGGTGTTTAATGGTCAAGTGAGGTTTCAGAGTTTGAGCACAGAAATCTCTGACTGCTTGGGCATATTGCCAACAAGTTCCATTAAAGTCTCTGACTTATAAAGACTTCACATTATCACATAATACTCACTTTACCATACTACAATGTTAAAGATACAGATGAAAAAGCAGGGGAGCAACTGAAGGCATCTGAAAGATGTTTTATGGACAGATCTCATTTTGCTTCTGAAGTACATTCTGTTTTGCTTTAGCTATGGAGGTTTACAAGGAAAATCCAGTTTAGGAACTTAGAATTAGCATTAAATATAGCATTAAAGATCATCTTGTTGGAAGGCAAAGTCAGCCAAGATAAGCTGGAGTAGTGACTGCTGCTTTTTTTAGAGAACAGTGTATTCTTGCTTGAAGGATAAAGAAAGAAAGAAAGGCAGATAGAAATTATAAAAAAATGCTACTTCCATTGCTGTTTCTGAGAATCTTGGCAGCCTCAGCATGGGAAGAAGGCTGAACACAGCCTTATCACTCACTCTAAGACTTGGCAAATTAGGACCAGCATTAAGCTGTTCATGACTGCTTTTAGCTGTCTTTTTGGTTATGAGCTCACTACAAAATTGCCAATGAAATGCTGTTGACAGCTGGCTGGGCTTTCTTAGACAGAAGGAGAAAAGAGAGAATTAAGAAGAAGTGGAAGAATCTTTCATTTTTGCTCAGAGCTAGGACTAGCATTCATAGTGCGAATTTTTATTTTCATAAATAGTTTCACTTAACAAGTGAAGCTCCATTGGTTTCCCTGAAAGTTTTCGTGTGTCAGGAGCAGGGAGAGAGCAGGACATTTTGGTCTGGCCTAGACATGGACTGAAAACAGGCAGTGGGGAGCATCTTCAGATGCACAACTTCTTTGCTGCATTTACTAACACTCCATCATTGAAAGAGGGGCCTGGCCTCAATTCAGCATCAAGCCTTAGGAAAAACACTTGGAGAAGCCTGTCTTGTGTCACCAATGCATGGTCAATAATTCATCCATTTGTTTGACACAGTCATGGTGTGGGCAAGGGTCACAGTCTCAGGAACTGAGGCTGGATGAAACCTACCCTGGCACTGGAAAAGGGACAGGTTCAGTCCCTTCCCAGAAACTGTAGCCAGAAGATTTATTGCACCTTTTAATTCATTAAAAAAATGTTCATATTAGAGGGTCTTTCATTTTGCCATATATTGTTGAACTGATCCAGCTTGCAGTTTGCAGTTGGCAAACAAGACTTTCCTACCTGGTCAGGGTCGAAATTTAATGGATTTCCCAGAGGTGGATGAGAAGGGAATTTGTTCCATTGAGGGCATTGTGGCAGGTGGCTGCCACATTGCAAAGGAAACATTTTTATAACCATTAGAATAGATTTTTCTTTGGTGCCCTGCCTCGGCTTTTCTTAAATCACCACTATTAGGAGGCAAGCACCCAACATCCATCGTACTTACAGCCATACAAGAGTTTGACCTCATGTGCATTTTAAATTCCTGTTTGTTGAAAGCTGTTTTCAGGCACCTTCTGGATTTCTTTCTCTTCAGAAAGTGGCTTTTAGATTGCAATGTGAGAGAAACAGGGGTGAAGATGCACACACACAATTTGATCGAATTATAATTTGTCAAAGGAAGAATGGGTATAGACATAAGCTTTGATGACACTCAAGTAAGAAAATAAAAATTAAAAATGTGTGCCCAGTGGTGCACCATGGTTCCACACCTGCACCATCTCATGTATCTCTGCATACACATTTTCAATGCCAATGTGAATATCACAGTGTGCATTTACAAAGTCTGTTTGAACATTAGGTTTCGTTTACGCAGGACTAAACATAAAAATGACTGTCTATCTGTCATCTTTCTCTCTCCCTCTGTGCACACATATCAATGATGAAATGAATTGCAGAAATTTATGAGCAAAAATCTCATGAAAATTGGAATGGGTTATGCAATAAACATTTAACTGTGTACATAGAAGTTTATTGGTGCATCACTGCATCTTTCAACACAGAATTTGAGGTTATGAAACATGAATAAACATTGTAATTGTGAAGTTTCTAAATACAAGCAGTTGGAGATTGATAGTGAGGCTTGAGAAAATGGCTATTTGACTGTTTCATGGAATTAAATAGGCTAGTAAGAAAAATCTGATGGGGTGTATGAATTTAGGAATTGCTGATCACCAGAACAAATGAGTATATTCCTACATTTAAAAAGGAATTGCTCGATTTAATCTGACTACTGCTGTACTGACTATCAGAAGAAGATGGATCCACTCTTCTCATTGGTATCTTGTGACAGGACAAACTCAAATGACAGGAAATTTCATCTGAAAATAAGAAAAGCTTTTCTATGGTGAGTGTAATCAAACAGTGGAGCAGGTTGCCCAGTGAGGTTGTGTAGTCTCCATCCATGGAGATACTCAAAACCCAACTGAACATGACTTTGAGAAACCAGCTGCAGCTGCCCCTGCCCTGAACAACGGTGGGCTTGGATGTGCTCCAGATGTGCTTTCCAGCCTCTGTCTGAGCCTCATCTAGAGAGTTTCTGTCTCCGGTAGGTTGTCAACACTGTATATGAAAACATTTCTTCTGGCAGACTATCTGAAAGCATTCTGGCTTCTGCTGTATGTTTAGAAGTTAGACACTTAAATTTCAGCTGGTTATCTGGCTTCTGTTATGGTCAGTATCAGTTTATGGAAGAGCCACCTCTTCTGTTTTCTGGGTGTTTAAGTGGACAAGATATGTGTTATCTTGTGAAGGTCTCTCTTCCTCTTTCTTGACCACCTCAGACATAGAGGTCTAGCTTTTAGATTCCCCCAGCTGGGTGATTCCTACCATGAGTTTCTCTCAGTGCCTGCCCAGCTATGATGTATGCACAATTAGCAAGCATCTGGGAAAATACCAAACATAAATGCACAGTGCCAGCCGCACTTTCTCCCTGTGCAAAATGGGAATGGTGTCACTGAGCCAGGTTTGTAAAGCATGTCAAGAGCTGAGAACAGACATTCCCTGTGGGACTCTGGCTCTGTCTGCACAGCAGTAGTTCAGGGCAGCAGGAATAGGCACACAAATTAAAAGTCAGTGCTGAGAACTTGTCCCTACACTGCGCCGGTTGCAGGGCCTCGCCAGATCCAGCCTTGCAGACTGAACACCCTTCAGCAGCTGGAATATGTTAGATTTGTTCCTCAAGCACATCCTGCAGTTTGGTTTTGTATGAAAGTAATCCAGTTTGCATGCTCCCAAAGCACTCTGTGATGTTAACCAAGGCATGGTGTGTGAGAATAGGAAGGAAATTCACTCTCAAAGCACATGTTTGATCAGGTTACAAAAATGCAGGTATATCTCATGAAAGTTAAAGATCAAAATAATTAAAATTTAAAAAAGAGCAAAAATGGACAAAGTACATTGCTGTTATATTATTAAATGAATCATCTTAAGAAAGGTGATAATACAGTAGGGGATGAGTTTATCAGTACCTCATAGAATCATAGAATTACAGAATGGTTTGAGTTGGGCCTTAAAGATCACCTGGTTCCAAACCCTGCTGCCACAGGCTGGAACACCTTCCAACAGACTAGGCTGCTCAAAGACCCATCCAGCCTGGCCTTGAACACTTCCAGGGAAGGGGCATCCACAGCTTCTTTGGGCAATCTGTTCCAGTGCCTTACTACCCTCACAGTAAAGAATTTCTTTCCAATATCTAATCTAAACCTACTCTTTTCTGGTTTAAAGCCATTCCCTGTTGTCCTATCCCTACATGCTCTTGTCAAAGGTCCCTTTCTAGCTCTCCTGTAGGTCCCTTATGTACTGAAAGGTCACAATAAAGTCATCTCAGAGCCATCTCTTCTCCAGGTTGAACAGCCCCAACTCTCAGCCTGTTCTTATAGGAGAGGTGCTCCATCCCTCTAATCATCTTGGTGACCTCCTCTGGACTTGCTCCAACACGTTGATGTCCTTCTTGTGCAGAGGACCCCAGAGCTGGATGCAGCACTCAACCATTTTTGATGCAGCCCAAGACACATTTGACTTTCTGAGCTGCCAGTGCACATTGCCAGGCCATGTCCAGCCTCTCGCCCACCAGCACCCTAAGTCCTTCTTGACTGGGCTGCTCTTGATCTGTTCATTTCCCAGGCTGGATTGATACCAGGGGTTGCCCTGACCCAGGTGCAGCACCCTGCACTTGATTTGCTCAAACCACATGAGGGTCGCATGTGCCTACTTCTTGTCCATTCCTTTGGACATCCCGCCCTCCAGGAGTGTCAATACATGGTTCATTCTGCCTAAAATGTACTTTGACAGGTACTGAAATTGTTCAAGAAAAGGCATGAGATTTGATTAGTATTTTTGACAGAAAAGAGAAGACAGTAAAACTTAACAAAGTCAAAACATTTCATTGTAGCAATTTTCTGAACACAAAAATATGTCATTTTCAGATTTGATAAATGAAGCTTTTCAACCTTTAATTCTGAAACAGTGTGCTCATTTAAATATATGATCTGAATTTTGGAAAATCATAGAAGAAGGTTTTAAACTGTACTAGGTATATCAAAACAAAAGCAAGGATTTGGTTTTAGTCTAATATAATTTGCTAAAGAGAGGGCTTTGGTGGATCGATGCCGCGTTTGTCCCTACTGGGTCCCTCACGCACCGCTTAGGCGGCGCTCTGCCAGCACCCACATGTGCACACAGTCTCACCTTCCCAGGTGGTTGTGAACAGCCGCTCACACACCCACAGTCTGTGCACAAACCGGAGACAGAGAGGCGAGAGGGGCTCTCTGCATGCAATTCCGAGGTGTTTAATGGCAACACACCTGAAGGGAACAGAGGCAAGAACGAACAACTCGAAAGCTTGCACCCGTTTTATCCCGAGAGCTCCCAAGGGCGGGCAGAGCATCCAAAACCAATAGTCTGAGGGCTAGGGGGCAGAGGCAAGGTTGAGTGACATAACAGGGGGCAATGGGAAAAGGGATGGGAGGGGGAGCGGGCCAGTGACCAGCAGAATCTAGACAAAGGGAGAACTTTCTAGCACAGTGTTGTAAGGAGAGACCACTTTTAAGGCAACTTGAGGGGTGTAAAGTGGACTTAGCCACCGCAACAATTTGCATCTGTTTGTGGTATATGAAATATTTCTTCTTTTTTGGCTGGGGCTGTAAAGAAAGAAGTTTTGGATGACTAGAAGGTGTTTAGGTTGATCATTGAATGTATTTCCTATCCATACCACCTGACAATTGTATGTGGCGTTTATTCAGCTCTTTAAAATGCAACTGTGAGTTTTGCAGACAAGAAGATGATTTGCTTTACATAATTCTATCAATAATTTTCCATCTTCATTTCTGAAAAAAAAAATAATTTAAAAGCCCTAGAGGATATGATATGGGAAATTCTGCCTAGTTTTGTGGCAGAGATTTTGACCACATATGCTTATATAGATAACTGTGCTTTCTCTGCTCTTGTACAGCAGGAGTTTCCAGGAGTGTCACTGCATTTAGCTGTGCCCTGTGACTATTTTCATACTGTGATTTTCACAGTTGCTACTGGATGTTGGGTTTTCTTCTCAAAGAATGACCTACATGGGCAGCCACAACTCAGCCATGGACTTCACAGTCTTAAGTTTAGTTCCACTTTCTTTGTAAATACAATAAAGCTTTTATTCCAAGTGGATGCCTGTAACAAAATAGGATCATTTTCCTTCCATACTTTTCATAGATGTTGCCATTAATTTTTTCCTGGCTAAAAACTTCACCTGTGAACAGATCCACATCCTGCATCAGTCTGCAGGTAGGTTGGTTAGCACCTGGCAGAGGAGTTTCTGTGTGCGGGATCTTTCCCCCCATTTAGATGTTGCTTTTCACCATTGCTCATGTTCCCTACCAGTTGCACAAAAATGGTGTGCAAGCACTCTGTTACCAAGAGTGCCATGCTGTGAATCCATCCCAATGCAAGGGGCCCTGCCAGTAGCGACCTGGTGCCATTGCCTTTGTCTGTGGTGAGACCCAAAGCAGGCATTCCCTGGCACTGGGAAAGTGAAGGTAGGAGGTGGAGTGGAGCTACTGACAGTTACACTCTTCCCTTACAGTGAAACAGATGGATTCACACATTGGTGCAACCCCTCTTGGTCACACATGATGTTTTCAGAAATACACAGAAGAAGAGATTTTCCTAAAAATGCAAACAAGATATCAGAGAAATTCACACGTGCATTTTGCATGGCCTCTGCTTCCCTCTTGAGTCACCCAGCTTATCCAGAATTGGAGGGCCTGGATCTCTCAGGGTGGCATGTTCCATCCTGCCATGGAGGAGAAAACGCTGGCACTCACCTGGCATTGTAATGTAGGTCATGCATGTTGCAGCACAGCAGCTGAGCAAATGTGAGCACTGCCAAATGGGTCCGTGGATGGTCCTGAGAGAAACAACAGTTTACTTTATTGCCACCTCTCTACATCCCCTTTTTTTCATTTTCCCCCCTCTCCAAATCCAGTGAGGTATAAAACAAATGCCACGGCTGTCAAAAAATGTGCTGGTTCTCTTTTCTGTAGGTGCCTGCTCACTTCAGAGCCTACAGAGTTTAGATACCTGCAGCGTACATAAAGTTCAGACTCTGGCTCTTTGAAATATGCCCTACTTTGATTTCTGCCCTTACCTCTATATGTTCTTGATGTACACACAGCTGTTGATGAATTGAAGGGGGGAGATGCTCTGCCCTGTTTTAGGTTGGCTGTTATATGAGACTGAATTTTAAGACACTGAATACTTGGGGCACACCTGTGAGTATTCATATGTGAATGTGTGTTTGTGCGGGTCCAAGCTGGGATTTTATTGAGGTTTTTGAGTGTGGCTGACTCTGCATCAGAGCAGAACCAGAATGCTGGCTTTGCAGAGCTCTTGAAAGCCTGGGGAGATGAAGCCACAAGCGATGGTTCCCCTTAGTGGTAGGAATTGAGGAGACAGCCATGTTAGTCAGGTGACTGTTGACATGAAAGGTGTATGGTAGAGGGGCCTTTGCTATGTATATGTTTCAGTGACTTAATAGCATGTGGGACTCTCAGGACAGATGACCTGTGAACAAGACATCATTGAGATGTCTTGGAGGAAAACGTTTTTAGATGAAAGCCAAATTCCTCACTGGTACTCTGTGGGAACTAGGAAAAATGTTCATATTGCAAGAAACCAAGTTGATAACTCTCTCTCCAAGTGGCTTTTCCTCTGCTGTTCAGAAAGAAGCTGGAGGAAAGGCAGAGAGATGTAGTGCTCATCCTCAGCACTCCTGTGGCGTTGTGAGGACCTGGGAATACGTGCCATGGTTTGGTCTGTCATGAAGGCTTATCTTCACAGCATACAGCTACTTCTCCCAGGGTGCAGCAGAAGTACAAACCAGCCCTGATAAGGGAAAAAAAAGCAGAAGTTAACATCAAATGTCCTTTTTCATTTCAATTGTTTTCCAGGTTGCCATGCACCAAATTGTCTGTTTATTTGCCCCTGGAGCACTTAATTCTAGTGTGTATGATTATATACTACTTTTTTGGCCCTGTTTGGAGACAATGAGTGGGTGTGTTTGTTCTGGTAGCTTTAGGGTAAGAAATAGCAAAAGAGGTACCATCTCCTCTGTAGCTGGGAGGAAGGCGAGCACTGATTCTGTTATTACAACAGATTCTATCCTGGGGTTTGCCGACTCCATGCATGGACATGCACGAATAAGAGGAAGAGCAGGGAAATGAATAAATGGAAACACAACAGCACATTTAAATGTTTAATGTTATTTTTCAAGGCAACCTCTTTCATTTTGCAAAGGACACGGCTGCTTGCATGTTCAAGGGTAATTCACTCATAAAATTTAGCCCATTGCCAGGATGGGATATGGGTGTCACTTCCCAGTACACTACAGTGCTTCACAAACTATTGTGTCTTTTTAGGAAAAGAAGGGAAAAGGTTGTGAGTTGGGTGCTTAAAACCCTGAGAAATGTACTTTCAGTGAGAGGATAATCTTCTGAATCTCAGATAACAGCAGATGTGAACCCAGCCACTGAACTTGCTCCCAGAGTGTTCTGGGCCGCAATGGAACTATTTCTGTTAAAACTGTAAGGCCATAATGTTTCCAGATCTTGTTGGAAACAGCAGAGAGGAAAGCTTTATTTTCATACTTGGCTAGGGCAGTTTTAGTTAGGTTTCTGGTGGCAGTTTCCTCACCTCCTCACCTCACCCATTATTCCCACAGGGGAACTTGGAAGGCATGCAGTGTGAAAGATGTTTATAATTCACTGCTGAGCCCCTCAGAAATATCCACAGATTGGCACAATCTAAAATCCAGGGGCACAGCCATTTTCTTCTCCTGTCTCCTGCTGTCTCTTAGCCAAGACTGAATCTTTCAAATCCTGTCACTTGAGATGGTATCATTTTCTCTGCTGACTTTCCCTTGAAAGGAGGGGTACTTCCTCTCCAAGTCCCCAGAAGCCAGAGGAGAAAGACAAGAAAACTGGAGAAAATAGGCCATCTCCTTAGATTTGCCCTCAAACCTGAAACAGACCTATAAACCACAAAGTTGGTGTCTTTGGAGATGGAGGGGCCACTCATGCAGAAGCCGTCGCTGGCAGCCAGGGATGAATGTGCTGGAGGGGTGCGGGGGGGATCCCATGGGCAAACCCTGTGTGCAGAGGACAGAGGGAGCTGCCTGGCATCCACAGCTGCCCCCAGCGCTGCTTTTGGAGCAAAAGGGAGCAGCGGCTGGCCCGGCTCCTGGGAATCCCACACCCTGCATTGCTGCCTGTCTATTGCTATCTCTTGCTGCCCTCCCAGCTGACTGCAGCTTGTGCCCCGAGGAACAGCACGGTTTTGTGATCTTATCTGGGGAATTCTGAATGTTTTCTTTTGCTGGGCTGGGTTGGTTTGTTTAGGTTTGTTTTCTAGGACAGCACACTTCCTGAGAGGATCAAATTAAGCAGCATTACTAACTGCATTTTTTGTTCCTTCATTGTTTTCTTCCAGTCCTTGTTTTCTTATTCTCCCTCTTTGTGGATAGATTTTAGGCGTGATACTCAGTGACACTGAAAGCATTTTATGAGCTGGAAGAACCAGTAAACCACAGGAAACTTACTGCAATTTAGAAAAGACTGGGAAAGCAGGGAGGTGAGGAGCATCTGTTATCACAACTGAAATAGCTGATGGTTTCTGTGGGAGAAGCAGGACTGTGCACAGATAAGCTTCCATAATCATCAAGAAACTAAAAGGAAGAAATCTTGAGTCCATAGGTGGTATTCAAGAGGATTGCATCATTGCCTTTTGGCTCACCCATGCTTGGGTTCAGTAAGTCTGGGAAGAGACAGAAAAGTGCCACAGAGACACACTTTGATTCTTTTCCACTATAACCAGTCTGCAAGGTCTTGCCAATTTTTTTCCTATATGAGAAGAAAAATAAATATTCAGGAGTGAATGGACCAACAGATACCAATCCTTACAATGGCTGGCTTGTTTTATGTCTCTGGTGATGGGGAGTCCATACACATCTATTCTTCTCTGTGTGTACTTGTTATACATCAAAATAAACCTCTTAGCCCTGGTTCACCAAGGTATAGATGATTCATTCCAATGGAGTTGGTCAAAATACTAATTTTCTGACAGTTAATCATGTTCTTGAATACCTTCTTGAAACAAGACTAATGTTTCACCATTAGCACGGAAAATACATTGGGGAAAAAAACTAAGGGATTTTCCTCAGTTTTTGGAGAGGGGATAGGAAAAGCTTATTTCCTGACAAATAAAAATAATTTTATATCTTTAAGAAGATCCATACTCATATGCAAAATACAAGATAAAGACTAACTTGAGGGCAGTAACATGGCTGCTGGCACGGTCACGTGTGTTAGAGAAATTGTGTGGTAGGCAGTGTCATCCAGGTGCAATGTCACAGAAAAATTAACAATTTCACGACTTTTGGCTTGGTACTCCAAATACCAGATTCCATGTTGTGTCATAGAGCAGTGAAAAAACAGGGAGCAAAGCATTCCTGCATTTTCAACAGTATCAAGGGCTCTTGTGTTTCATATAGAAGAGGGAAAGTTACACAGTTAGGGGTTTGACATGGTTTCACTGGAGCTGTAACTTGGCAACCCCAGCCTATGGACACTTGCATGGCTTTCCTCGTCCTGTGGTGCACAGGAGATGAGACACAAAAACCTAAGGATCTCCACTGGGTTACTGAAACCACTTGAGCTGAGTTTGCACCAATGGGATATTCAATCTGTGAGCTGAGGAAACCTTTGTCCCAGGTTTCTGTGGGTAGCATCTGATTTTTTTTGTGTTACCTAACTTTATTATTTATCTAGAGAGCTTTCACACTTCTGAGTCTTTATGTTCTCCTTGTATCCCATTAAACCTTTCAGGACTTCCATCTCTTCCATTATTTTTGGTTTTCATACTAAAATCATGTGGTTTTTTCTATATGGTTTTTCAACTTCTGTGATGCTGCTTGCCCATCTCCTCAGCCCTGTGAGGTTCACACTCAAACTATAGAGTTCCTATGGAGCTTTTCTACAAGTCCAGACCCTTTTCTACAAATGGTTTTGTTTCAAGGTATGATGATCTACCAGTGGGGTAACCTAGAGGGTGACTATTACGTATTTGAGCCTTTAGCTCTTTGCGAAAGAAGCACCTCACTTGTAGAATGTCTGAGTTAATGAACAAGCAGTGGCTTGGTTTTTTTCTTTATCTAGGAGCCACTTCTTTTCATTCACACTGGCTCAGTATTGCCTCTCTTCCCCTCTTTACTAAGATGAGCACCAAGGAGGTTAACAGTCAGAGAGAAAATGGGATCAGTTTGGTGTCTCCTGTAAAACCCCCGCTTTTTATAGCGGGGTAGTTTACAGTGCTAGTGATTTTCTGGGGAGAGTCTGGATACTGTAGTCTCCATTCATGAAGACTAGATTCATGCTCCTGTTCATGTTCACACACTGGACACATCATCATGAATGATAATATGGTGCAGAGCCCTTCTGTAGAGTCCTGAAGTGGCGGCTGTCCCTTTCTCAGCCAGCACTGCAGAGATGTCTGCAGCAGCTACGCTGCCATGACATGCCACAGCTACTCCTCTGAGAGTCCTCTTCCAGCTGCTAATTCTTCGTCCTTCATTGCAGACAAAACCTATCCGTGGAAGCCTTCAAGGCACAGCATTTTCTTAATTTCTGGTCTGTTGTTCTTTTTCTTCCTCACTTTCCCAAACAAATAAACCCCAAATCCCTGAATGTATTGACTTGATGACATGTCTGGGCAATTATGTCACTAGTGATGTCACTGGTACAACACAGACATATAAATGCATAAAGCATGCTTTTCTGGCCAGTTGCCTTGGGGAGTATGCTGTGCAGATTGACACATCTAAAGGATGTATCAATTAAAGAAACATTGAACCTAAACAACCTGGTGATGGAGGGATGAAGTCAATATGAATCTGGTTTAGTTTACACAGACCTTACTGAATTTTCCATGTTTTTTCGTACAAGCACAGAAACACAGAATGTTAAGGATTGGACTGGACCTTAAAGATCATCTCATCCCAACCCCCACTGCCATGGGCAGGGACACCTCCCCCTAGACCAGGTTGCTCAAAGCCTTATCCAAATGGCCTAGTACACTGTCAGGGTTGGGTCATCCACAGCCAAATCTAGTGTAAATTTCCCCTCTTTCAGTTTGTACCCATTACTCCTTGTCCAATCACTACAGTTCCTGATGAAGAGTCCCTTTCCAGCTCTGCTGTAGGCCCCCTTCAGATACCGGAGGGTTTCTATGGGTTCTCCACGCAACTTCCTCTGTAAGCCTGGAAAGGGAGAGAGATGAAATGACATAGTCCTTTAGGATATATGGTCATGAGAGAACTGAAAAAGGACCCAAAACAAGACAAGCTGGAGACTTCATCTCAACACTGATTAGAGGATTGTCATCCTCAATTTATTGTCTCATTTCTTCACCAAGCTCCTTGTCCATCTTTGGGTGCCATTTGTGCTCAGGCTAGGTGAGTTTGGCCACCTTCCTTCACTGATGTTCTCTGCCCATAGTTGCTTCCCCATGTGAATAGAAGAGCATCTCTTCCTGTTCTAAGTTTCCTTTACTGTATCACCTCTCAGACTGGGGCTAAGCCAGGCAATACAAGAGCCCCTGTGCTCTACTATAACCACAGGTTCCCCTCCTGTACAACTGCTGTTGGCCCAGATGGTTCTCTGTCAACTACTAGTGCAGCTAATTCTCCCAGTCTTCATGTAGAAGCTTTCCGTATCCAAACTGAATTATAGTATGTTATTTTCGGACTGTTTTTCCAACCTGAATTATACTCCTGCCCTCTGGGGCATGGGCAGCCTCCTCCAGTGTGGCATGATCAAGAGATCTTGCTTCTCTCCCTTTTAAAGCAAAGATTCATTCTTACCCTTTTCCAGCCTCTTCAACCATCTACAAGTTCTCAGGGATGACCACTAATGAACCTGTTAATAACTGCCTCCGTTAGTTCTCTAAGTACTTTTGGATTAATTTCCTCAGACTTGTGCGATTTAAGAGGATCTGTCCATTTAAGTACTTTCTAACCTGATCTTTCCATGACCTAAGCTGAGGTCATTCCCTTTGGTAGGTACTAGTTGTTATAGAAACATTATTGCTACTGACCTTTTTTTTGGTAAACATTAATACGAGGAAGACATTAAACACTTTTAACAGGTTCATTCCTCTTCACACATGAGCTTGTCTCCAAAAGAGGAGGCTGTCCTGAAACCCATGGCTGGCAGAGGGCAAGGTCTCAGGCAAGACTTTCAAGCAGGCTTTTCACTGCGAGTAAGCCTTTCAGTTAAATGCTCTGGCCCAGCTGACAGGACAAGCACTGGGATGTGTGCCCCGTTCCCCTTCTCACATGGCCAGTGTTCTTGGAGCAGGAGCAGGGAGCAGACGGAGAACCGCACTCTTCCCACT
Source organism: Corvus kubaryi (assembly GCF_017639235.1). Taxonomy (NCBI): domain Eukaryota; kingdom Metazoa; phylum Chordata; class Aves; order Passeriformes; family Corvidae; genus Corvus; species Corvus kubaryi. Next base: position 13,137,624 of record NW_024580667.1, on the reverse strand, counting down.
CGCTGTGGTATGGACTGCCCCGCAGACTGTTTGTTCAGGTGGTGCTGGATTATCATTATCGGACCTCACACTATAAAAAACTGAGTTTCTATGCTTTGAATTAAAAGAGTGATGACACAACAGATTAACTTTTTCCTATTTCACCTCCTGCATGTACCTATGCTCTTTTCCACAACCTCCATCTAATAACAATAATAATAATAATAACAGAAAACAAAGCAAATTCACAGCCCGTGCAGGAAACTGCTCATGAGCCGCACACTGTGTTATTTTTTATGTTGTGCCTGCCAAAACCAACATGACTCTGCCTCAGGGATGTGAAACCATCTCGAATTTATTTGAAATGAGTATTTTCTGTGGCTCCTCCCTCCTCTTCCCATACCATTTTGATGACCAGCCAGTCCATAAAAGCTTTCTGGCAAGCTCTTCTCTGAGGGAAAAATGTGTAACAGCTTCAGCTTTGCACAGAAAGGCAAAGGGTTGCCTTGAAAACTAGTGCTATTGTTGACCAGTTTCTGGATAACAGCATTTATTTGTGTTATCAAATGTGCCCTAAGGGGCACACAAATAACATTCATTTGTGTGCCCCTTAGGAAAAAGCAAGGTCCTTTCTGCAGTGGTTGTTTCTAGGCCGAACATTTCTGAAATGTGTGTGTGTGTGTGTGTGTGTATCACCTCCTCAGTTCCTGGGAATCCAAGTGGCAGCCCTAAAGTACATGGCAGGTAGAGAAACACAAAGTCCTGTTCCTGTGTGGTCCTTGCTGAGCTGGGGACACGGGTGTTTGAAGGACAGACTCTAGCCACTGTGATGTCAAACGTGGCTTTGTACGAACTGAGTGTTTGATCTGTGAGATTTTTCTGCGCTGTTTTCAGCACTGTGCCTACGCCCACTGTGGTGTTTTAATCATGGCAGGTGGATTTTCTTTGCCAATGGAGAACTGGAGAGCAGAATCTCATTGGAAGTGAATGGTGGGCATTGACAGGCTAATTTATCACTTCATCCTTTGATGGCCACAGGTGTTTCATGAAGGTCATCATAGAAGTCAGAATTCTTGTACCTATTCTCAGCAGATTGGCTGCATCAGTGTTTTTGCCAACACTGTCAGTCAAGGACTAGAAATTTACCATGGTTATTATCTACTTTTCATAAAACAATTTCCTTTGCAATTTCTTAGCTTTATTTGGTGTAAGCTTTTTCCTGCAACCAAGAAAGCTAAAAATATTGTGATGATTAGTGAAATTCCGTTGACTTGAGAAATTAATGAGTTTCAGTGACTGAATGCATCCTAAGAGAAAGGCACAGTTGACCCAGCATGATTTATTAACATGGGGGTCATCCTTTATCTCAGAAGAAGAGCAGTTGTCACAGCAAAAGTGTGGGGTTTGCCCTTTGTCATTTATCTTTAAAATCACATAATTCTGAGTAGTTTTATTCTTGCTGATTCTTCTTTTCATGTCAGTGTGAACGCAGTTGCCGCTCACCAGACCCACTGTGAAGATACCTTGTGAAGTTCTGAATGTAGCAAGTGGACTTAGAGTGCAAAAACCTTTATGTGGTTCTCTGTCAGCTCCCAGTATGGGAGAATGGAGGTGAGGGCACAGCCAAAAGAGAAGGGTGCTTTTCCTCATCAGCTGACAGGATCTGAAAACCTGGGACAGCAGTGCAGTGCTCCTGGAGTAGCCAGCTTTTCTAAGCTCTCCTCATGCACTGGTGGCCAGAAGAAAAATGGGAGCATTCCCTTATGTGACAGACAGCATGATCTTCAACTCAAGTTCGGGGGGACACAAATGTTAGGTGTTTATACAATAAGTTACAAATATATAAAATGCAATGTTTAAAAAAAACCAAGAGTGTGGACATCAGTTTGGACAAAGAGATGACCTGTTCCATTTGCCACTTTTACAACAGACAGACATTTTTGGGAGCTGCAGTCAGGACTGATGTGCAGTCTGTGTTGGTTGGAAAATAAATGGGTTTGTGAGCATAGGGCTGGGGTGGGTTTTGTTCCACAAAGTCTTCTTTAAGTAAGATAACTATGACAGTGATTTATGTCAACTCAGAAGTAACTGCTGAGGGTACATTAAACTCGAGATCTGATAGGACAGGGAAGGTTGCTGAACCTGGCAGAACTGGAGGCTGGAGTTTTTTACCCTGTTCAGACTAAGTGAGCTCAAATGTGAGCTCAAAATACAGTATGCAGCTTTCTATTACAACAATGATGTAAGCTGTAGATACCTACAGATGTGTGTGAGAGAGAAGAAAAGGTGGATTTCTGTGAAACAAGTGTTGCAGTCCTCATTTAGGACTTCTGCTTGTGATCCGGACCCTTTTGGGTGGGGCTCACCCTATTTCAGTCACTCTGCCTTTGATCATGCCTTGTCATTACTGGAATATGCCTATCTGAACCACACTCTCTGCTAATCCTGTCTCAGAGATCTGGCTTTCTGGACAAAGGAGTGCCTGCCTTTTGTCCCCTTTTAGCAGTGGAGATGATTCCTTGACAGAGTGAGTGGATGTTGTGGCTGCCCAGCTGGCTCTTTGAGGGAGCTTTGGGGCCATGTGGACAAGCCTCAACCTCCCTACAAGGTTCTGTGTCTAGTTACCCATGCACAAGGCAAAGAAGTGGGCTGGTAATGGGTACCAGATGGGGATTTATGTGTTTAAACAAAGACACATTCTGGACAATCAGAAACAACTGAGTGGCAGTTTATATATTAAACCCCAATTTAACAGCAGTGCTTGCTTGCTGACCTAGAAGAAACAGGGCAGAGAGCCCTTTGTGTCGCCCTGATCAAATGATTCCCCATCATCCCTGCTCCTGCCAGGGGGGCATGTGTACATAAGGTGAGGGTGTGTATAGCAGCATCACTTTCACAGCTTGTGGAAAGCCTTCCTTTCAATGGGACATGGCCATGGTCAACTACTTTTAGCATCAAGCAACGTTTTTGGCCACTGTCATGTTCTTGAATGTGCGTCTCCCTAGACTGTGAGAGGGGGTGTTATTACATCGATTCCCACTGGTGGGTCTCTGCTGCAGAGTGTAGATGTGTGTTTTTAACCAAACCCTTGGCAGTACAGGAGTGGTTGTTATGGATCCTGCTACAGAAGACAGCATGAGTTTAGTTGTAGCTAAGCACTGTTCATCTATATTTCTGTAAACTAAGTTGACTGAATGAATGGAGGATCTATCCTGTGCTCCTGGGTGGATGTCTGTTGAATACAAAAAAGAAACTGTCAGAATCTCCAGAGGCTGTAACATCACCCTCTTGTGTACACTGAGTATCTTGTTTGACTGCGTGTACTGACACACTCTACAGTTAGACACTTGACACAAATAAAAAACATCAAGAGAATGGTAAATTCCTTAGCTTAATCTCTCAAAAGCCAAACAATAGCATTTAACCTGAACTCTGTCCATTTGGATTATGGTAAAATAAACTTCCTCACATGTTATTCTCTAATAATATAACCTGTCAGCACATGTATCAGTCAGCAAAGATAGTGTATTATTTAAAAAAACAGTTCTGTCAGTAGGAATTGGACATGCTCATCACTTTGCAGGAATATATCTTCTCCTTTAATGAGTGGAAACCACCAGTTTTTTCCCCAAATGCCCAAAAAGAACCTAAGCATTTCTAAAGGGGAAAAGAAGGAAAAAAGTCTGGTCTCTTGCTAGCATGCTAAAGTTTGCTTAGCTTGAAAGGGAGTCTCCAGAATGGTAGAGTAAGCTCCCAGCTCCCCTGTGCTTCATCATCAGTAGAGCAATTTCCTTCAGACCAGGTAGGAATGCCTTGCCCCTTCAGTGGTTTGTGTGTTATTTGTTTTTACAGCGTTTGTCACACAGGATTTTGTATATATGGCTACAAAACAGAAGTGTTTTCTCCACTGTAACTGTACCACACCACAGCAATCTGTTTCTTCTGCTCAACCTGACTCTCTTCATTATTTTGTTGCATTCGTGTTAGAGAAGAGATGAAATGGATAGGCTTCCTTGATGGCTCACATGATGGATGTTAGCCTCTGTCTTGATTGTGTTAAGCAAAGATGTTTCTCTGTTTCCTCAGAGACTGAAAAGAAATGGAGGGAGAGGATGCTCCTTCCTGAAGTGTATGTGTATTGGTGTCAGAGCTGCGGTTCCCGGGCAGCGGTATCTGTAAGGAGAAATAAGGAGAAAACATTCCTTTGAAATAAATTCTCTCTGAGGGAAGGAAAAGGAAAACCCCACTCAGTCTGTATCCGTTAACTGTATGGGACCAGCTATATATAGAGTGTGGTTATAATTGGCTGTGTGTTATTGTGTATTAGGGACAGGCCAGCCAGAGAAAATAACCATTTACAGCATTAGCAGGTTAGTCTTCCTGACGTGTGCTCCAATGGGCTGGAGCAAATAAACCACTGGTGGAGCATCTCACGTAGATGTCAGGTCCCCAGCCGAGACCCTTGTGATCATGAAAAACAGGTGGGTAGCTCTTTCCTCTTCTGTGCTTGTTTTTGTCAACACCATGTTCCTCACAAGACAAAATGCCCAAGTTATGCCAGGGTTTGAGAGAGACAGAGGTTGTGATATTTCTGGTCCAGCAAGAAGCAGGAAGTCTTAGTTTCCTGTTTCCTCAGCAGTAGGAACCTTCTCTTTTTCTTGTGGCTTCTTGCCATCTGTTTGTTTTTTGGTTTTTTTCCCTGACAATTATTCTTCTACTTCATCTGTTCTTATTGTAGCCACCAACAAATAAACTATAAATCCCTTTTCTTGCATGGACCAAGAACCTTGTGAGCTCAGCACTTGCAGTTGAATACTGTTGCAAATCTTGCGATATTTGACAAATGTCTGTGCGCTCTAGCTTATGCATTTATGATAAAGTTATGTGATAAAGTTAGACTTCCAGCTTTTAATGTGGAAATATGGACCATGCATGTTGCAGCCCTCCAGAATGCAGATAAAATGCAGAACTTACAGTGCTTTCCAATTGCAGGTTTTCTGGCAGTGTAGTTAAGATGCTCACAGTACTGTCAATTCCTCTCTGCTGGACCATTTGTCCTCTCCCTGTTGCAAACTGAGTGTTTAATGAGTGTGGACTTTGAATGGATTTTTGGGTGTGACCATGCTTTTCATCTGACTCACAGCCACAGAGGCAGTTGGCCACGAGCAAACTGTCCCTCGCTAATGCCAGCCTGTTTGTGGGTCCAGAAACGTACATGCATTGCCCTGGTTGTTACCTTCACTGTTTTTCCAATAGGCCCATAGATGTCACCTGCCTTCTTCCAGTCATGGTATTGCTGCAGTGTCAAGAGACTATTTTGTAGAGAGCCTGGGCTGAGCCCCTTGTTTGTATTGCTTCTACAGGCAGTGATGGCACCTCTAAAAACCCCAGACTTCCCCAACCCTTTCCTTTCCTTCTCTGGGACCTGGATAAAGAACTGAGTTTGACCCTTCCCAGAAGTGGATGGCATTCCAAACAAGATTTTGCACGGGGTAGATAACAGGTTTGAGGTGTTGCATTTTATCTACTTAACTCCCAGGATGCCAGAGCCACTGCCATGCTGAAACACGAACCACAATGAAGCATCGCACTTGGGTGAGCTCCGTTTCAGGGTTAGTCGCAGGCCACAGTGAGCTTTGCCCGCACCAAGGGAGGTCTGTTTAAAACAAAACAAAACAACTTTTTGGATTGCTTATGCATTAGAATCATGTGGAAGGGGGCAATGTAATAACAGGGTAGAACAACTTGTCAGCTCTGCAATTAACATCACTACATGCTACTTAGCTCTCTTTATAGACATATAAACACATTTCAATGAGCCAACTCATTAGAAAAATCATGACTCCTATATATACAGCATAAAGATTTCAGGCTGCTGAATACTGCTTACCATTATTCTTAGTTTATGAAAACAAAAGTCTTAATTATGCTGCCAATAACAACAGCATCATTAGCAGCCAGATGTTTTCCCCTTAAATTAAAACACACACAAAATAGATTGTTTGGGGGCTTATCTGAAACAGAGGTACACTTAAGGAAGTTGGCACTGAAATATCAGGGTCTTTACAGGTCAGGATGACATTGGGAAGACTTTGAGGAGTTCTGCAAACCTGGTATCCCAGCTACATGCTGTCCATAGCTGTTTCTCAGCATTGCTTGGAATAAGAGAGTCATCTGACAGACAGAAATGTTATGTCATCTCCTAGGACACCTCCCCATGAGTGCAATAATCCAGAGCCAGGGCACGGGGCTGATGACTTTCACACCATCCCCGTGGTGTTACACTGTTGGTGTATGTTCATTAGTCCCGTATCAGCTACAATCAGTGTCCTGGTCTGGAACTGGGGTTGCAATACTGTCCTGGGCTCTGGGGCAAACTGCTCATCATGAGCAGCTGTCCCTAGTGTTTCTGGACATCAGGAACTCCTAGAAAACATCCCCTGCACACAGAGTGATGCTGGGTACTTCTACCTCCACACGCAGGACATTTTCCACTTACCTCTTTCAAATCTTCCCATACCATCATGTGGATATTTGGGGGAGGGAGGAGGATGTTTTAGCTCGTCCAAGAGCCTAGTAGTGGACCCTGAAAATCTGGAAGATGGATCCTTGTTGTGCAGTTTGTGATTGAACTGCCAGAAGGCAGGCACAAGCCCCATGCTTTCTGCCTCCTCTCCATTCCCTGTGGTTGCTCCTCTGTGCAGTATGTTTCTTGCCCAAAAGTGCCATGTTGCAGTCCCAGAGACCAGCTGCCCCTACATTCTTCTGCCCATCCCTGCCCTGAGGGGCCCCAGCTTCCTCCAAAGCCACCCTCTCTGGGTTGTTATTGTGGTACAAAGCAAGGGAAGGGAGCTGAAGCACAGTGAGTTGGACCCTGGCAGGGCCCTGCACTGCCACAGGTGTGGAGGGCCTGGCTGGAGGCTGGCAGTGTGGGTAGACAAGCGTGTGTGCTCTCTTCTCCCTGATTTATCACTCCTGGCATAATGGTCACAGTTACTGTGCTGGAGGAGCCAATATCATGATTAACAGAGCAGGCAAGAAGCAAGTGACAGACTCCCCACGCTCCCTCTCCCTGCATCTCCCCAGCTTTTCCTTCTGCAGAAGATTAGGGACAAGTGTGTGCTCTGGCTGTGTTGTCCCTGTCCCCCAGAGCAGACACACATTGCCCAGCTAGAGCTGTCCCACATCCCTCTGAGCAGGGGACCTTCACCCTGCCATGGCATGGTGGCAGGCGACAAATTATTTCCATCAACTCTACTTCTCCTGTGTGTTTTCCCTCAGAAGCAGTTGTTTACTTGTCGCCATTGGCTCTTGCATGGTCCAAACTTCAAAGTAAGGCTGCAGAGAAGAATTTTTGTGTCTGATCCTTGTGGTGCAGCCTATTTTTTGGACTTGCACATTACAGCACTTGCAATTTGAAGATTTATCTTTACACCGTTTCTGCAGCAGACATGGTATTTCTCCTGGTCTTTTCACTTAAGACTATCACTGGCTCGTTTTGCTATTTACCAGATTTCTTCTATTTTGACAACATTTTTCTGGCATTGCACAACCCATGTGAAAATTGCAAGTACTGTAAGAGCATCCCTTCCTGCTTCTTGCTAGGATGCCTTTTAACACTCAGCCGCCTTTTTCATGCTGCCATATCAAAATATTTACAACCCATGTTTTGCCATCATCAGACTGTATGTTTTTGAATTCAGTTTCAAAATTAAGGGCAGGGAGAATTACGATCATTTCCACATTAGTCATTCCATCCAGTTTCTTTGGAGTGATGAGTGAATCAACACCCATTCTGACTTACTGTAGGGGTAAATATGTGTAATTTGAGTGATTTTTGGTTGCTTGATAAAATTGTTTGCTGCTGTGCCGTAATGCAAAATGTGGGCATGTGTGAGGAAATACTTGCAGTAAGCACATGCTTCTTGCCTTTGGTCCCTGCCAGTTTCAGTTTTGCAAAGCCAAGTTTGATGACAGCCTGCCTTAGAATGTAAATGAGCTTAGTAAAAGGACCTGGTTTCCAATGCACCATCTCTGCATCATGTAGGGCTGCATGTTATAGACAGGATTTATTTTGCACTCCCCTGTGCTGTTTACTGAGGTGTGGCTCAGTGAGAGGATGGGATCCATCCGCAGCAAATGCCACACTTCAACCCTGCAGAGGGAGGGGTCCTTTCTTCTTGGCAGCATGGGTGTGGCAGTGGTGTGGGTGCCAGCTGTCCTTGGTGCAGCTGGGGCTGGCACATCATGGCCATGGAATATCCAGGGAGCAGGGTGCACATAGTGACACCCCCAGGACAGGCCTTGCTGCCATGAGGATGCCTGACTCTGAGCAAGCATAGAAGTGTGAAAAATTGGAGTCCTGGCATGAGTTAGAGCTTGTATGGCAACACAAGATAAGCTCCCTGGAGAAGATGGGCCAAAAATGAAAATAAATTTCACTGGGTGTTTCTGTGCTGTCAGGTTGGTTCACTCCCTGTTTTGCCCTTGGGCACGGCTCTGCTCTTCACCCATGCTGTAGGTATGAGTGCTTGCATTCAGAGCTCCAGTCAGAAACAAGCCAAATATTTCTCTTGGAGGAGAAATCTCTGGACCCCACATTGAGAGCAGTCATGAACCAGCACACATCATTTGGCCCTGGGGCCAGGGCTGACTCATGGCATGGAGGATTGACTAGGACTGAACTTGCCACTGATCACCAGGGCTTTTGCGCAAGGCCGGGGCACAACAGCATCACTGAAGATGTTAAAAATTTGGCACAACTTTGTTGCAGCAGGTCTGCTGAAGCGATGGGTTCATTATTCAGTTGCCAGCACAAAAGCTGTGGCAGCTGCTCTGCCGGTACTTGCTCATCTGCTTTCTGGGAAAAGGCCTCTTCCAGTGGTTGAGGATGCAATCAGACAAAGCGGATGAGTCAAGCTGATTTTATATTTGCGTTTCAGGTAGACCAAGGGGCTGAAACCATGCCAAATTAGCAGCCCTGTCTTTTGAGAGAGGTCGCAGAAGACCTGGACTTCAAGGCATGGATTTCATATCTGAGGGCTTTTCTAATGGCTTCTTAACTAATTGACTTGACTTTGGTGGGGAGACAGCTAGTGGCTGAAAAGGATTAAAACTGTTAGAAATGAACAGCTTTGAAGTGACTCAAACCCTATTAAAATTTGGATGGCAGATTTCTTTCTAATGGTGTTTTTTAACTGCTACAACCTGGTAGGGTGAGCTCTTCATGCAAAACTTTATGGATAAAAAGGAAACTCTAGGTAAGTGAAACAGAGTCTCAGGTCTGCTGCCGCTCAGTTATTTGATAGCTGTTGGTTGTAATGTTGATATGTAACCCACATATCCCACAGATTTTGTTTTCAAGAGAGTATTTTGTGTTATGGGAATATTTTCCTTTTATCATACTTCTGATCTGACATAGCATGACTCCACTGTGGTGGAGCTAAATACTATATCATTTTCCATGGCCAAATGAAGCTTGCTCCGAGAAACAATCTGCTGTAGAAATCACTCCAATTAGGACTTTCTGCAGCAAGCAAACGGTGTTCCAATTCTGTGAGGCTCTAAGCAAGACTGTAGCAGATGATGGCCTTTAAGTAGAGGTTATGGGAATTTTCCAAAAGAGTGATTTTATCTTAGAATATGCTGATTTTTTCAGATGTAAAACATCATATGGAAACATGCTCCCTTCAGCTGATTTTCTGCCAATCACCCCACACTCCAACATGACCTTGCCTGTCAGGCAGGTTTCAAAACCTTCTGGCCAGCCAGGTTTCCTCAGAAACCTCACAGGCTTACTGCCAGCTTAGCTCCCCAGGCACTTAGAAAACTGCCTGAAAGATGGCATCAAAGTAAAGACTGCGGGGGCTTTTGGGGACCTCAGCTCAAGAAAATCCCTATTGAACAGTCTACCCTAAGGAAATGGACTTTATCATTTCCAGACTCCCAAGCCAGCTGGCTCCTCTGGCATCTTCATTGTCACTATGGAAGGAGACTTGCTGTCAGACCTAGCCCTTCTAACAGGTCTCCAAGGGCTCTGGAGCTTCCGTCTTGGTTTGAGTCCCCCATCCAATTCATGGTCTGGAAGTCTTGTGTCCATGGTCCTGGTGTGGTTTCCACTGTGGTGCTGCCAGAGCTGTGACTCTCTAGGATCCTTAGTGTTCAAGCAGTTAGCTTGGCTGTTGCTGGGAATTTAAGAGAGATGTTGTACATCAGGAATGAAGTTATCCTGGATTTTAGTCCCCTGAAAATGTCTGTCATTTGTCTTTTTTCCCATGTTAAAATTTTGAAAAAGCCTTGGGCTGTCTGAAAGTGTTCATGGAGCATGCATTTGGTTTCTCATGCTGATCCACTGTTAGCTCTGGGTTCAGCTAGTATGTGCAGGAACACAGCTTTAAGTTCATGAGTAGTTCTGCTGAGACAAGTCAGTGTATCCACTAACTTAAAATTGGGCTTGTGCTGAGCACTGCCCTGGACTGGGCCTATAGGAGTAAAGTGTGTTTTCTACAGATCACAGAGCAGGTCATAGTTTCCTTGGGGGCATTTCAAACCAAGACCTGATGGCTAATGAAAGGAGAACTGTATTAGTCTAATTTACATGGGCACTCAGCTGCAGACCCCTGACACATGTTCAAGGAGATCATGTCTGGAACTACTTTTAATCAATCATAACTCCTGCTGGCATGAATCTGTAACAGAAACAACTTAATTAATTCAGTGCAAATGAACTTTACAGCTACCATGTAATGAGAGCAGACATTATATAGCTATTCTTCATACAGCTGTGTAGACTGTCATGTAAAAGCATCATCATGCCTACACAATGCAGTAGGTGCTTGTGTACAGTCATAATTTCAGGCAACCAGAAAACGACAGTGCTCTGGTTTGTGCTCAGCGTGTCTGTATCTCAGTACCACATGTCCATATTTTATGTAGTTCTCCATTATAGCTATACATTAAAACCTCTTCCTATTCTAAACCACAAGTTGAAGTTATTCCCATAAATAAGATGGATTTTGTGGTTTTCTTATCTTCTTTCACAACACTGTGTTCTCAATGTGAAAGAAACTTGTACCAAACTCCAGAAAGCCTCCACAGGTAAGGATTGGTGAGGGGTTCTACAGTGATGGCCTGTGGATGTGTCTTTTACACAATAGTTTTACCTAATTTTGGAAAGAGGAAAGGAGGGAGGGAGGGAGGAAGGCGGGCAGGTGGGCGGACAGGCAGGAAGGAAGGCAGGCAGGAAGGCAGGAAGGCAGGAAGGAAGGAAGGAAGGAGCTAAAAAGTGAAATTCAAACCCTAAAAATATATAATGGTGGATGGGAAGCTCTCACATTTCACCATCATTTCCAAGGTGGATGGGACTGGCACTTACCCAGTCCCTTCCCACAGTCCCTGTGCCATTAACTATCCCAGCTGCCAAGCACAAAGGGCTTGTGTAGCCTTTGTGGCAATGTTTTTTCAAATGTGGTTTCCAATTTTACTATGAATAATCTGGGGGATGTGGCAGTGCATTTTGTCTTGCCCGCTCTGTGTTAACACCTTACTGGCTTTGGTCAGAGTGCTGTAAGAGACTCCTCACAAACACTGGGAGAGCCATTTCGGAATGGCCCTTGGCACAGAAGCAGAGCTGTGGCCTTCCTTTACACAGGAAAGGTTTATTCTGCTCCGAGGGCATGGGAAGCCTACGGCTGTCACCGTCCTGTTCTTGTCAGCCATTTCTCATGGAAACACTTCTGCTGAAGTACACAGGGTATTTCTACCACTAAGGGTTCTTAACAGGTTTGCCAGTGCTGTGGTAATTACAGAGACATCAGAAAGTGTTCAGAGCCTTATGCAAGACCTCAGCCATATGAGTTCACTTGATTTTAGGGAGCAAAATCCTGTGAAAATTACTTTCAGGGTCCGTGTGTTCCAAGCATAAGGAGGTGTCCATGTTTTTCTGTGATTAATTGCATGTTTACAGTTTTACTGAACAAAAACTGGCTTAACTTTGTGATAGGAAAAATGTCTGCTGAACAAAAGTGTCCAATTAACATGGCCCAATTAAAACTTTAAAAGAAATAATCTTTAGTTAACAAACACCAGATGTACTTGTCAGGGTTATCTCACTGCTGTTATATTAATCATTTAAAAGCTCTGTTCATTTGAGCAGTTACTTGGTAGAGAGTACTATTGCAAGATTGTCTTTCTAAATATTATGCCAAAAATAACCACTTCCCTTATCTTGAAACTGTTAAAACATAAGATTAAAAAAGAGGGAGAGATATTGGGAAGAAAAGCATACTTCATATTTCTTTAATACAAAATGACCATTTAGCCTATTAAACAGGTTGAATAAAAGACATTTTACTGCTTAGAAAAATCAGAAATGTTCATTGTACAGCATTTTACTGCTTTGGGGGGAAAATTAAGTTACTCATCTGCTAAAGCAGCACACGTGTGATAAGTGCAGAATTGATCTGCCAACAGAGAGATGGAGGAATTTTCTAAGAAATGTAGACCATAGCCAAGAAGATCAAATAAAGGGACAAAAAATTCAGAGATTTACTGTAGCCTTTTTGCACCCTGGGCATTCATGTTAGGTGGGTGCAGAGTTGCAATATCCCCTTCTAGGATTTTCCAGTCCTCTGAGCTTCAAAAGGTACTGCTAGACAAAGAGACATGTCACCAAGAGATCTATTCTTCCCACCTCACACAAGGCCCCAAATGAGCAGTGCAGTCACCCTTGGCTTAAGACATCAGCTGCCTTCTGAAGGAAGGGGAGTGCCCATGTGACTATGTTTCTTGACTCAGCCCAGGAGGTAGATGGTCAGATGAATTTGAATATATAACCCCAGCTCACAAAACTGGGTCTTCAGTCAGTTGCTGAATGTTTCTTCAAATGTGCAGGGTGGCCATAGATGCCAGTGGCTGTCATTTCTTTTAGAGACTGAAGGTCCCCTCTGCAGTGGGCCAGTGTATTTTGATGGGATTTGGTGTGTAACAACAAGGCTCTGAACACACCCTGCCCCAGTCACCCCCATCACTTTGGCCACAACCCATCAGGTCCCCCCACTGCTCCGCTTGGGGAGACATTTGTGGAAACCTGAGTGAGGATGAAGAATTGTTTCTGGAGTGATATTGGGAAATGAAACCTACAAGGTCTCTGTGGTGAGAGAAAACGTGTTCTTGATTTTCCTTATCTTGTGCCATGACAGCTGGGCTGCACAAATCCAGAGCAAACCTCTTGAAGTGACGCCTCCTCATGCTCTTAGTTTGGGCTCCATGCCATTTCGAACAGTTTCACTTAACTGCCCATCAGCCTGAAACCTTCTTCAAAGATGAGAAATACTAGATTATCTCACCTCCTCAGGAAACTGTTATAAGAACAAAAAGCAGTGATTGTCTAGAGTGTGACGGGTTTGTTTTTCCTGTGTATTGTCTGAGTTCCTGCCTGCTGCCGCTGCGCCTTGCATGGGTCCTTTACTCATTGCAGTAAAGGAGTTTTGTCCCACTCCCTGCTGCCCCCACTTGATGGGGCCCACCCCCATGACTGGGGAACAAGAAATGGTTTTGGCAAGAAATGGTTCAGGGTACAGATGTCATTTTCCTCATCTACATCTCTATTGTCATTCTGCTTCCCACAGTAATAGAGCAGTATTTTATCCATATGGACTTTGTCGTTTAAGGGGAAGATGACAATGGTTTAAAAATTATTCTATATTTTTACATCAAGGCAGGGTTTCATGTGAAGTGTCTTTTGGTGATGCATGCCATAATCACTTGATTTTTTTTCCAGAGTATGAAATTACATTATTTCTCAAGATGGAGAGAAAAAGTGTATTTGCCTTAATGGTTGATAGTGATCCTTGTAGGATGGGGGACAAAGGGACTCAGCTCAGCTCACAGGTCTTTTCATGCAGCGTCTCATCAGCAAGACAAGCCTTTCTCCAACCATATATATTGAAAGGCATTTTACATCCTTCCAAGAGGCTAAAAAAATACCTTGGATGACTCTTGCTTTAAAAAATAGCCACAGTGCCTTGTGCTGAACCAAGGACATAGCAGATTGAACAATAGCCTGAATTTGGTGATTGGTTTCCCTTTTTGGCAGAAATTGAGGTGTTGAAAATTTTTCTGATCTCGAACAGTGAGTTGAGAGGAAAATCTGGTAGAGAATCCAGGAGAGAAATCAGGGCCTTGAACCTGGTGGGAGGCTGCTGAATGGGGAGGGAATTTCATCCAAGAAGCTTGGCTTGCCTGTACCTCAGCCTTTTCCCACCCTTCTTTATTTTGTGGTTGTGTTTAAGTAATTTTCTAGTGTAAGCTTATGATAATTTAATTCCTTGTATTATTAACTAATTATAGCCTGTTATTTTAGATGACTGATGGATTAATTTGAGTTCAAATATGGAGAGTGGTGGTGTTCTTTATTCTACATGGTACTTTTCCAAAAGGTCATGGACAAATATATTTGTTCCTGATGCTCTCTCCCCTCTCATTTTTCAGTATTTCTAATTGTTTCACATAAACGGAATTTTTTATAAACAACAAATGGCAGTGGTAGAAAGCACTGCCTCATGCATTATGGCACAGAGAGAAATACATTCTTTTTCTCACTGAACTCATGCCAGTTTTAGTGGAAGTCATACATATGCAGGCAAGGAATTGGCAGAGGTGTATTCAGGAGCTCTGTTGAATCTGTGGGAGTATTTGTGTACGTACTTGTGGGCAAAAGATAGAGAGAACGTTGAAAACTGGGAACAATATTGTCTGCCAGCTCTGCAGTGACTTGTATAGTCCTAATTTAACAATTTACTTTAAAAGACACGGTGGGATCCTGTTTAGGATTCCTGTGGGACCTCCATTTATGCACAGCACACTGTTGTTTCCTCTGTCTTCTCTAAAAAGCTGTAATGTACCAAAGTTAGCATTACCTGGGCTGTTCATTTTCATATTAATTTTGAAGTGAATATAGGGTTAATACAAATTACAGACAGCACAGAAACTAAAGTCTTCTCATTTTTGGTGTTACAGCAATGGCTGTGGTAGTACACACTGCCCCCTTGTATTAATGCCCAAACGCTGTAGGCTGAGCTAGAGAAGACACACCTAAATTCCTATCACAAGCCATGGATTAATTAAAGCACTGGGAACTCTTCCCATACCTCACATGGAACCTTTATGCCCCAGCTCCTTTCCTGACTCCACGCTTTAGGTATGGTTAAGATGAACTGGAACTGCTTACACCTGCTGAAACATTTTCTTGCAGGCTTCCTACAGATGGAGGCAGACACCTGTTCTTTGGCTCATTTGTGAGTATTTCCTTTATAACAGTGGTGAATAGGAATATATTTCTTGCAAAATGAAGGTTACAATATCACCAAGTGAAGTAGCTTAGATTTTTGACGTGCCCCTGTGATTACCACGGCAAACTCTGATCCTGGTTGCCACACACTGCTTGCTGTTCTCCTCACAGTCATACAAGGCCAGAATTGCTCAAGTCTATAAATTATTTAGACCTATTGGATAGTCATATTTTCTTTTTGGGAACCAATTTGATGTAAAAAGAGAAAGTGCTCTTGTAGCTCACGCTGTGTTAAAGCCAAGTCAAAGGTGACTCCAGGGCAGGTGGTCCTACCTCACTACCTTCTCATTTTTTCTGCTACATTCATGCTACTTGAGGAGCAATTGGGACTCTAGTTTGACATAGAAATCAGAATAAACCTGTGTGATCAGTTCTTTGACAATCTCATTGTGAGAGGTCACTTCCCTTTAGATGCCAGGGAAGACTTGGTGCCTCTGTACTGCCCCCTCTTTCTTCTACTGTACTCATTCATCATTTCTTCTCCAC
Source organism: Corvus kubaryi (assembly GCF_017639235.1). Classification (NCBI taxonomy): domain Eukaryota; kingdom Metazoa; phylum Chordata; class Aves; order Passeriformes; family Corvidae; genus Corvus; species Corvus kubaryi. Next base: position 13,121,810 of record NW_024580667.1, on the reverse strand, counting down.
ATGCTGTAACACCGCTGAGCAGGGATACTGAAAGAACATGTGCTTCAACAGTGCCCTAGAAACCTAGAGTGAGTTTTACTAATCAAAGAGCAACAGAAAAATGTGTTCATTCAATAAAGCGAAGCCTCGGCAAGAACGTGAAGACTATGAATAGGAATTCACTCTGCTAAGCCATCCTGAACCCAAATCTTGATTTGTTTTTACTTTGCCAAGAGATGTTTCCATTCTTTGGTTGCTTTCAGTTATCACAATGGGATCTGTACAGCCTTAAGCAATAAGGCAATGCTAAGACAGAAAGCAAAACTACTGAGACAACCAACTTCCAGTCAGACATCTAAGGGGTAATTAAAATGCAGGTCTTCTGGATAGACAGTGTGTAAGAACATTCCATTATCATACCAGTGGAATAATACCTTCTAGGGATATAAGAACTGTGACAGTGAGTAGTGCACGTGGTCTGCTTCCCTGTTTCTGGCAACAACTGATACCAGTGGGTTTTCAATACAGCACAGAGCATGAGATGAACACAGCACAAATCATTGCATGCAACAGCATTTCCCATTGGTAAAGTCACTGTTTAACCAAAGGTTTTATATTAGTTTTTCTGAGGTTTTTCTAGCTGTAAATTGTAGCCTCATGTATTTCTTGTACTCCCTATTTTTTTCCTTTTTTTCCCCCCCAAGCTGAAAGCTTTTCTGCTTGTAAAAATACTAACTGCATAGGACAATGGAAAGCTTCCAATAAAAGAAAAAGTATATACATTTTACAGACAAATAAAATGCACAGATGAAACCAATATAAGTAGCAGATTGTGACTGTACCTTTGGCATCGCCAATTTGTGTGTCTGTAAGTAACCAATTCCTTTTATTCCCCATTATAAGGATAATTGTTCTGATCAGCAAAACAACTCTTATCTAAAACCAGAAAGGTAAAAATAAAGCTTTTAGCTGTGCACATTGTAAGGAATTTAAAAGACCATTTAAAAAGTACTTTTTATCCAGCTGTATTGCATGAATAAAGGAAAATTATTTATAATTTTCTCTTTTTTAATCATTGCCTTTTCCTCTTTTTGGTATATCAAAAGCACAGGCTCCTTCTTGTTTTTCGTTTGCTAAGATTAAGTGTACGACTTTTTTTTTCATTAATATTATTTCTGAAGTTCTGTGCTGTGTCCATCTGCTCCTAAACTTTATAATTCATTTTTCAGACCTACAGATCCATTGGCACATGCAAGTGTTAGTCTTAAAAAACAAGGTTTACTGTGCACAGTATCAAAGCATGTCCATAAAAAGATTAACCCGAACCCAGGTGTGAGCAGGGAGATACAGGTCTACCCTGTCTCTGGCCAGCTGTGACCAGGTCTGTTCATTTCTTCTTCCCTTTCCCCAAGTACCTCCCTGTCAGTACAATGTGATGCTTTCCTGATGTAAGAGAAGTTGGAAACTGCTGCCTTGGGAAGAGTATGAGGCAAGCAGGGCCCCACATGATCAATGATGGCACAGGCAACCATCACATTAGATTTCAGACTTATTTGGTCCATTGAAATAAAAGTGTACTTCACAAGGCCAATATTGCTGACACAGCAGAACACAACTATATCAACTTGCTCCTTTTAAGTTCTCGGTTTCCTAAATCATTTCAAGGTGTAGAAACAGCATTCTTCTTTGTTTTCTTTTAAATTGGTTCTGTGAGAAGGTCTGGATTTTACAGGAAGCTCTGTAGCACCATGGCATGACAGGGTCAGGGAGCCCAGGTCATTGCCTGTCCACTTTGGATAAAAGAGATGTGAAACTGTTTTTTCAAAAGGATTGCTTTATCAAAATGATGGAAGGCTCTCATGGACTGCAGGACCTTTTCTGGGAGGCAGGCATGCATCTGATCTGCTTTTCCACCCCTCTGTCAATCGACAGCAGTGCTTTGCTGCTCGGCACCATTAAATTTCTGGCAGCAGAGACAGAGATAGCTGCAGGTTTCCCTTGAAGTCTGTCCAAGCCCCCTTTGGCCAGACCTATGAGCTATGCACAGAGAGATCTCTGGGTCCCTTGGAAACAGAGTAAGACTGAAACATTCCTCCAGAATTTATTAACTTTTTCTACAGCTTGACATTTCTTTAGTGGCTTGGCCCTCCTGGATTTCACACTGCTATCTTTATGGGCTGCTCAGAGCCTTTATAGTTTTGTGGTTCACATTAATAACAGAATATAGAAATACCTGGTTTATATTTGAAGTCTGTGAGTAAATCAAGACGACATCTGTGGGTACCCAATCCCCTCCCTGGCACCAGCACATGCTGCTCCTGGGTGTATCCACATCTCCACCTCTCTCTGTCCTGCCCCAGGACCTTGGCACAGATGCTTGAGTGCACACCTGACTCTGGGCCCTCAGACCATACATGTGCACCACAGCTCTTGTCATCTTCTCATTTTCGTAGGGTTTTGTCCGTAGAGCTGTAGGGTTTTGTCCTTAGAGCTGTAGGGTTTTGTCCTCTCTCACATGGATGAGGGTGTGATAGCTCACGCCCCCATGGTGTTTGCAGAACAGGATTCTCACCTGCTCGGCACTGCCGGGACCTCACCTCCTTTCCCACACAAACCTGGGCTGCCCCTGTCTGATGGAGTGGGCAGTGGTGTGAGCTCTCGCCATGGGGCCACCTCTGTGGGATGAACTGGGAACACAGTATTCTCCCACCTAAACTTCACTGCTGCTTTTTTCGCTTATTGCTCTTTCCTACTGTGTGACTAAGTAGAACATGTTTGCTCCTTGTGAGTAGGAAAGAACACTGACCACAGAAGGAGTGAGTTTATCAGGGAATGTATCTGACCAAGTCCTTGGAGTCCAGATGATGAGAAAGTTCATAGAAATATCTCAGCTCCATGCTTCCTATTTCCCATAACGATTATTTATCAGTTGGTCTACCCTTGAATAGTAAAGGAATTATAAAGGATGCTTTTTTGGGTTAAAAAAAAAAAGCTCAGTCTTGCAATTTTTCAGCATAAGCCAGATTTACGAAAATTATAATGACAGCATTAAATTCTGTCATTCCAGTCCTACATTAACTCTGTTGGAAAAATTGTATCCAAGAAACTTATAGAAAGCTAATACTAAACTCTTAATCTCCATTCATTTCAAAGAGTAGCAAATCTGTTTATGTATCATATCCTGAAGAGATGCTGGTTTCTGTAGCAGTTTCTCTCCCAGAACACTGATCAAGTTTAGGAGAACTGATTTTTTTCCAGAGAAGGAAATAAAATTAAGTCAAATCTTTGCAACAAACTTACTGCAAGTTTGGATCAAATCATGTATATCCCCCAATGACGTTTTGCACCTCATATTGGAATAGAGGTGCAAATAGAATAGAAAACGCTCTGGCTTTTGTGAACCAGTCCTCTCCCCGAAAGGCAGTGTTTTGATTTAATAGGCAAAAATGAGTTAAAGAGGGCAAAGGTTTCCTTGATGCCAGTGAGATAAATGGAAGGCAGTATGCTTCAAGGGAGGTCCTGCAGTGATTTACATCAGACAGCAATTGTTAATAGGCCAACATTAGCTTTCTACTTCTCCAATAAATGTGTCGGGTTGGAATGCAAGTGTGCAGCCCCACTGTCAGCTTTATGGCCCAAGGAACTTATGCTATAGAAAGCACAACAGCTTTCTCAGCCCACTTGTATTGGCTGCCAAACTTTCTCCTTGATCAATCTCTTGCCTTGATGACCCTTCTGAAGCTTGTTATTTTCTGTGCTGTCTCCGTTCTGATGTCTGTGCATTGGTTGTGCTCAGGCCAGGGGGTCTGTGGCAGAGAGAAATATATGGAAGGGGGCTGTGCAACAGCTTTTGTGTCTGCAAACAAAGGTCAGGGATTGCCACAGCTTGGAGCTTTCTTCAGGTGGTGTGTTTGCATGCATGCTTTTTTGTGTGTCAATGCTACTGTTTGTTTACTTCGAGTAAGAAATTACCACAAGTGTTTATGGAAATGCCTAACAGGCAGCATAGATTATGCTGAGAGTCAGACTCCTTGTTTTTTCCATACTTCTTTTGAGAAGTAGGTAAAATCCTTTAAAATCTTTCAGCAGTGTTCTCTTTTTTCATGGTCCAGTGGCCTATGATGCTATTTATTATCATGTGGTACTGCTTTCAGGTAGGGCATGTGAATTTGTGTTATGTCTCCAGTATCCTCCCGTACCCTGTCAGTGGCTGCAGCTGCTGAAGAGGGAATACCCTTGAAATGATCACTTCTCCCATGTCTGGGCTTTCTTTGTTACTGGACTCCCATCTCATTAAGGCTCATATCAGTGGAGATAGGCCATGCTGAGCTGGACCTCATAGATTAGCAGAACGTGGGAAGAAGTATAAAGAGAATTAGAACAAGATGGACACATATCAGAGAAGGAAATTTTTTTTCTAGAATTTCATCAGTGACGTGAGAGCACAGAATCTGAGAACAGCAGTGAAAGTCAGCTAAGGCAAAATAAATGCTTAAGGAAGTTCAACCTGCAAGCAAAGGTGCTGTAAAAACATCATGGATGTGACAAGGTTGTTGACTGCTCCCAAGAAGAGTGTCACAACTAGTTGTCTGGGCTGGTTCCCACATGCCAGTGAATCGTCTAGCTGCTCATCCCAGCTCTGCCCAGGTGTAACCTAATCTAACCTGGGAGGTCTGCTTTGTGTAGAGACTGAAAATCTGAAAACGTGAATAATCCTCCAAAACAAAACCCTACTAAACCACCTCACTGCATTACCCAGCTTTCCCTTGTGAGAGCAGGTAAGGTGCAGGATGGAGCACATGTACCAGATGGCAGGTGCACTGCTGGATGTTTTGTTCAGGTTTTCTGTTGATGGGACAGGGCCAGGAGTGGTGGGCAAGTGAGGTAATGCAGAAAAGATATGAAAGACAGCCAGTATTTTTGAGGATGGATGGTTGTATTTTGCACCAGTAAAAGCTCTGTATTTGACTGTCTTTAGGGTTTTGATATTGGGGGAAGAGATGTTTTCCTTTGGGGAGGAGGAGCAGATGAATTTGACAGCTGCTTAAAGTGGAGCATGCATTAATTTTTAAAATGTTTCATAATTCATTATTTTTAGTCTATTTTAAAAAAAATATTGTTCCCACAGATACACTGAAGTTGTTATATTGATCATAGATGGTGAATTACCAGAAAACAAAATCTAGTATCTCTTATTTCCTGAAACTCATTGTCACTGAAATTGAAGCTAGAAGTAAGGAAGGGGGAAAAGATATAAAAATACTGTTCAACGTATTAATGAGATGGGATTTTCTGATGAGAAGAATTCACAGGAGGGAATGGAGGGTATGGAGGAGGGAATACAAGCTTCATTTTCATGTTAGTAATCTATTCACTACATAAAATTGTTTAGGAGAGGTGTTTGGTGGTGATAGCAGAGATCCTTTCTTGTTCTCCCCATGTATCCCCCTGCCTTGTCAAGCCCAAAGTGCTACATTCCTGCATGCTGTTTGTTGTAGCCTCGGAAGAGACCAGGTTTTCCTGCCCTAAGGAAAAAGGGAATTCCCTGCCTCAAGTGCATTTGCACTCAGAAATGACCACGCCCAATAGATGTGTGTCTCTGTAGGCACATTTCATTCAGAAATATTGTTCTGAATAATGACTTTTAAAAAGGGTTTACTTCCATCCTTGGTGCAGCTCAGCAGTGACTCGAGCAGGATTCTGCTTGCAGCAGAGACACCGCAGTTCTGGGACATCTCTTGGAAGATGTCTGATAATTGAGCAAAACCCAGAGAGAGAGGCAACCTCTCCTTTCCTCATGAGGAATTTTCTAGGCTTCAGTGTACGCTTGCTGGTACTGCAATGCCCTGAGGACATGCAGTATCTAGGAGTTAATGTGGAGTTGTATGGATTAATAACTGTTCAGTTTTCTAATGTGGCAATGTGAAAAAAAATAAATCCTTAATGGGGATTATTGTCTTGGTCATGTAAATATGTAGTTAGCTATACTTAAAATGCATTTCATCAGCCTCTTTGGAATCATTGCATTCTCTCATGTAAATATGTATTTAGGGCATTTTTAAAATGCAGGTTTTTGCCCTGATTATGTAAATACACTTGTACACTAAAAATGGCAATTTCTTCTTTGCCCTCCAAGCCCCCCCTTTTTTCTTCTTCAGAATATGTAAGTCAATTTCATGCTTAAGAAAGTGAGAAGTGCTAGTACATAATGGCTGAGAATATTTAGGGCAGGTCCTATGCAGCCCTTCTCAAAGAGCTTGTCAGTCCACCTAATAGAGCTATCTCTGCATTCCAGTCCTTGTTTTTGCTGAGCCCGTTCATTAAGACTGTCAAAACTACCAGACTGGAAATTACTAGGCTGGCATTTTGGGCACAATCGACACATTTTCTGTACCTCATGAACTGGAATACAAAGCTTTCTTTATAGAAATATAATGTTCTGCTAATGACAGTACAGATAGCAACCATATATTTCATTCCTTTAGATCAGAGAGAACTTGGATTCCTTTATCTTGTCTTCACTCCTATTAATTCATTTTTTTCAATATTATCATGAGTCAGTTCATTCTGATTAATCATATTAGTCAAATTTCAGGAACAAAAGGAGCCAGTTTTGATACCTGGGTGGAAATAATTTCATTTTTCTTAGCTGTCTAAAAGTATGTAAGATGTCCTCTAGAGACAGTGGAGAAAGACCAGTACCTCTGAAGAGTGAGCCAGCCAATCCTAAAATAGGTGAGATGAACTCTGCTGGGGAGGTGATTGTTTCTTTTGACTACAGAAAGAACCTAGGCCAAACTTTTAGGCAGGTGAAATAAATCCTGTCATTTCTGCTCATCCTGTCATTTCTGCTGCTTTATGAGCGCCTGTATAGGGGCAAGGAATCCTCTTGGCTGCCACATGGGAAGGATTCCTTTGGTGGTACACCCAAAGGTCCTGGTCTCTGATGACCCAGAGTAGGAATGATGTACTTAGATTGCAAAGTGTCACCCATGTACACCTGGGTTTCCTTCCTTCCTTCCTTCCTGCCTTCCTTCCTTCCTGCCTGCCTTCCTGCCTGCCTGCCTGCCTTCCTTCCCTCCTTCCTGCCTTCCTGCCTGCCTGCCTTCCTTCCTTCCTGCCTTCCTTCATTCCTTCCTTCCTGCCTGCCTGCCTTCCTGCCTTGTCAGGTAGAGCTTGCATTTATTTCACCCCAGGACACAGTGAGAACATTTCCAGGGGTTTGGGAATTGCTCTGAGTCCCACTGCTGACAGCAGCTGGTTTGGGTTGGCACAACACTGCACAGAGGGAGAGCTTGTTTGCACAGTGCTCTCTCTGCCACGTAATTCTCATGGGATACACATTGGAGCAGCACAGGCAGCTCAGCTGCTCTGCCCACAGATAACTGAGTGCACTGTAGTTTGCTACACTGGTTGCAGACTTTATAACCTGTCCTGATGTGAGAGGAACTTTTGCTATAGCATATCAGCTCCATTTCAGTGCAAACCAGGTGATCCACAAATTAAAAAATGAGGCACTCATCCTAGCCATCCCATAGCCTGTTCTGTGCACCTGCATCCTTCTTCAGCTGTATTTGGCCTGGTTGCTAATGTCCCATCTCCCCTTTGAACATATGGGGCCTATAGAGGGGGTAGAAATTTATGGAGAGAAGAGAAAAAGCCAAATACAGGAAACTAAGAAAATGTTTATTCAGAAAAAGCAACAACAAAATTCTTATTAAAAAAAGAAAAGAAAACCTACAATAATATGTTCTTTAGAGACAGGCTTTGCTGTTGCTGGCATGTTTATTCACTGGGGTTTTCCATCATCATTTCCATGTGGTGCGTTCTGATTGCTCACAGTTTTGCGGGTTTCTATCCAAGCCTCAGATAACAAACATTTAATCTCAGGAACTCCCTTTCTGTTCTCTCCTCTTCCCAATAGTATTGAGTGAGTTACCATACAAGTTAAATAAAATTTTGTTTGCATGGTGAAGGGAAAGGAGGGACAACAGCTGACTGCGTTTTGAGCCCTGCAGGCAGATCTTTAGCTGGTGTAAATTGTCACAGCTTCAGTGACTTCAGCAGAGCTCTTAGCAACATCCAGTGGCTGAGGAACCTCTTCCTGGTTTTCGCTTTCTCTGTTGAAGGCCTGCTGGGAAGCCCAAATTAGCAGCTGGATGAGACACAACATATTTTTTGTCATTTAAAACAGAAGATCATTGAGGTAAATGCCTTCATCCTGGAACATTTAATTTTTGGTCACTGTCAGATGTTGTCACTGAAACAAGTTATTCTGCAAAATGGGGCATCCCTATCCACAGATTAATATTATTTTAACCAGGCAAATGCACAGGCAAATTTTTGTTTAAAGTAAGAGAATGGTGGGTGATGAAGAGGCTTCCTTTTGATTGACTGTTTCTTATAGGTTGCAGACTGGCCCACAAAGCTGAGCCCCATCTTTCCTAAACAAATCAATGCATATTAGAAAAACCCTAGACATAAGAAAACCAATTACCCAATGGAAGAATCTTCCTGTTGGCTTGGTGGCCCTTGGATGAATTCAGAAGAATCTTTTCATAAGCAGAACATTCAGGATGATAACTTCCTTGCTTCAAAAGAGAAAAATTGTGGTTGCCATGGGAGTAAAGACCATTCCATTTGAATATCAGCTGCTAACATCCTTGGAAATGTGCCCTTCAGCCAGCACATGTGCTTGCTTTACTACACTGACGGTGTTATTTCTGGTTACTTGAGTTGAGATACCAGTGGGGAATTCAAGCTTATTTTTGTAGTCAGGTACATTGCTTCAAAAAATTTAAATCTAACTTTTAGAAAGATTTTTCATCCTGGGAAAAGACCTCCTTTTAAAACCCTTACTGCCCAAACCAGGGAATGCAGTTTTCAGATTTGTGGATACCTAGGCTGGTTACTGGTTGGTAAATCCAACAATTTTCAGGATATGATGTAATAATAAACTATCTGTGCATGAATTTAAAATGCTACATTTAGATGCCTTTTTGAGTCTCTGTAGAACAGTTCTTCAATGGATTAGGAGAACCATTCTTCCATTTATTAGTGGGAACACTGACATGGTACTGGTTAGCTGGACAGGTTTAGTAGACTGACTTCAGCTTTATTCTTACAACGCATTATTACAGTGTAGGGCTCAACATCAAAAATTCCTGGTCTGCAATAACTATGGGTGACCCAAATCTCTAAAAGTTAAACTAATAGAGTGCTTCTCAAGAAGGAAAGGGAAATATATTAAGGAGAGAGGGGTAGGAAGAAAACCCAGGGAAGAGAAGTATGGATAAAACATGTTGAAGAAGTCCATGTGTGGCAATAGTCATTGCTCAGGTTCAAAGAGACATCTTTGAGCATCTAGTATCTTTATTTGCTGCCTTTATGAGGATGTTGGCTGCAGTTTAGGGTAATGCAAATTGCCTTGAAGACGTAGCCATTGAATGGATCTATGAACATTTGCTGGAGGAGAATGAACGTTATTACTAAAGGCAATCAAAGCAATTGCAAGAGAACAGACATTCATCCTGCACCTTTGCTGAAGACCTGGTGGCATCAGCTTCAGGCTGCTCGCAGCAAGGGGCTCAGATTATCAGGTAGCCCCAACACAAACACAGTCGCCTTGCCAGACACATAATACAATGCTTGTAGGTGACCTGTTCCCCAGCCACAGCTTTTCTTCTGATCTAGATAATTTATTATTTGGTCATTATCTGTTTTTTTGACTATGTAAGAGACTACAGAGTATCAGTGTCTTGGGCTTGAACAGATTGATTTGCAAAAGTCCCTCTTCTTAGGTACACTTCTGAATATCATGAAAAGTTCCTGTAACTATTGACAATACAACTTTGACAGTCATAATTAATAAAGCTTATTGTTCTCGTTAAGTTCAGTAGGATGTTGATGGTTGTTACCAGGGTAGGTAGGAAGGGGGAAAGGAATGTCAGGATTTTTTCTTGTTGCTTTTCTTGGGAGCTATGCCTAGAAGTAATAACAAGGCTGATAATTTATGTTTCTGTCCTCTGTATGTATGGCTCAGGTTTAAAGGTTTTCTAGGGAAAGGAATATCACACGGTGACTAGAGTAATTCAAAATCAGGACTCTTTTGTGGGAGGTATCCTGCCCATGCTGGGAGGGGGTCATATGGTTGGGATTAGGTGATCTTTAAGGTCCATTCCAAACCCTTAACATTCTATGATTCCATGATTCTACCTCTGATTCGCTACTCCCCAGCTGGCAGTTACCAAAAAGGTATCTGCAAAAGGGGCATCCAGCCAATGTCAGTGAAGGGGAGTGAGTCTTACTGAACATCTATTACACAGTCTGAGATTGAAGAAGAGTTTTACACAGGTGGACAACCAGTTTGTGTGTTCCTGTATATCATTAGACATCAACAAGGTCCTCTCAAGGAATAGGGGACCTAGGTTTCACTCTGTGGCTATTCACCAAGGGCACTCCATTCTCTGTCTAATCCCAAAACAGCTGATTTTTTAAGTCCTCTGTTTAATTCTGATGGGGCTGAGAAGCAGAGTGCTGGTTCTAGCTCTGCCCATGCTTGTGCCACTTTCATGGCTGGAGTCGTGGGGACTGACTTAAGCTACTCCTCAGAGAGCAGGAGAGAGTGAGAAATGTGAGTTTTCTGCATAAATTTGAGGAATATTGTGTTACCTCTACCATGTCTGGGTAGAGGCATGGGAATGTCTCCTGGCCATGTCTCCTGGCACGGGATTGACCTTGCATGACCTTTCAAAGTCCAACCCAAAATGTTCTATGATTCTATGACATTCACTTGCCACTTGAGTCTGGAGAGGGTTTTCTGCCATTTGAGCTGTAAACAGCTCCTGTGCAGGAAATGTTAGCCAAGTGTCAGATTAACTGAATTGATTCGTCAGCTAAATATCATGTCAGATAAACACAGCGAATCCTCATTCTAGCTGTTATCACACACAGTATTCACACTGATCTGGTTGGTGGGTGGTGATTGCCCATCTGTGTTACCTGCTGGAAAAATTTTTTTGGAATAATGCCACTGCATTATAAAATCCAAAAATGTGGCTAATGACTGCTAACAGGTATCTGTAAAATCTAGGAATTGAGCCAGCCATTGTAAATTTGGGAGCCAACCTAATTTGTACCAAACTGTTACAGAAATCTTGAGCTAGATTATTTAACTTTTGGATTTAAGCATTGGCTTTATGTTCAATCATTGCTCAATGATGTCAGCTGAAACTGATAGAGAAGTTCATCACATGGTGTTTCTCATTGGGTAAAAGATAGTAGCACTGGGAGTGTACTAGAAAGAAGCAATTCCCATGAAACCCCCAAGGATATTGGGTGTTTGCAGCTGGAGGGGAGAGCATGCCAGAGGGCATTAAGCAACTGCCAGAAATTTCAAGAGCTGATAGAGACTTCAGCAAGAGGAGAACTTCAAAATGTTTGATCTCATTGGACAGATTCCAAATGGTAATGCTTACCTGAGTGGATCCTCACCATCTTCCTTCACCATTGGTAGAAAATTACTTTAAAAAGCCAGTTTCATAGAAGAGCTTGTTAGGAGAAATGTAGTTGTTTGTAGGTTAAATTCTAAGCAGACCAAGCATAGCTGGAGTCCCTGAGAGTGCAGTCTCCAATCAGCTGGGTTGGTACCAGCCACAGGAGACACTGAGTGCAGGAGGAAAATGGATGGCCAACTGGCTGAGTCTGTCCTTTAGTGAGGTGGGAAATAAGCACATCCCTGGAAGTCATCTTGTCTCCAGTGCTAACCAGAGTGGCAAATGCACTTTGAATACTGCACAAACACAGTGGGAAAACAGTTTCTTTTGGAGAAACTTCAGACAGTTGGCTCTCGGTAGGTCTTTGAACAATTGATAGAGCAAATGTTGTGTGCAGTGGGTATCTGACTGGGAATGACAAGTTTTCTCTTCCAAATTATAGGCAGGAGGGTTATGTCATGCTATAATAAGGCATGCAGACATGCTGGGTCAGAGTTTGCGGCTTCCAAAATGTAGAAAGAAAGATGCAAACATGAAGGGCAATGTACTCCACTGGAATTTTTATTCCAGAAACAAAGACATGGTAGTTTGCCAGTGTGCTAAAAGCAACTGCATAGACGTGAGACCTTTCAGATTTAGGCAGCATTATCTCAAATCCCATTTGAAATGTTTTGCTGATTGTTTCTTTTACCATTTCCCCCCAGAAGATTAACTTGTGTTCGGGTCCTCAGAAGACGCTTTTGTGAAGCTGCTAATTGCAGAGGTGAGGAAAACGGGTCACACAGTACACTCAGCACTTCCTAATTAATACACAACGGCACATGCTCGCGTCGAACCGGCTGCAAATTCAGCTCTGGCTGACTGAACGCTAATGACAGCACCTACTATAATAAGCCAATACTAGTAAAGAAAGCTAAATAGCCTGTTAAAACCCCAAATGGGTGATGAAAGTTCTACATCATCCAGATCTTTTAATGTAATTGTGTAATGGCACAGACTGGCACTCAGCCTACCAGCATCCATTTAATTAGTAAATAAAACACTCTGAAGGCCTTGGCTATATCATGACACACTTAGAAATCCATCTGAAAGTTCTTGGCTACATCCAGTAAACCCAACCAAAACTTTATAGCTGATGGTAAAAGTCATCATCTGAAAGTGCATGGGAAGATGTGCTTTATTTCTGCATTTCTTGTATTTTAACACATCTTAGATAGCATCTCCACTGCTTGTCCATATATTTAAAGGACTTTTATTTTCACTATATTTCTTTTGAGCCATTTGGAACTTTCTCTCTTGTGATGTCCACGTCTCAGTGTGTGACTCATATGGAAGGCGGCTGTGCTGCCCTATGGGTTATGCAGTTCACAAAAGGCAGCTTCTGTCGAAGGCTTTGTAAAGCTGCAGAGGGGCCATCTCAAATGCTTTTTGTGATCAATTCTGACAAAAAGAGTTGGCTGGAGGATGTTGCCAGCCCAGCACTTGTTACTATAACTAGTTGAAATGATATTTTTTTCTGCAATGTTTAAGCCTGTGTTTTCTTTTCATCTCTAAAAAATTTATTTGACCTCTGTAAAAATTCTGTTGTGAATTTAGAAGATATTTAGCTGCAAACCTCAAATATGTTTTACATTGTGTTCTTCTGAACCGTAAGCAAAACTGTTTTGTTTTCCTTTTCTCAAAAATGCTGACCCTGAATAAATAGCTCACCGTTCTTTTTTTTTTTTTTTTTTTTGTCTGTGATCTAATTGATCTGCATTTTCCCCTCAGTACCCTGCTGTGCCTGTACTTCTCCAGAGCTGTTTCCTGCCATGCCCTTGGCAGCATTAGCAATAGGCAAGATCTGTACAACCATCTCTTGTGGCTTCCCCTCCTGGGCAGGGCAGAAGCTGAAGCATGAGCTGGTGGTGGCTTCTGCCCAGCTCCAGGCAGGCAGTCACCGCTCTTGCCAGTGGCTGCAATACTTGATTTTCTGCTGGAGAGATCCCTGGGCACCATGTCTCTATGGAAATAACATTACTTTGACTTGGGAGATGTTCCAGTCAAGGACAAATGTTTCAGCCGTAGTGTTTCTCCTAGGATTAGCAGCATCCCTCTGTGATGGTTATGGTGAGTTACTCTGCCAGCCCTGGGAACCCTTGAACCTTTTCCATGGGGAGCTTGGGGACATGTTCCTCTGGTCCTGTGAGCTATACATTTCAGATTTTATGGTATAGTTAGAAAAAAATGGTTGTCATAGGATCACAGAATAGTTGAGGTTAGACAGGACTTCTGGAAGTCATCTTGTCCAATCCTCCCTGCTCAAGCAGGGACATCTAGAGCCAGTTGCCAAGACTGTGTCCAGATGGCTTTTGAGTATCTCCAAGAACGGAAACTCCAGGGATTGTTTTTCTACCAAGTCATATTTAAGGGCTATGATATTATTGCATGAATTGCATGATATATTGCATGAATATTATTGCATGGGTGGTTGGGCACTGGAACAGGCTCCCCAGGGAAGTGGTCACAGCACCAAGCCTGACAGAGTTCAAGAAGTGTTTGGACAATGCTCTCAGGTACCTGGTGTGACTCTTGGGGTGTTCTGTGCAGGGCCAGGAGTTGAACTCAATGATCCTTTGGATCCCTTCCAACTCAGCATATTCTGTGATTCTATGTTTTGAAAAGCCGATTTGCCAGGAAAGGGGTGTGAGGGAAGGTGAAGGAAGGGGCCACTTTCCACATGCCATCAGCTTTGCACTCTGGTCCTGCAGTTGGAGCAAGGGCGTCATTGTCCAGCTGTAGCACAGCAGATGCTTCCCAAGGAAGGCTGCAGGGAAAGTTAGAGACTAGTTTCAGAGACTGTGACTACATTAGCAGGTAGCACACTGCAAAAGGAGAAGACCAGTTGGTGCTGAGAATTGATAATATCACCATATACACCCTGACAGTTTACTATGAACTAACTCTAGTTTGGTGCTGGGGAGCTGCATGTCCATTCGTGGTCAGAAAACACTGAGTGCACTCTTGGGAGACGTCTTCCAAATTAACTTCAAGGTAGAAGATATCCAGTTCAAAATCTCCCACTCTGTGATGTGACCCAAAATCTGGCAAGTGAAAATGACAGGTAGATTTACTTCCAAACCATACATACGCTTAATTTAAGCCAAAACAATAATGTAGATGCACCCAGAGAGGGCAGCATCTCTTTTAGATGTGTTAGGAGACAAGAGCAGACACAGGCATTGCTGAAGTTTTCTCTTCTGTGGATGATCATTCTTTTGGGGTTTTTTGGTTTGGGGTTTGTTTTTTGTTTACATTATAGGAGGTTATGAGTGTCTGAAAGTGCAGAGGTCAAAATGCTGGTTGTTTGGGAGCAATGTTCCTAGGAATCTGGCTGCTGTAAATTAAAACTATGTCACCATTGTAAAGCAAGGAATTCTCAAATAGGCTGTAAAAATAGACACAAGGCATTAGTAAAACAAGTATGAATTGAGGCCATGCTGTTTGCATCCTTCAAACTCACCACTGTGGTGTATAGAACTTGAAGAATCTCCCTGTCAGATAACCGCCACATGCTGTGCATTGTATATAACTGGAGCGGAAGAAAAATGAGACAGGCACACCCTTTGTGACTTTCATTTCTTTAAAAAAATATTTCTCACTCTTGGTAATAAAAACTTAGAAGTTTGAGGTTTAGATCTGCTTATTATTGTTGGGTTGCTGACTCTTAATTTTTTAAGAACAAGTGAACAGTTTCTCATATATATATTTACATATATGTATCTTTTCTATAATGCATATTAGATAGATAGATTACTATAGAACAGATTGACTCATTTTAAAGTGGTAAATAGAAGTCAAGCTGCCTCAACTTCTCTTTGATGTCTGTGTTTGACAAAGCACTTTGCAATTTTCTCTCTCTCTAGATTAGGTCCTTCTGTGTGTTCTATTATATAATCTGTAGTCAACTAAGAGTTTTCAGTTGCACTTGTGGCTTGCCATAAGGAATTAGTAAAGAACTGAAGCTAGAAACTGAAAGAAAGCAGGTTTAGATTAGATATTAGGAAAAAAATTCTTTTCCTATGAGAGTGATGAGGCACTGGAAAAAGTTGCCCAGAGAACTGTGGATGCCCCATCCCTGGAATTGTTTAAGGCCAGGCTGGATGGTGATCTGAGCAACCTGGTGTATTGGAAGATGTCCCTGTCCATGGCAGGGGGATTGGAACAAGATGATCTTTAAGGTCCCTTCCAACCCAGGCCATTATTTGATTGTCTGATTTCAGGTCCTCCAAATGCTGAACCAATGGCTTGTGTTCTTTTGCTAGGAAAAATGGGAGGTTTGGCCATTAAGAGCAAGAGCTCAGAGGAGCAGAAGCAAGGCAGAGGAATGAACAATGAGGCTTGAATACAGAGATTGTTAGTTCTGAGGTTTGTATTGATTTAGTGTCTTTAATTCTTAATTTAGAAGTGATTGCACTAATGTGTGAGCTAAAGGGGGAGGACAAGACAGACTGAGCAAACAAGAAAAGCAGGAAGGATGGGGTAGCAAACTGGAATTCTACTCCAAGTGGAGTCTGGGTCCTGGAGCCCTTGAAGACCCTTCCTCTTGCTGTCATGGGAGTGAGGATTTCAGCCACAGTATTTAAGGAGGATTCAGGAACATCAAAGGTTGACACAACTTAAAGAGTCCTTTATTTTTATTTTTTTCTTTTCTTTTTTTCCTTTTTTTTTATTTTCTCAAGCAGTTTCACACTGTTAGAACACACAGGAACATGCTTAACTAGGCTTTGCCACTGCAGTATTTTAAGTCATATAAAAAGAGCAGTCTCTTGATTGTTGAATCCCACTGGACAGTAAATTAACTAAAAGTTAGTTAATAAAATCCACACTTCATCATCTGTGTGGCAAGCTGCCATTTAAAAATACTCATTGGAGCTGTCTATCACTGCTGCATTTAATATTTCTGAATTCTGAATGTGCTGGCCCTCTTGGGATGCTGGATGGCCTTTTTCCTGGTGTTCTGAATCCCCTGCAGAGTATGAGCATATCTAGCTAAATCAGCATCTTAACCAAAACAGTCTCATCCCTGAATAATGGGGCTTACACCACCGTGTCTCATGTAGCATCACTAGAGTGACATAAATGGAAATGGAGCAGGATTCAGCCCTATGCTGCTTTCAAGTAGTTTTGCAGTTTCCTTGTCAATCTGTTGGTACTGCAGTCTCCTGCTAGTGGAGCAGTCTATTTTCTCCAGTACTTTAACAGAGCCACACTAATTATGATGAGATCCACTTGGGTGTCTATTAGCATTAATTAAGGGATTGCAACTTTCAGATGAATAATCTTCTGTCTTCAGGAGACCTTGAGCAGAGTTATCAGGTACGTGAAAGGTAAAAAGCAAAGGACAGATCAGGAAACATTTTTTCAGCATAAAGACAGTTGCTGACCCTGTTGTTTTCCTATCTTCTGTCATGCTAAGAGATGATAAAAGGTGAATTATTTTCATTTCAGTTTTAGTGTCAGATTTGCATCTTCATTTTAAAAAGCATTCAATCCTAGAAACAGTCAACTAGCATTACTGAAAAGGTACACTTGCAAACAGATGTTCTTGCCAATAGTGTCCATCTGATAAACCTGATTATTTCATCCTTGCTGGTGGCTGGCAGTGGGGAGGAAAAGGAGGATGCTGAAGGGTGAAGGAAATTTTGGCGTAAGGAGAACATGAAGATTTGCTGAGATTATTTATTTAGTATTTCTCCTAAGTATGTCCCCTCTCACTGGACCTATTCTCTTGCCCTACTAAGGTTATACCTAAAGAGCTGTGCTCATTTATCATACCTGGCATCTGGTGATTTCATAGGGCTGTGGCATCCTGCTGGTACCTTTAGCAGACTAATTCCTTGCCTTCTACTGCATTGCTGGCAAGTATCTAGGTCATTGCATCCATGCAAAAACCTTAGTGGGATTGTTCCTGGACATGGTATAAAGCATTATTAGTATACTCACGGAGATCTTGGTAAGTGCTTGGTACATCTGTTTATCTTGCCCAGTGGAGTCTGTAGGCTCAGACTCTGCCTTGGGGAAATTCTCTGACAGCCTTGCCAGCTGGATACATCACAGTTATCTTACCCTCAACCTCAGGATAAAAAAGCCTTCTTGCTGGGCCTGTGATACTGTGGTTAAGAGAAGGGCCTCTTTTCCTTTGTGGCATCCTTGAAGAGTATTAATCACATCTTGACTTTTGGCCTTTTCATGGGGTAGCAAGCTGTGTACTCTGTGCAATAAAAATGTGAGTTGTTTTTTCATTCCAGCAAGGCTATCTGTGCATGCTGCACCCTAACTTGCCCTGTGCTGCTGACCTTGCAAAAACAGCATTTGAAGGATTGTTTATACAACTTTCTTTTGGCAGGTCCTCAGCAGTGCTGCCCACGTCTCAGAGCAGGGATGTGATGGCACATCGGGTGGTTGGCATGAGCTATAAAACTAGACTGACTCTGAGATCCAGCTTCAGCTTTTTCCACCTTTGATGATGTAGACCCCTCTAATTTTGAGTTCTGCCTAGTGGGGAACCCACTGGACACACATACTTTGCCACTGGTACCTGTTAAACAGACACCATGTAGGGGTTTTTTACTGAGCAGGTCATAACATTTAGAGAAACCATTCCGGTTGTCTGTGTTACTCCTTTCACACTGAGAAACCCCCAAAATCCATCTCATTTTATGCTGGGCTTTTTTTCCCCCAGTTTATTACTTTACCTTATCTCCCCTTACTCATCCTGTCCCTTTAGATCCTGTCAGTTAGTTGGATTTGCTGCCCATTTTAAAGGGTATTCTGTTTTTTGACTGTGTTCTACTTGCAGAAAATAGCTTAATCAAATATGAAGCACTTGAGTGCCTGAAAGCTTGTCCATTTTTGCTAAATCTGGTCTGTGGGACTAATTAACATTGCTGTTTCAAGCTGCTCAGCAGCACAGGCAAAAATTATTTTTGCTGCTTCAAAAGTAAAGACTTCTGGCAAAAATGGAGCCAAAGCTAAGTGAAAAGTTGAGATGGGGAGATCTGCAGATCTGCTACCCCTGTGGAGCCTGGAGGGCGGAGAGCAGCAGCTCCATCAGGGGAGAAGATGCTTCTCACTCCTTTCTTTGGAAATACCTTCCCTGTTTTCCCATTGCTTTTGTGAAGTGGCAGCCTCTACGCCTGGCCAGGGCTCCATATGGTCAGTAGAAGGACTGGGGCCATTTCACTTCTGCAAGCAGTAGACCATCCACTTTGCCTCAGCCCACAGTTGGCCTTCATCTACAAAAAGAAATTACTTCTGCTTGTGGGTCTTACCTCTGTTGTATCTCAGCTGCAAGAGGAAACTTAGTCAACTCTGAAGAGACTATCTGAGAGCAGTTGTCAGCTAGAATTGATCTAACAGAAGAGCGAGAAAATGATAATCACTACTTTACAATCTATTGAGGCAAATTCTCTAGGTAGGTGGTCATGCCAAAGAGTACTCTTTAAAAAAGCCAGGTTATTTTATTGATGCCCCATCTCTTGAACATATTCTGAGAATGGAGGATTAATATTCTGGGAATAATATAAATCAGAAAACAATATAGTTTGTTATTTGGTCAGCTTCAGAGAGATTTTTGTCTCTATCCAAAAGAAAAGGGAGGGGAGTGCGGGGGTGTATTACATGTGTTGCATGGCATGCATGCAGTGCTGTAACGATGGTTAAAAATTCTTTGGCCTTGGAAAACAGCCTGAGGGAACTACAGCTTCCATATGAATGGCATGGCTGTATCTTGACTATGTTACTGATTTTCTCAGGATGACTCCAGTGAGGCAAATGAACAAACTTGGCTTTCTTACTAGATACCCAGCAGCAAACTGTATGCAAAATTCCAGTTTTCAAAGCAGTTTATTCTATCATTTCTAATATGTGAGGAGTTCTAAAAGAACCAATGCCAGCACATGCTAAACCACTCAAATTCTGGGCCCCAGACAGTGGACAAATGGATCAGATCTTTGGGCAGAGTTAGAATTACCCAGTGCTTTCCAGCACTGGTGCAACCAACAGACTCAAGAATCACAACACTAAAAATACTTTCAACTTTTAAAAGTGGAAGGTTCATCCTAAACATAGGCTTATAGTTTGATGTCCTAGCATTTACATAGCACATTAAGACGGTTGATTTAATTTTTAGCCACAGGGTTCTTAGAGGCAGGTGAAAGATGTTTTGTGCTTAGAAAAATGTACTGTTGCCCTGATGTAGGTGCCTTGCTATGAGTGGAGGCATATGTCTCATGGTGTGTCTCATTTGTGAACTCTTGTTTGTTAGCTCAAATCAGGCCAGCAATTCACATACTCCTGACTCTGTTCCCAGTGCTGTAGTGTTGACACTGACATTTTAGACTCATCTAACACACACAGCTTTGCAGAAAGCCAAAAGATGCTCTGGGCTAGCAAGTGAAATCCAAATGAATCTTTATTTCCAAACACACTAAGCCTGCAATGATATGGTAGGGTTAATGTCTTCCCAGAGTGCTTGAAAAACCCAACTAGAATGATGCTCCATGGTGGGGCTTTTTTAAAGGGCTGAACACAGTAACATTTTAGGCCCTTTTTTTTCCCTTTTTCTTCCTCTTCTTTAGACAGTGTGAATAAAGTGAGAGACAGAAAAATCTTTGTATGCCATGAACAGTGATCTAGAAATTGAGGGGGCTGATGTCGATGGCTGCTGGCAGTGGGTTATAAATGTCATTTCTGGGCTGGAATTACTCCAGTAGTGAGGGTCCTGCCATTGCAGTCCCGCTGTTAGTCAATACCCATGATTGTAATATGCTAAAACATAATACAGGCATTCATTAGCGGGTGACAGGAGATGAGGAACAGTGAGAAATTTCACCCACTGGCTGCTCATCCCATTGCCTGGTCCTTGGTTGGTGTTTGGGCTGAATTACTCTGTGTTTTGGGTACCTAACTACCAAAGGAAGGTTTCCTCTATCATAAATGGCCCCCAACTGAAATTTTTAAGACTCTTTGTTCCCTTTGAACAAATTCCAGTTTCAAATTTCAAACAAGCAGTATTCCTGAGGCTGGAAGCATAAGTGCCATTGACAAAATCAAAATGTTTTGCAGGGAGAACAGCAAGGAAATTTATGCATTGGGCATCTTGAACAGGGAGCACACCATTTTTCTCAGTTGCAGCAGGCAGAAAAAGTTTGATATTTGCACTGGAAAGGAGAACTGGATACCTACAAAAACATATCTTAATTGCTTTGAGACATGCAGGTGCCAGGCTGGAGGAAGAGGACCCAGCCACACATTGGCCATATTCACTCTGAGCCAGGTCAGGGGCATCCCCATCACACTGACCCAAATTACATGTTTGATTAGTGCTGGAACCATAAAGTTCCTTTTCATTCCACTCTGATCTGCGGTTCACTGGTGCTGGCAAATTTTTTGTTTTTATTTCTAATAAATAAATAAATAAATAAATACTTCAGCCCAACTTTTTAAGGCTGTTCCCTCCCTGCCTGTGTGCAGAGGACTGCAGATCTGTGTGCGATATAATGAAGGCCTAGGGGAGAATATTAGCACTTCTGAAAAGAGCTCAGGGAATTCTGGTTTTTGCTCTGACAGCTGAAGGCAGAGGAGAGTTTTTCCTTTCATGTTTGTTTTCAGTACATAAAGTGATTGAAAGCAGCTTCCTAAAGAGGAGGATGGGGAAGAAGTGATGAAAATTTTTAGAATTTCTAATCTGCTGCCTTAGTTTTGCTGCTGCTGCACTCTCTCATGGAGTCAGAGAGAGGAGCAGCAGATGGGGATGCTGCAAGAGAGACCACCGTGGGGAGAGAAGGGAGCTGCTTTGGCCAGACCCAGCATCCCTAGTGTGCTGAGCCCCGTGCAGGCAGCCACACCAGTTGTGGTAATACCACCCCAGGGCCACGCTGCTCCCTCCCACAGCACCCCCAGCCAGCAGTGGGCTGCACACCACAGGGCTGGGCCCAGGGGCAGGAGAGGGGAAACACCAACAGGAAAGAATGAAAAAAAAAAAAAGGAAGATAGGCTGGCAGCTATCTTTTGAAGGAATGCTCTCATGTGGGCTGGGTGGATCCACCTGGGTTTGGTTCAATTCTTCATCCTCAGAAGAAAAGCACTCAAATTCACCAGCACAGATGGACTGGGGAGAGACTTGCTGTAGCCATGATGGCACATCAAAGCTAGATTCCCTGTAATGCAGGCCACTTCTATAGTGCCCCCACGTTAGATTCTTTTCTTATTTTTTTACTTAAGTGGCAATACTCGAGTGTCATGCACCCTGGGATAAAATAAACTCATCCATATAGAGAGGAAGGCAAAGCAGCAGTTTCTGCAGCCCTGCTGCTCAGCTGGTAATGAGAAGGCAACAATATCAAAAGTAAAACTTTGTGGGCTCTGTAGAGCTCCACAGAGCCTGCCCAGAAGCCTGTTCCAGTCTGTAGTATTTGTCAGGAGAAAAAACAGTCAAATACTTGTTTGGCCCTCAAAGTGTGCTAGCTGGATATTTTAGAAAAATTGATATTTTTATGATTGACACTGTAAGGATGAGATTGACCGGATCCTGTTCTTTGGCCATAGCCATTTGGGCCCTCCCTCCCTGTGTCCTGCAGCACTGGGTGCTCCATAAGCATTCACCTGGAGAGGGACCACAGACCCCTGATCCAGTTGCTAGCCCACCTGGAGTTTTGCTAAATCCTAATCCAAAACACCTCTCCTGGCCCAAGTCACAAAGCGCATTGAGAAGTCCCTCAAGCAAGTGTTGATTAAGTTAGGACTGAGTCCAAAGCCCCTCTGTGTAACTACGAATCATGCCTTGAGTTTTCGTTTGGCCTGCATCAGGCTGTCTGCCCCATCTGGCTGCAGAGAGGAGCTCAATTTCTAGTACTAGTCTGACACCTTCCTTGGCACAAAACAACTGAGACAGGGTGGCCAAGAGACCTGAGACAGCCCTGTAGCTCCCTCATGCTTACAGCTCTGAACTGATCCACTTGTTTTGAGTGATGTCGATCAAGATGGTTACAATCTGCTATTAATATCCCTTCTACAAGCACGGAACAGGGTTTCCCCCCACTTGCTACCTTCTGCTTTATTGGACTCTTGCTGAGATTTCCCCCTTCACCTGCATATAATCAGTCCATGCAAAGCATGTGTCTTCAGTATGCAGTACATTGGAAATGTGTAACTGTGACTCTGTAACTGTGATAAGAGAGATGACAAAAAAGCCACGTGGAGCTGGATAGGCTAGCCACAGTTGCCCTTACCTTAGGTCTCAGGTTGCTTGTTGAATAACAGTTCAGAAGCAAGAGCTTGGCATCCTGAATTAACTCACTGCTTTTAGCTAGTTCTTAATGAAAAAGGAAGAACGATGGTGTGTGTTGACATATATATGGCACAGCGAGGACTAACAGCAGCCAGTTAATAATCTTTGTCTCCCTCACTGCTGGCACAGGTTTAAAACAAATGCACACAAAAAACATCCCAGGCACGTGTGCTCACAGATGTCTATGCACACAGGCATGGTTTAGCATGAAGAATCACATAAATTAGCAGGATTATAATTACTCTTTTTAATCCTTTTGCTTTGAACAAACAAGCTTTAATCAGCAGATGGGAAGCCCGTTTAAAACCTGAAATATAATCCAAGGTCAGAAACTAAGGGTCACCACCCTTGACCATGGTCTGAACAACCAGGTGTGACCAAGAGTTTTAGTGAAAGGCAGCCTCTCCCCCTTCCCCCAGGCACCTGAAGGGCACCATGGCCAAGCAGCGATGTGGGGCTCAGCATCTCACAGCAGCCCAGTGTTTGTAGAGCCCTCGGGGCTGCAAAGGCAGCCACAGATGGGGGCACGTCAGTACCTCGCTCCTCAGGAACAAGGCAAGCAGCCATGAAGAGGAGGGGTGAAAAAAAGCAGGAAGCTTATAAAAGCAGTTCGCCTCTCCAGGGATAATTGGGGAGGGGTTAGAGTTAATTAGTTTATATGGGTAACAGAGGTTAATAGGGTTCTTGTTTTGGTTTTTCTCTCCCTTTGATGGAGTGTGTCAGTTGTTTAAAGCTTACAAGCTGCTGAGATAAAAAGCAAGTTAAGTATGTGATCCAGGTGTTGCCAAGAGTTGAGGCAGAAGTGTTAAAAGAAAAAGCTTAGAAAGCTGGATGGGAAAAAAAAAAAGAAAGGGGTGCATGAAAAAAAAAAATCCAAGCCTTGCCTTATTTGTGAATCAGGTGTTTAACTAGTGGACAAAAAAAATTGCAAGAGCAAACAATGGAGATATTAAGAACAGCTGTCCTGCATATCATTTTATTGACATGAACAAAAGTACTGCTGTAGAGCTTGCTGTTCCTTATCAATAAACAGGAGGAGACTGAGAGTTCAGTGCTTGTTTCATGAACTGCACAACTGCTTTTTCTGCCCAGGCAGAGTAACCCATGCTCTGATGTCCCTAGACTCTGAAACATACCTTGCAGCTATATGAAAAACTTTCTTACTTGTGTCAGATCTTGAGCAGGAGCCTTCCAGAAATGCTGGGCTCACAATCAAAGCTCTGGTCTTCCCCCTGGCACCATGGAGATGTGAAAACTGACCAGAATTTCCTCATGATGATGTATTCATATAAAAGTCAGTAAAAAAAGTCAAAATATCCATAACAAATTATTCCACCACCTCTGACTTGCTGATTCCTACATGTACCCCCAATTCCTAATGCCACTAAATTTTTAGTGAATATTTCTAAGTTCTTCCTTTATATCCTGCTGTCTCTGTTTCTGTTTATATGTACTGACTGCTCTCTTCCACTGCTTCAGTCATCACCTGTTTAACCTGGAACTATAAATATGAAGATCACCAGCTTTCAAAACCACTTCTTCACAGACACACCCATGAGGTCTCTGCTTAGGAGCAGCAGTTCACCTTTCACTTCTAATGTTAGCAGGTCCGTTTAGAAGGGAAATGTTCATGTTTTATAGGAGGGGATTTTCCACACCACATAGCTTGTCTTTGCAGATGTAATCATCATCCTCCCTAAGAGTTTGGACCAGTTGCAAAAGCAGAAATCACCCTTAAGAAATGTGTGATGCAGTGCCCTGCAACCAGCAGCAGAATTCACTGCAGGTGTTGGAGGGAAAAACACCCAGTTAGCCAGGCAAACAGCTTGTGTAATGAAGAAAATTACCAGGAAATGGCATGAAGGTGTTTTATCCTGTGTATCATCAAGTTCTGAGGTATTCAAGGATGCCCTGTTGGAGCCTGCAGCATCAGGAGGAGAATGGCAGTCTGAGGGAGCCAAAGTTGTTGAAGAAGATCCATGGGCATACGAAGGCACTGAGAGCTCACATCACCACTGTGGGAAAGCTTGTTAGGAAAACAGTCCTTTTCTAAGCTTCACATACTGCCTGGTGCTTCTAGTTCCAAAATATTTTGTAGACAAGCATCTTAGCTGTTTTACAGGAATCATCCAGTCGGAAGCTAGCATAACCTGCTACTGCTTTCGCTACTGCCTGGGGAATAATTTAAAAATATCCCCCTCAAGAAAGAGCTCTGTATTCAACCTTGCTAAAAAGTGAGATTTGGAGCATCTGGTCCCTTATGTTTGTGGCCTAGCTCTTTCCTAGGATATTTTTTTAGTACAAGTCAGATGTGGGGAAAGAGGAGGAGAGAAGATTCCTCTCACAGTCACTGAGAACTTGAAAAGAAAGTCCTGCAATCCTGTCAAATGCATCTGCTCAATGTCCTGTGCTTCACAGCTCCTCTTGCTTGCCAGGTTATTAGCAGAGCAGTGTGGTCACTTCTGCTGCAGCCTCTCTGCATCTGTCTTTTGCCCCATGTTCCTGGAGGGGAGCAGCCTTTCCAAAAGAAAGTAGCCCTGAGTTCATAATACCCAGACCTGGAATATCTTGGGCAAATGCAAGACGAGGGTATTTACCATCAAAGGCAGACGGAAAGGCAGTGGAGAACTCGTTGCCACCAACCAGCTCTTCATTTTTTGTGGAGAAAGTTTTAAGAGCAAAGGAGCACTAACCCAGAAAAAAGAGAGACCAAATGTGCTATAAAGCACTGCTTTCCACTTGCAAACAGTCCTG
The DNA here is from genome assembly GCF_017639235.1 of Corvus kubaryi. NCBI lineage: Eukaryota > Metazoa > Chordata > Aves > Passeriformes > Corvidae > Corvus > Corvus kubaryi. The sequence continues at coordinate 13,096,250 of NW_024580667.1, read as the reverse complement.
TTTAGTACGTGTTTATGAAACTTGTCTCAGATGTTCTAAAAATAGCCCTGCAGGAGCAAGTCTTCAGCTCCCTCCAGGAAGCCATACACGTTCCTAGCATAGAAGCGCAGCTTAATCCTGATTTTCACAAAAAGAACAATTATTTTTAGTGCTTTTAAAAATAGACTTTAGTTGCCCAGTGCTGAGTTGTCAAAGCAAAACATGAAAGATGTGTCACTTCACAGGAATGTGGCACAAGTTGATGGGTTCCGAATGACCAGAACGTCTGACAGTAATATGGTGGTTCAGATGTGTCAGGAGGTGTTAAGATAAACATTTCAGGCAAGGCTTGTGGGGCAACGATAAGATGAAGAAAGGGGTCTGAGGAACATCCTGACAGTGATGAAGGGTGAATCAGAGGAATGGGACATCCTAGGGAGCAGTAATGAACCTGTGCAAATAAGAACAGAGCCAGAGCATAATGCTTTCTCCTGGCTGAGGTGGCAGGATATCTTCAACAAGATAAATGTTGCACAGCCAGTTGGATAGTTATAAGGAATATAATTGGGTCTGGTTATGTCATTACAGAAGCCCAGTTAAACTTGGTCCTAGTGAAATCAAAAGCCCATCTCTCATGGACTTAAATCACTCAGTCCTCTGTCATGCTGACTTTGATAGTACTGTTTCCTGTGGTTTGTAGATTTGGAGCACAAATACTTCAGAAGCATTCCTGTTTGTTGTCTATTGAAACTTAATAGATTTCCCAGATTTCCCACCTACTCCGCACATACTAAAGCTTTTGCAAGGAAGTCAGGGGTGGTGGCAGCTGGCTTCTGCTAGGAGTGCTAAAGCTCAGGTGAAGGGCTGAATACCTGATGGATCCAACACTGGCCTAGCTGGAAGGACCCACCCAGAAGCATGGCCAAACAGAGCACGGCCTCAGCACTTGCTCCCTCCTCTGTGGGTTTATCCCCAATAATCGCCTTAACTCTCTGGCACTTTGACTCCTAGTGCAGGTTAGTCATCTGGGTGACTATTGCCTTTCAAAGGTGTCAAGAATCCTAATGCATCTTGCTGAAAACATGGAGAAGACAAAAGGAAAGCTGACTTTGCTGATGCAGAAAATAGGCCATGTAACTACAGTTCAGCTCTTATTTAGGATGATCTGTATCATATATTTGTTGCTAGCTTTTTCCAAATACAAGTATCTCCAACAATGCTTCAGACAACTACCTTACTAATGTATACTTCCCACGCATCATTTTACTGATCTGCTCCAAAGGATGCAGCTGGAAGGTCTCAATTTGGCTGATATGCCTTGAAAGTGATGGGCTAGAGCTCATCTGTCAAACAAAGCTGAGAGAGATATGAGATACTTATCTCTTACAGACAGAACACCTGGCTGTCTGGCTTTGTGAATGCTAATTTTGCAAATTAAAAAAAAAAACAAAAAATCAAACAAAAATCCCCCAAACAAACAAACAAAAAAAAACCCTCAGAAAACCCCCAGGAGTTTCCCCCAAAACTAAAATAAAAATATTTCTATCACATTTCCATCAGCCTGTATTTCAGTTATATAGAATGCAACTTAAAATACATGGAAGAAGTGGTGAAGAATTACCTTATTTTTCCATGGTTCTAAATATGTTTAATTAGTATTCACCTAAATATATTTATATAATATTCACTTGTGAACTTGTGAGCTTTTTCCCTTTGTGTGAGTGTGTGTGTATATGTTTTCTTTTCAAGCACTTTTAGTCACATCATTCAACCTAGGCTGGGTACATAAAAGCCTCCTTAATAATCTAAGTTGTCAAAACTAAGAGCATTTTTAAAATTATCAGTAGAGCCTCAAATTGAATAATGATGAAAATATTGAGATATATTTGGTCTGCTGTTGTAAACATGCCTTGCATATGACTCAGCAAGTGCGGTTTTTGTTATTCTTGCCTTCTGTTTTTCACGCAGTCCATTGCTTCTACTCCCCCAGGAAGATGGATTTTGATATGAAGTCTCTGAAAAGTACGGTGCCTTATAAACACAGGACTTACTTATAAAAATAGGACTGACTTACTGAAACACAACTCTCCCCTAACTAATGCGGGTAAACAGAGATTCCTTTCTAGAAGGAAGCAGCAGCTCACACGGGGAAGAACCACCCCTGCTTTCAAAATTGGGCAAAGCTCAGTTTCATACTCATGGATACTTTCAGCTGTAATCCCTTCAACTTCTCCACCATGAACTGTCAGTAAGGTAATTCAGTTTAGAGCACACAGTTAATGAAAAAATAGGGTTTTGTGACAGCTGCTGTTTGTGTTTCTCTCTTTGCTTCTCATTAATGAGCAAAGACACAGAAACCTCTGAAACAGAAGTAGCAAGCTGCAGTAGCCAATTAAATAAGAGAGGATAACACCACCTCCATAGGGCCACAAAGTCAGAGATGTTTATATTGCAGGTGGGAACTGAGATCTATAGCCAGAGCTGACTTGTGCCCCAGGTTTAAACTAGTAACATACCTAGGACTGGACATTAAAAATCCCACTGGACTTTCTAGAAACAAAAAAAGTAAATCTTTGTCCTAAAAATGAAGAGGCCCCCTGAATTCTTGCAGGGTTTTCCTGGCTGCTCACTCTCAGCCGCAGGGCTTCACTCCTGGAGGCACTGGGTGCAGGCACCTCTCCCGGGGTGGTGTGTTAATCACTACTCGCTGTAATGTTGGAGCCATGCTCATGAAACAGAGATCTTCCCTTGCATCTTCCCAAAGTAACTTAGAAGCAATCACTGCCACAGTTTTGGAGGCAAACTAAATCTTAGATGTCTGTAAGCTTAATTGCAAGCTGGAGGAAGGAGGGCAGGAGGAACATACAGCAGTTCACTAACAAGCGTCATTGTCAAACCACTCTAGCTTTGAAAGGGAACATTAAGGTGTCATTTACTCTGTGCCCTGGCTTCCTATAGAGCACTGCTAATGAAAGACCTCTTTGTGTGTGCGGTCACTAACTACAGAGAACAGTCAAAGACTTTGTGGACATAACCATAAAAAAGAGAGCCTGTAGGCCAGAGCCAATCCTACAATTAGCTCCTGTCTGTGTGAGTGGAAGCACCTGCTCTTGCTGCAGTGCTTTTCAAAATCAGCGACTTTTAAACCTCTGTCTGCTCCAGGGGTTGCTTTTTCCATTGAATGACTTGCCTGTGTTCCCACGTGTGCACATATTATATTCCAAGCTCAGTGGAAAACACTAAGAGAAGATTGCAACGGGAGGTAAAGACAAGCCTTGAATCTTCACCCACACACTTGCCTGAGGGCAGTACGTTGGAGAGGGGCCACGCAGACTTTGCAGATGTGACTGACAGTCCTACAGATCAATGGCCATATGACATGAGTTTTTAAACATCTGTTCTTCCTGACTGTCCTGGCCGTGGTAGCAGCCATCCATGGCAGGAGCAGGAGGTGTGGAGGCTGCCCATGGCACCCCACTGGGGCCATGCCTTTCTGGCCCTGCTGCACTGCACAGCTCAGGCACCACGTTTTGGAGCTGCCCTGCCCTCACCATGCCAAGAAGAGGGATGATGCTGATGCTGATGCTGATGCAGGTGTGGATAGGATTGGGTTGTGAAACAGGGGGTTGTCAACCCTTGGTGGCACATGTATCTCAGCACCTACAAGAAAACAGCTAAACAAACTTCTCCAATGACAGATTACACATGTATACAAGTAAAGTGCAAGCACAAGTCCATTTTTAAGTGTGCCTATAATGCACACAAAGAGACTGTGAGAAATGAGACTGACTGAAGAGAAATGAGTGTAAAGGTGCAGATGTTTTTGACTTTTCAGCTGTTGACATCTATTTTGATACAAATCTTTCATGCTAAATAAATCAGTACCAAATCACACTTTCAATTGTCTGAATGTTTCAATTGTTTCAAGAGCATTCAATAGGTTTTCAAACCTCTGAAATTATTATTGCTTCATAAATAGTGAGCTGCATGTTTAAAAAAAGTCAGAGTCATTGGAAAATCAACCTTGCCCAAAGATATCTCTTCTAAAAATCAGAGTTAATTTTAAATGTGTTGTCAGCTTACTGAGTTATTTTCCCTTTGATTGCCAGGAGAATTTAATTCTCCAGTTTCAAGTGAAATTCCTTTAAGCAAGTCGGGTCTGGGCCTTATTATCAGATAATGCCATTCGTGGAAAAGAACTAGCTATACACAGAAGGCAAATCTCTGTCTAAATGGGCAGCATGTAGCTGGCTGTAGCTGAATAGCACATTTGCCATCACAGGTTCCCTTCCTTGCATTCAGCACTGGGCAGGCTGGACTGACTTCAGGAGCAAATTCCTGGGCACTTAAATACAGTGGGCAAGATGAATTTCAAATTTGAAATGTTTGAGGATAAAAATACGATAAAAGTGGGATTAAAAAAACCCACACTTTGATGTCATGGGAGAGGATCATTTGCTGTAGAGGATGCCTGAGCTTGGCAAAAACTCAACAGAGTTACGAGCAAAGACTTTCAAATTTGCATTACATTACAGCCCATCTGACTTTATCTTCATTTGAATGGATTTTTAAACATGTATCATAACCCACCTGTCAGTGAGGTGGTTATTTTGCAATTAAAAAAATTAAGCCACTCCAGCCCTCCAACAACAAATTGGTAGTAGAAAGGAGGGAATAAAGAAAGCATTTATTGCAGTAATTGCCTAATGCAGTTGTTTATTTAGTTCCTGCTGTGTAGCATGAATTAGAGGACTGTTGCTGAGGGTTGTTAGTCAGGAGACAGGAAAGAAAGACAGTTCTCACAGCTGGTGGCCTTTCACCTCTGGGAACAGGAGCTCTATCTGTCACAGGGAGTTTCTCTACGCCTTGATGGCCAATCTTCAGGTAGGAGAAGCTTTGAATTGGGCAACTGAGAAGATGTAGGTCAGAGCTAAGGCAGTGATAGAGCTTGCCAGAGGGATCTTGTATAGCTCAGGAATGGGCTAAGTCGGTGTGCACAAGCACTGAAATTAATACTCCAGAAAATTCGGAGTGTGGATGTATCCAAGTTATGCAGTAGATGAGATTTTAAACAGCCCCTTGGAGTTTGGGAACATATATAATCAGCATCATGAAAGAGAAACCTGTACACATTTTTAAAAAGTACAGTGATGTAGATCCCACTGTAAGCCACATTGTTCTGTATTTTCTTAGTCTTTCAGTTATTCTCCCTTTGCTAGTTCATGTTCTTCTTAATTTTAGCCATGTATTTTCCTGAGGGCAGGCTTTGGTCTCTCCTTGCTAGGAGTAAGGAATAGAGGGGTAGGGAAATACTCTTGGCAGGCACTGCATTGCAAAGGCTGCATTAAAAAGTCCTGAGAATTTTCTTTGTGAGAGAGTCTCCTTGTCAAGCTCAGAAGATGCTCTAAGTCCCCTGTGCTCTTTGCCTTCCCAAGTGTCTGCCTTGCTGGCAGAACAAACATGCATGCCTGAAAGAGGGCTGAAAGACAGCAAGCCTGGGTATTTTCATTTTAAAGAAGTAACCAGGGTTTGTATTTTGCAGCTTATCTCCCTTAGTCAGACAGCTGACAGGCTGCTTGACTCTACTGCAGGCAGGACTGCCAAAACCCTGACTTCAAGAAAAAGAATTCTGGACCTTCTAAATGCAAAAAGGCAAACATGAAAAGAGACCATGGTTGCTATGCTGTCTTCTCTACAGAAAGGTTGGATCATCCGTAAAGCCCACCTAGTGAAAAACGGTGTATTTTGTGAGAAATAGTGTGATGCTGTCAGTGCTAATGCAGTCTCTGTTTCTGAAAGCCAAGCAGCTTTGCAGAGCTCTTTGCCTGGGTGCCATAACTGGATTTCTTGGCATCACAGAGTGGTGAGTCCCCATGCTGAGCACCAGGAAAACAGGAACTCACAGGTTATGAGATGTATTTCCCCATCCCCTCTGCAACATTTATTCTGGCCATGTCTGCCTGTTTCAGCTCTGTCTCCACCACAACCCATTGATCTATTGAATAGATGTGGAAAACATTTCCAGAAATGAACATGTCATCTGCTACTGTTTGCTGAAAGGCATCCCTCTGCTCTAGAGGGAATTACAGCTTCCATCTGCTCCCTAATATGAAAAACATGTATGGGTCCCCATGCAGCAGAGTCATTGTGTTAGGCTCCCTGTACTCCTGGAGGTTGGTGAGTGTAGACATTTGATTCAAGGAAATCAGGCCACTGCTCTGCAAGTGCTTCATTAGGCCCACAGATAATCAGATGAAGGATGGTCTGAGATTTGAAAAGCCAGGCTGTTGGGACTTTGAAAGACATCCAATTCTTCACATTCTCTTTTAGCTCCATTTAGATTAAATACAGCATGTGCTTGAAGTTGAGAAATGTTAAGTTCCAGTGGGGAAATGTTTTTATTGTGCATTCAAATACTAAACATGCTACCCACGAGGACAAACTGCCCCAAATCCTTCATCTCATACATGTTGTAAACCTAAGTGTGCATCTCTCTTCCATCTTGGTGGCTGTAAGAAAGAGATTTGAACAGAAGAGTGATGAGGGGCTTGTGATGCCACACTCTTCCTCAATACATGCGTCTCTGTCCCCACCACTCACCAGGGCCTCTCTCTGCCTCTGCTGGCTTATTTGTGTCATAGTGGTTTTCTGGTGTCTGGGGCTTTAAGACAGGAGCTCCACAGCAAATAAAGGAATTAATATAATGAGGAAAAGCCACTATTTGGCCTAATAACTGTACAATTAGTAATACTAAGAAGCAGATGAGGGCAGGCTTCTTGTTTGGCTGTAATCTTTTGGCATATCATATTTTAATTACAGACCATGCTACCATCTGGAATATTAATCATCTCGTGCTGTCATTTTTCTTGATTGTTTTGTCCACAGAGAATGAAGTCCACCCTCCTCTGGGTGTTTAATTTTTTTTCTTTTAAACTGGCTACATTATTTTGAAATACACTGTACTTGTTTTGATAGATTAAGCTCAAGTCAGACCCCAGTAACCAGAGCTAAATTATTGGCTCTTAGTTCCATACATGAAAACAAATGTTGGGGTTTGTTTTGGGTTTTTTTAAATTAAATTCAAATCTCATTCTGTTTCTTTAGGATTGCTTTAAGTTCTTTGCAGTCACTCATTTCATTACTCACAAACACAGCCAAGCAGAAATAGATAATTTTTAGAAATTATGTCAGTGAAGCGATTTCACTCACAATCTGAGAAGGAAGAAAAATCATAATTTTTGGGTTTTTTTAATTAAGCACTTGCTAAGAACTCAATACCATAAAGGGGATTGTGTAACTAGAGAGCAATTAGAGAAATTAAATAACTTGAAATAAGATGAGACACTGCAAGTGAAATCTTATCTCTAAAACCAAATTGAGTTTTATTGTTGGTTCCCTATTGCTGATGTTATAGAGATGCTCATTTTTCCTGAACATTTAGCTGAAATTCATCGAACTGCAGCATGCTCTTGAGAACACTGATACCAGAGTCTAGAATTAAACTATATGCATCTTTATATTAAATGTGGGTTTACTTTTACAGAACAAAAATCAGGACATCTATCCATGATTTTTTTTTCATGCTGACTGGACAAATCCCTTTAAATCTCCATGCCTTAATTTCCCTGAAAGATCCATGAATAATGCCTGCTATTGGAAAGAGCATCACCACTGTTTTGAGATGTTTAACTAATTTATTTCTCTAGGCAAAAAATAATCATTTTATGTTCACATTATTCTCTGTCTGGTTGCTGCTCACAGAGATGGCAAAGTCTGCCACTTTGGACAGACTCTGCAACTTGCTATGCTGGCTTATTGATCTGGTCTCCTCTCTTCTCTCTTCTCTCCTCTTCTCTTCTCTTCTCTTCTCTTCTCTTCCCTTCTCTTCTCTTCTCTTTCTCTTTCTCTTTCTCTTTCTCTTCTCTTTTTCTTTATTATTAGAAAGTCTTCTTTCTCAAACACCAGTCAAGGAATTTGGAGGTGACACTGTCTTGGAAAGAATTGGGAAAAGCAGTGAGATCCATGAGCAGTACTGAACAGGGAGACAGGCAGGCCTTGCCAGGTTGGAAAAATGCACAGAAAATAACAAAGTGAGATTTGACTTGTTAAAGCACAAGTTTAAGCTCTAGGGAAAAACATGAAACATGGTTTTGATGTTTTGAAGTGGAACACAGTTGCGCTAAAGGAGCATGTGGGAAGCTGGGCAGCGCTTCACTGACTGGCTTCAAAGAAGATTTAAAACATAAAGCAGTATGGACAGACTTCAGGACCCAGGGAAAGAAATAACTCCTGTCTCCATGAAACTTGATTTGTAACTGGAAGTTTGGGGTTAGTTCTGATCTGTCGGTTGCCAGAAAAATAGAGGTAATTTGATTAGAGTTCAGTAAAGGGCAACAAAGATGGAGCTGGAAGGGTGCTAGACTGCTAGTTGTGCTTTGCAAGAATTAAACCTGGCTTGCTTGGCAGTGCCACAGCAGAGGAGCCTCAATAGTCTGCACCTGCAGAACATGTAAAGGTCAAGGCAGGAGAAAATTACTCACAGGAGTAACCAGCAACTCTTCAAAGGGAAAAGCATTCTGATCTTTCCTGTACTGTGCAATAATTTCCTAAAGGAATAGTGAAGACAGGGCTGTTGGAGCAGTTCACATCAAACGACAGCAATCAGTGTGTGTAAAGCCTCTTAGGCCCACACCATATCTGGTTTACTCTACTGAAAATACTAGAGCACCTCCAGGCTCAATGGACAAAACCCTGAGTGAGTCACAGCTTGACCCATTTTCTCTGCTATTTATGGCAAAACAGCCTGCCACACCTGCCATAGCCTGCATGCTATTTATGGCTGGATGCTGAAGAGCAGTGGCATCCATGTGTACATGACTGTGTTTCCATGTGAAATTTTGGGTGATAAGTATGGGATGGCTGCCTTGGCTCCTGTGGACAAGGCAGGGCCGTGGTTGCGGTGGCAGTGGTGAGACCTGCCTGCCCTTGGCTGCCACACGCCTGGCCCGTGTTTGGCTGCAGTGAGACTGCATGACCTGCCCTGGGAGGAGCTGGTGGGGTGGATTGCACACCAGGACAACGAGGTGCCACGGTCCTCCCTGACCCATGTCACAGGTTGGTCCAGGAGTGTGTTCCCCATGGTCCTCTTCTGAGTTTTGGCACCAAATTACAAGTCCTGTGGACACGAGGTCCCAGTGACATTCAGCTCTGCAGACCAGCTCCCATTGCCCTGCATCACTTGCTAACAGAGAGTCCAAAAGGAAGTTCTCTGAGGACCCACATGCCCTACACAGAAGCCAGCCATTGCCTTATCTAGAAGCAAGGCAAAAGCAAATGCTAGTTCAGTGCCCAGCTTCTGGGCCATGGCTGCAAGTCACACTGCAACAGGATTTCTGCTGAGGTAGATATGTTTTGGGAGAGTTAACGGCATTTCAGGAGCTCTGCAAGGCAGCTGGAGCAAGTCATAAGGATGGTTGGTCACTGCTGACTTTGCATTTGAACTGGTGATTTAGAGGAAAAGCTTGATAGCACTTTAGGATTAGCCAAAGCATTCAGCCTTCCTTCCCTCCTTTTACTCCATGCAGGCAGGCAGACCAGATAATATAGCACCAAAACAACAGGAAGACTATAAATAAATACTCAGGACCTTTTTTTGCTACTTGTTTGTGTATTTGTCAAGTTACAACAATGCAAACATGGATGGTGCTGATGGGCAAAGAGGCAACGGGAAGAAGAAAGAAAACCAAATGTACAAATTATTTCAGATAACATGGGAGCAACTTCTGTACTGGCAAGAACATTGTCTGGAGCCATAGGCTTTCATTTCAGCATGCTTGACATATATAGCTCGTAATAACATGTGGAAAAACAGCAGTGATTTCTGGGACCAGGAATAAATTTGGGATTAAAGGGAGATAAGTATCCTTGGTTGAGGCAGTTGAGAAGTCTGCTTGTCTCTCTTTTCAACACAGAGACATCAATCCCATTCTGTGACCTTTCCAGCAGCCCATCCCTAAATGCCTGGAAAGGGCTGCTGTCTCCAACAGGAGGGAGGAACTCACCCCTCCTGATATTAGGAGGAGACCCAGTGATTGCTCTGTGTCTCCCTTTGGAACAGGGCTTTGGTTTGGTGGGGGTTTTGCAGGATTTTTTTGCTTTCTAGGAGCTGAGCTGGCAGCTTCTTTTGGATTATGTTTATAGTACCCTAGTGTGCTATAGCTGATAAAATATAAATGACGGAGTCAATTCTGAGGGCTGTAAAATAGCTCTGGTGCTGGAAGTGCAAAGGCGAGTGTGCTTTTGCTTGGTGAAATATTTGTTGCTTTTCCAAAGAGGTCATTATTTCAATTTTCATGTGAATTTTCATCACTTAACGGAACATATTATTTTGCACATTTGCACGGCTTTTGAGGTAAGTGCTGGAACATAATACTGAAATAGTGCTCCTGCTTAATCCTTCCCATGAACTGTGCTGCCAACTTTGTTCACTCAGACTGTGGAAGCAGGCAAGGCAAAGGTCAGACACCACCAAAAAAATGTGGAAATCCAGGATTTGCACAAATGCAGGGCTTCACAGCTTCAGAAATTGTTGGTTTCTTTCCTGGACCTCATACTGCTCCATGTCTGGGTCTCTTGGAACTTGGAGGCTCACTTTTGTTTGGATTTACCACCTGAGTGATCATCCGGGGCTAGCTTCCTTGGCACATGGAGATGTGGGTTTCCTGCTTGCAGCTGGCTGATGACTGAAGAGGGGGTGGATCGTTTCCCCATCCCACAGAAATCCCACCACATTTGGAGGTTAGCAAGTTTTAAGGGAAAACCATATTTTTCTCAAGGCAAATTGTCATTGGAGGGGGAAGATTTCTCCTTACATCCAGTTTCAGCAGCTCATCTTGGACTTTAATTTAAGGTGGGGATCATATTTGAAGGATTTACCAGTTTATGCCAAACCCAGCATGGGTTATTCCCTTCACTACTGACTGGGAAGCCCAAATCAATCTTTCCTGAGATGCATGCTATATTTAGTCAGGAAATGATAAATAATGCTATTTGAAGTACATTCTGTTTCTTCCCCTTTCCTCCCCCAATCCTTCTTCCTCCTAAATAACTACAAGGTATAAATAATTTGTACATTTAACCTGAATATTCCTTGCCTACTTAGGTGTGCTTGTTTTCTCTCCCTACACAAAAAGTCACTAAGTGGGTTGAAAGTTGTTATTTTATTGATGTACAGTATAAATAAGTCACACTACATAAGATGATTTGCAGTTGTGGGCATGCATGATTCTCTGTCCTGTTTTTTATCTGATGTGCCTTTATCACTTGAACTATTCACCTTAAGAAGTGAATTCAGTGTTTGATATTTGAAAGGAAATGTTTCCACCACAGACAGAAAAAAACCCACTAGCTGCTATTTTGTGTTTGCTATTTCTTGCTTTGCTTCATAATTGTTGAAATGTCTGCTTTTTTTTTTGTACCAAACACATAGATTGCTGCCTTTCTGGAAAAACAGGATTGTTTGCTTAATTAAACATTAGGTAATTATGACATAGGAGATTTTTAATTTGTTTCTAATCTATGGAAGATTTGTAAAAAAGAAAAATCTCTTCATTAGTAAGAGATTTTCCTGTGGAAGCAAAACACCTTCCCTTTAGTATGCCCCCAAAGTGATGGTATTGATTTTGAAATCACAAGAAAATCTTTATTCCTTTCAAAAGCCATCTTTTGCTGACAGAAGTTTTCAACAGACTCCCGTAGGTGCAAACATCTTGCTCACGATCACTTGAGAAATCCTGATAAAACCATGGATTTATGATCCATGAAAATATTTTAGGCCAAGAGTTTTTGATGGAAATCACAGGAGACAGATTGTATGAGTTACTCAATAACACTGGGCTGCAGGATGTTTGCATCGCAGCAGCATAAGGAGGTTGTAAATCAAAGGAGAGCTGAGCTCTGTGTTATCTGCTGAGGCTGTGTTCGCTGGGAGCCCTCGCACAAGCACCAGAGCTCATGCAGGTATCAGAGGAGCTGTTTGGGAAGTGTTGTTTGGCATCCAGAGACAAGGATAGTCTTATCATAAGAGGGAAAACAACCAGACAAATCATCAGTTTTCAGTGTCAATTATTCTGTAAAAGTTGCCTTGCATGTTTATTTATTTGTTTGTTTATTTGTTTATTTATTGTGAGAAAAGACCCCCCTGAAAGTTAAACACTTCTGTATATACAGAAAGGTGCTGCCTGGCTACTTCTTCTGGGTATTAAATGTTTCTGTTTGAATTCATCTTTTGAAGAGCAAGATGGACTTAGGAGGAGGGGGAGGAACAGTGCTAGTTGTGTTGGGACAGACACTTCCCTACCTGGAGCCTAAACTGAGGAACTTGGGAATTCAAGAGACTACTCAACAGAGTTCTTTGCCAGGAAACCGGGAGAATGAGGAAAAGACTCCACCTAATTGCCAAGGCTGGTATTCATCTTGTCTAATAGGAGGTCCCTGAAAGTGAGTTATCTGGTCTAGGGTTCTCTGGACTTGGCCCAGCGTCAGGACAGAGCTGTGCATGTGTCCAGGTGGGTATTCACTCCATGTGATGGAAGTGTCCAAGGTGAACCACGGGAGTTACCCTCCAAAGGTGCCTGTCTCTTTTGACTCAGAGGAGTCTGGACAACTGGATTAGAGTAGGCACTTCATTTTTAGACAACTGGTGTCAGATGAGCTGAATTACACCCCAGCAGAAGGTTTTCAACAGGGTTCAGTCCCATGGAGGTATGGGACTAAACATCTCTTAGGTGTTTTTCAGAGGTGCTGTAATGTGTCACCTAAGCGTCACTGAAATCACAGGTAGCTGAATAGCTGTCCTTCAAGAGGAATATACCCATATACGTATTTTTATCCTGTAAATCATCCATCAGGACCCTTCAGCATGCACCTCCAAGCCACTAGAAAATCTGCCTCTCATACAGTTCTGCAAGCATCAAATTATGTATGTCACGTCACCTTCTGCAGCAGCTTTTATCCAGTGTGATCCGCTGCCTAAAACTGCCATGTCTGAAAAGCCATCAAGGCAGGAGTAGCAGTGCAGGTGTTTAGCACAGGTATCAGAGCTCATTGGAAGCACAATGTTTTAGTTTAGGAACTACCGCAGTTCATTTTTCCAATTAAAATGAAAAGGGTATGTTGTTCCAAGGCAGCTTGATATGAAGAAGAAGAACAGTACTCATTTAGTGAGATATATCATCACAATCTTTAATGACCACTGCTGATTGGGACATCAGCATTTATTTATGGTTGGGACTTCAGCAGTTCATCCCTTCACTGAAGAAAAACTGAATGAAGAATCATTAGTTTAAATTCAATGTCCCTGTCACAACCAGTAACTCAAATTAGGTATCTGAGCACGTAGCAGCAAGCACAGAAATATATTCTCCTCCATAGGCAAGTCTGAGAAAGAGCTGAACACTCACAACTCCTATTGTAGAAAATGGAAACCAAGAGGATTAGTGACACATAACATATGCTTGATATTTAGGGCAATTTCCAAAGTTAGCAGGGTTTTTGTGGACTTAGAGCCATCAGCTTATGTTTGTCTGTCTGTCTGTCTGTCCAGCAGAATCTGCTGCATAGGTAATCAGTGATCCTGCATGTGAACACATGTGCAAGTGAGAATAGTATTTGTAAACTCCTAATTCAGTTTAACAATTACTTCTGTAGGGGTGGGTGTGATCAGTATGACTGGCAACACTGAATCACAATCCTTTCTGCCTGCAAGTAAAAAAAAAATCACCATTTTCACTCGCTTCAAATTTATTTGCACTCGTTACTGCACTTTGTCTTGGATTTCCATGTGCTATTATAGAAAAAAAGTCTCTCTGCCTCTGCAGTTTCCTCTCCTTATCCTCTCTTGTTTCCGGTAGCACCTTTGTACTGCAGACAGGTACTGATGGTTAGCAGGAGGGATTCAGCTTTGCATTGCAGATTACACAGCTGCATAATCTCCCAAGAAGCACAGTGATACGCAGTCAGCTCGAGGAGAGCTGGGAGTTTGGTATTTCTTACCTGTTTTCCAAATCTCTTTCATGACTTTGAAGAGATGTGAAGAAAGGCATTAAAATAAAAAGGAAGCGGTTTCTTTTTTAATTTTTTTTCTCCTGATACTGCTGAGATTGGCAGTGAATATTACCTGAGCAGCAGCTAGCAAGTTTCTGCAGGAGTGTGTTGATGGAGCAAGTAAGTAGCAGCAGCTCTGAATAAATCATTTATGTGTGCACTGCAGACTGTGTTTCAGGGATTGGCATCAACGGTGGCGCACTAGCAGACAAACAGAGGAAAAGGCTTTCACCCAACTTTTTACTGAAACCTCAGAGGAATAAAACAGGTCAGCGGTGAATATTAAATTAACTTTTGGCCATCTTCCAAAGTGATCTGGCCTAGTTAGGAAACATCAAGAAGGAAGAAAGCTTTGCTTCTTCACATCCGGATTTCTCTGGGGAGGGGAGAGAAGGAGGTCTGTGCGAGGCATTGCAAAGGCAACCTGATTTTATAAGTCAGCACTTCTTCCACATGCACAGAGACAGCCCTGTGCAAATCCACATACCAGCTGCAGACACTTTTCATGCAAAGTTGTAGCAACATTTAACCCAACTGCTTTTTCTTATTGCCAACTTGTATATTCTGATGAGTAAGACTAGATCAACAGGGTGTTTGTTCAGTTTTGCAAGACCATCAGTACAGCCTGTGCCTTTGCTGCCTTTGCCTCCTCGGGCAGGATTGGTCCCTTATTGGAACATGTACATCTCAGCCATGTGAAAGCCTAGCAAGGCTGACTTCAGTGGAAACTGCTTAGCAGCCACAGAGATACCGTATGGGAGTACCACCCTCCATTTTCTGCATGTTAGATGTTTGTTCAAAACATACAATTTCTTTCAAGAAATGATATATTTTTAGTACAAGCCTGGTTATTTAAGGATAAAGGAACAGTGGAATTAAACCATCAGTACCCATTGGCTGTCCCGTGAAGAAAATGAAGAGCTGTATTACATGTTAATAGGTAAAGAGCCACAAAAAGACACAGCAGATGGGTGAGCCCTTTGCTAAATTTGCAGTTCACCATTCCATTCAAAGGTGTGCATTGTGAGAAATATAAATAAGCTGGTGGAGCTACTGAGGAGCCTTCTGCCTCCCCAGCACCCGTGGGGTGTGCCTGCAGACAGCTTTCCACCCGATGGGGTTTGGTACATCAATCAGATCTCCTGCAGGGAGCAGGGCTACTGAAATGAAGAGCTAATGGATCCACAGAGCCACCTTTCCCCACCGTTTAGGTCCTTCCCTCACAGGCCTTGAGTTTGGTTTAGGGGGGTACAAGTCCCTGGCGAGGCAAAGCAAGGCAGGTCATGGTAGAGTGGAAATTCAGACAGGAACTTGTGTACCCCACCTTAGCACACCCTGTCCAGGGTCACCTCTTCAGACTCCTGTCCTGCTTGCTCATTGTGCTTCAGAGGCTCTGTCAATGGCTGTGGTTATTACTGTGGTTATTCACTGGGAGAGGATGGAAAGATCACGTGAAAAATAAGGAAAACACTTCCAAAATACAGCTTTCTCCTGCTTTCGTGGTCAAAAAAGCAATCGAAAGGCTTTAATAGAATTGGTCAGAAAACATTGTGATGAGCTTTAATTTTTTTTTTCTTCCAGCAAAACTTCTAACACAAATGTAAAAGCCACAAAGCAAACATTTTTCTGACACACATCTCCAGATAAAATTTGGAATGGCCACTGTGGGGCCAGTTGGGAACCGTATTGCTGTGCATCTTACTGAGGGTACTGGTGTTTCCCCCTTGGTTAGTGAGAGCCCCACTCCCCACAGGAGCCTGGCCAAGGGTCAATCCCTGGGGAGGGAGGTGGTGAGGAGCAGGGGACACCCTGATCTCAGCTGTGATCAACACCACGTTGCCGGGGTAGTGCTCTCCAAGCACTGAATCTTCCCCACTGAATTCACTGGGGGAATTTTACAATGGCAGAAAAGATTTCACAACTGATTTCATTGTGTTGAACACATGATTTACTCTGGGATGGCAAAGAAAGGACAGATTTTAAAAAATTTAAGTAGCCCTCAATAATGTCACAAGCTCAAAGCTGGCTGCACCATGTGAAAGTTACTGTGCAGAGGTCACAGATGTGCCAGAGCACCCAGCTCTGCCTCTGGAGCTCATCCAGGCTCCCGCTTCTCACCCCCTGATCCTCACTGGGAAACCCCCACTGATGGCTGTGGCAGGAAACACAGACATCTCCAAGGCTTTAGGGCTGTTTACAGTCTTGACCAGGTTTGGGCACTGGGCTTCCTCCTTGAGGTTGAAGGGCGAGCTTCTGAGCCACTAAACGCTCAGTTATTTTCCACATCTGGTTTGATTCTCTGCAGATAAACAGCAGCCTTGCCATTAACAACAAAAACTTAATTCACTGAGGTTTGTTCAAGCACTGAGAGCAAATATTTTTCCTGTGCAGCTTGGGGTCATTTTAAGGGAAAAACAGGGCTGGAGGTATATCACCTCTTTAAAAATTATTATTACTTCCTAGAGAAAATAAAGTGTAAAGCACCTCTTCCTTCCATTTGTGAGGTTATTTTTACAGAAAAATTGCTGGCTTTGGGAAGGAAGCTCTGCTTTTGTGACTGACTTGGGATCAGAGCACTGGATTTGAATAAATGTATGGATTAATTTACCTTTTGTCCTTTTTTTTTTAATTAATGAAAATGCTCATTCATAAGTCATATCTCAATAAAACCCTGTAGAAACGCTTGATCTGTTTTCCTGTCTGCTCCCTCTTGGTGCCAGGACTTACACACAAAGGGAGGGGACAGAGCAGCCAGCAAGTATCACAATTATAAGTATTTTAGGAAATGTCCGTGGCTGTATAAGCTGCTGATTCCCCTCACTGCTGCTTGGGAGGCTGAAGCCTCTATGTAGGTCACGTTCTCCAAGACTGCTGCTTCCCTTACAGCCAGACCTGCTGTTGACTTGGGCTGTCTTAATGCATCAAAGAGCTCTGCTATGCTTCAGCTCCCCTTCTGAACTCAAGCTGCATCACTCAGCTCTTCATGTAATCGCTGAGGTGGGTAACCTGACCAGGGAGCTCGAGCATTAATCACAGTCTTTCTGGTTCCCCAGGAGGAGAAGAAAATTTCTCATTTTACCATCACCGTTGTTATTTTTAAATCCTTGAAATCTCTCCCTAAACCTGTTTTCCCACCTTTTCTCTTTTTTTTTTTTTTTGTTTCAGTGTTTCATAACCCAGTTACCATTATCAATGATCACATGCAGTGTACCAAAAGAGGCGGTTAGGATTTTTTTTTAATTTAAAAAATACTTTTAAGAGGAGAAATGGAGACCCACAGAAAATGAAAATAGGAATGCTGCTGGAGAACATCTCTCTGCTGCACGATGATAACAACACTGGAGGTGCTATTACATGATGGAGCAGCCTATTGAGCAGCCAGTGGGTTTGGGGTAGGGACTGCTCCTTAGCTGAAAACGACTTTGTCCTCCTTGCAGTTCTGCACAGCATCACATCCAGACATGGGAATCAGAACTGGAGAGGCTGGAAGTACTCAGCTGGCAATTCTCAGGAAGCCTAAGGAAGTATTGCAGAGGGGCACTGGCTGGTAGTCTCTCTTTGCTGCAGTTTGTCTTTCTAGCATGGCAGCACCAAGGCTTGTGAGCAGTGCACGGTGTGATTAGGTTCTGCCGGCCTTGTGCTCGCCTTGTACCGGCCAGGAGAGTGGCTGGTCCCTGCTGTCCCTGGGATCTGCCCAATGCCCAAGAAGTCAAGGTCACAGGGCTGGGGCAGGAGATGCTGGGGGCATGCGGCCTAGAAATGTCTGGTTTTAATCACATCTTTGGAGTTTTTTCCCCTCTTCCTTCCTAGCAAATTTTACCAGTCGTGGTTTTTCTCCTGGTTTTTTCTCCGTCCTCTCCCAGCCATGGCAGGAATGTTTCCCCGTGTCTTCGCCGCAGCCAAGCGAGAAAGCGGAGCTGCTCCAGGACAGGAAAGCGTTAACCCTGCACAGAGGGCGGGAGGGGGATTACTGCTCCCCACTCCGCGGGGACGGGGTCGAGTGGGGATTAGGCGGTCGGAGCCCCGGGGCCGGGCCATCTGCGTGCCGGCTGCTCCCCGCGCCCCTTCCTCCCCCGGCGGAGCCGCAGCGTCCCGGCGGGGCCGGGGCTCGGTGGCTGCCGCGGGGACACCGGAGCCTCCCGGGCACGGGGACGCTTGGAGAGGCGGAGCCGCCCTTCCCTGCCGGCTCTCGTCGGGGGGCCGCGGGCAGGGGAAGGATGCTTTCCCCAAACCCTGCCGAGATCTGCAGAGCTCGCCGTCCTGCTCAGAGTCGCACCTTGTTTTAAAGATGCCTCCTCCCTTTCCTTTTTTCCATTCCCGCAGCCAAAGCATGCTGTAAAACTTCCACTAACATGTACTTCTTATCAAATCTGATTTACAGAGTGCTCAGGCTTCTCATCGTTTGTCTTCTGCGAGCTGGCAAACCTGCTCGAGTACTTAATTTTTATTATTTTATTTTTTTTTGTTGGAGCATTTTGTTTGATACTTATCTGAGTGGAGAGTCCATGAGCACCCAGAGCACCCAACCAGGCAGGAGCAGGGAGCTTGGGCAGCTCCAGGCTTCGTGCTGGCCTTGAGCCTCCTCCCCAGGGCTGGTGGTCAGTGGTGGGTATGAGCCCTTTGCAAACACCACTCACCCATTATGGAGAGCTTCATGGGGTGGTGGAGAGAGATGAGACTGGTTTTCGTGTAACATCATCTGAAATTTAGCCAGCCTCCAGAGGCAGATGATAGCACTTGTGCTATTTTTGCTAGGGGTCTCCATCATTTTTTTTTTTAAACGGCAGTACCGATATTGCTTAATTAGTTTGGTGATAAAATCTGCTGTAAACGCTTTCTGATTTGTTTGGTTCTGCTACTAGGGAGAAATAGCTCTATTTGTCTGCTCCTTGCAGAAAAAAAAATGCAGACTGGGCAAGATTTCTTTTTCCCCAAATGAAACACCAAATTAAATAAATAAATGAATAAGACCCCGGGCAAAATGCAGATTCAGTCAAACTTTTTTTGCATCAGATGCATGATCAGTTTAATAAGGGAGATCCAACTAAATGCTCAGAGGCAGGGAGATAGTAGAAGAGAGGGTTAGCATGAAAGTATCAGGGTAAGGCTTGATGTGTTTAGCTCTGCAGTTAGCTCTTTCAGCACTTTTCTCCATGACTTGAAGGGTTGGTAGGATAAGGTTTGGTTTTGTTAAACCTTGTTAGTGTCAAATCTATCGATGCCTGGTAAAGATTACACTAATGTGTAAGCCTTTGGAGGCTGGTGTGAGTGCACGCACATGAGGCTGTTACAGCAAATGCTGACAGATTAAAGGGGCGGTCAGTGAAAGATACCACTTATCTCTCAGGCCAGGTCACTTTAAAACACTGTGGATGGATGGCACCCAGTGACAAAAATGTCAGGCATCCAAGTGTTAATGATTTAATCCCCAGTACACACACACAGAGACCTTTTCATAGTCCTCCTGAAAATAATGCATGTGCCTTCTGCTGTATTCAGCACAGCTCTTTTCTTTGGCCTGACGCTATTGCTTTATAGTGACACCTCCCAGTGGCATACTGCAACATTTCACTGAAGTCCACACAGAACTGCTCCTTGATAGGTTCATGAAACCAAGTGCTGTGCTTGTGCAAATGACACCTTATAAAATTCTCCGAGCTTTGTGGGTGCCTTCTTCACAGGAACCATCCCATTCCTCCCTCTCCCAAATATTTGAGTCCCCTATTAAATAAGAATTAAAAGTAAAGAAGTACTTTCTAGTTATGTCTTCAAAAATTTGGCATCATTGTACAACTTCTCCAAACATAATGACATCCTGTGGCTGAAGAAAGCAACGTCCTGTTCTAGATGTTCCTGCTGCTGTTGATGGGTTGATGTTGTTAGAGCACTCTCTGTTGTGTAACAGTCTGCAACACCTGCTAGCGATATCCAGGGACTCCACAGACCTGGAATATACAATTAAATATGTCTCACTCTCTTAGACCAGGGAAAAACAGGATTTGGACAGATTGAGATACAGTCTAGTTATGGTAAATTACTAGGTTCCCCACCATCAGCAAAGCTACCTCCCCCCATCTCTGTGTTTAGTGGTCTCTATTTACCTCAGCTTAAAAATTTCCTTTTTTACTGGCTGTTGCAGAGTCACAGAAGGGAAAGGCTGGAAGGGACCACAGTAGCTCATCTGGTCCAACCTCCCTGCTCAGCAGGGTCATCCCAGAGCACATGGCACAGGATTGTGTCCAGGTAGTTTTTTAATATCTCCAGTGAGGGAGGCGCCACAACCTCTCTGGGCAATCTGTTCCAATGCATGGTCACCCGCACAGTAAAGTTCTTCCTGCTATTCAGGTAAAATTTACTGTGCATTAATTCCTTGAGTTATAGATGTTACTGCTTACCATATGGTTGAGCATTTGGTTGGTGGTGCACACACTGAAGCATCTCTGCAGATATTACTTGCTAAGTTATTACAAGCCCATTGTGGGTGTGCCCTTAACTAGAAACAGTCTGTGAAGCTGGTTTTGTTTTGTATAATAGGGACTTTTTTTGGTTCAGCTGAGCTCAATTCTAAGTCTTTGTGTAAGTCAAAAATATATTCTCAGCTAAATAAATGTGTGATTATAAAACTATTAAATAAAAGGGATGCAGACCCAGGGACAGACAGAGCAGGCTATTTTTCTTTAGCAGCTCATTTTGGGTTCTGCAGGAATGGGATAGATTCAGTCCTTCTGAGGAAGTGGAACTGAGATATAGCAAACACAGCCACACTGTGATAATACCTCCTCCAGAGTACCTGCTGTTGTGAACTGTCTTCCAGAACAAGTAGGGATTTTAGAAAATACTATCATGGTGCTTCCTCAATAAATCTGCTTTTCCTATGGAATAGAGAATCTATACAAAATGATCAGAAAGAAATACCATATGCTTGTCAAATTCCCCATATTAAAAAAAGCCTTTGAAATCAGTTTGCTCCAAGGAAGAACAAGGAAGAACTGCATCTCAGTTAAACATGAAGGGTTTGTAGTGTGACTACGTACCATTTAATAAAGCATCTTCATGTTAATTGGTGCAATTTGATCTGTGAACCATCCCTAAATCATAAGAGATGCCTTACTCCTCCAGTAGTTGCGCTAAAGTCATCCCCATGGCAAAAGTGGTGGGGTCTTTGTGGAGTAAGATAAAATATGTGAGAGAGCTATCAGGCTTTGAGCAATGAAATTCAGAAAGAAGATGGGCACAATATGAAACACAAGTCTTCAGGCCTCTGTCTGGCTCAAGCCAGCAAGTGCAAAGCAATTCAGGCCTGCTCTCAGCTAAAGCTCTGGCACAGCCCCTTGACATGACTATGTAATACAGCAAATCTGTTTCTCGTCATCTGACGCTCCACTGAGACCTCTTGCTATGCTTAGCTGAGAGCTTTGAACATCCGTGCTTTTGTTGGCCTCTTACGAAGTCCCTCAAAAACACAGTCAATTTGATACTTTACTCTGCTGTTGCCAATTACCCTGGTTGTTGTTGGATAGCAGAGAGGTAGTAGCAGCTGTTGTAATGCTGGGTTTTGTATTAACGCAGTCAGGGTAGCAGGGCAGCAGTTGTGCTGCCTGTGCAACTCCTGGCAGGGCATGGGCAGGATGAAGGGACAACCACTTTGCTCTGCTGGTGTCCAAGAAAAAGGGCAGCATCAAGGAGGATCTCCAGTTCATAACCCTCCTTGTGCTGGAGGAGCCCCAGCTGCAGTCCTCTTACTCCTTGGGGCTTTGGGGCACGTTCCTCATCCCCTATACAGTGTCCTCTGGAGCTTTTTTAGTGCTAGGTGCAGAATAGGGATACAGCTGCCTGTCGTGGTGATGGTGGCTCAGGGCATCTCAGCCAGTGAGTGCTAGAAATGCTCTCAGTGTCGCCCCTGGCAGATCTGTGCTCACTTTCATCAGTGAGCAGTAAGTGAGGAACAGAGTCATCTTCTCCCCTGTCAAAAATCTCACGTCTGGCCTTTGGGTGCATCTTACAGCCCCTACATTGGGAGAGCTTCCACCCACTTAGAGTGGGGATGCACAGGATGGCACAAACCTGAGGCTGTAGCATGGGCAGTACTGGCATCAAACCCGGAAGGAGGTAGCTATGGATGTCCTGAGTGCTCATTCTTTACCCCTGCAAAGCTTTCAGGAAAGAACATGGTATCCATGTGCATCTCATGGTCAGGCAGAAGCACAAAAATGGAGAGGTGTGCAGAAGTCACCCTGGCTTTGGGCCGGACTCCAAAACCCAGCTGCAATTTCTCAATAGCTCAAGTGCAAATGTCAGACATCGATAAGATGGGGGAAATAAATGTTTTTGCAAACTGGGAGAAAGGAAGACTCTGTAGAAATGCTTTATTTCCCTTCTTACATAATTACATCCACAAGTAGTCAGGAAGAAACTGTGATTTATGTCTTGAGTGCACAGTAAATCACTGTGAGAGCCCATGCCCTGTCTGTGTTATACTCACTGGGAATGGCCTCTGGCCACCAACAACCCCAGCTGCCAAAGTTTTCTGTCTCTGACAGACTCACCGGCAGTTTGGGCTTTGGTGATGAATTTTGAAATGTGATTGTGCTGTAAAGCTGGCTTGGAGCATACACAGTCAAAGAGCCAGCCCATGGCTGGAGGAGATGATAGCAGGTCCTGGCCATGTAGAGAAGCAAAGGCACTAATGCCCAACATGCGACAGCTGGTGGGCTGGTGGCACACACATGTGCCTCGCTGGGTTTGGAAAAGTGCTGAAGAAAGGAGGGCTTGTTATTTTAGGAGGGGATATGCTCAACTCAGTAAATATACACAGGAACAGACATGCCAAGCTTTGGTGAGCATGTTGGACAGTCTGGAGGCTCGCTCTGTCATGAGGGATTAACGCACTGGATAAGATACACTGGCCCATGGAGCTTTCCAGGGGTATTGTACAGGATGGACTGGGAGACCAGTGCAAATCTGCCAGTGCAGTGACTCCAGTCCTACTGCAAACCCTGGGCAAACCCTGTGGGCAGCACTGCCCTTGGGGAAAGGGAGACCTGCTGCCGGCAATCCCTGGCTTTGGGCTGCAGCATGTAGGATGTTCCCAGCCCTGCCAGCTGCCCTCCAGTGAAAGCACAGCCTGGTAGGGGTAGCTCCTTGGGCCAGGGAGTGCAGAGCCTGGCTGGAGCGTTCAGGAGAGTTGGGTTATGGGTTCTTTAGCTTAGAAGCCACTAGGCTTGGAAAGCTGCATGAGGTATCTATGGCAGACTGTTCAAAAAGCAGCACAGGATGCATTACAGGTGTCTAAATCCTTCCTGGCCTCCAGATGCTATACCAGGGTTCTATTTTGTGTCAACCATGTAGCTCTGTACAGATGTGTTGTGTACCCTAGGGCATCTCAAATGGTACTGGACACCTTTGCTTAAGCAATTGAATCCTACCCTAAGTTGTTTGCTCAAGATCATATGCTCAAGATTAGCTTCTGTGATAACTGGGACCCAAGCCCAGACCTCTTCACAGGCTATCCAGAATTCGGATGACTGGAATTTGCCCTGTCTCAAGAATGAACATATCCACATGGTGGGTTTGGTTGGATTTATTTTCTGCTTTCCTCATTCTTAAATAATTGGACTAGCCAAGGGTGATTAAAGGAAGTTTTGCAGTGGGTAACAAACATTTCTCCACAGTATATGTTATGAACAGGGAAAGAGTCAAAGTCTTTTCATCTCACTTTATTATGCTTTCTTTATTGTTGTTTCAGCCTTCGATGTCATGTCTTCAGTGCTGGGTTTTGGGGGGAAATGTACATGCTGTTTTAATATCCCTGTGCTGAGTTTTACCCTAACTGTGTGGCTGCTTTGAATTGTTTGTTCTGCTGAGAAAAAGTCCGTGTGAGCCTTCAGCATAAAAATCATATGAGACAGAACATGAGGGAGAGAAATCCCATATGGAAATAAAATCCCATGGGGAGGTGGGGTTTAGGAAAGCAGCCCCACGTGTGGCAGAAGACTTGATGGAAGTGTCAATAAGACAGTCCAGAAATTCTTCCGGCGTGCAGTGGGTGCAGTAAGGTTTTCAAACTGGCTGTTAAGTGCGGGGCTTTTTGGCGTTTAAAACATTTCCATGCTGCATAACTGACAGTCAGGAGAGCCTGGGATCTCAACTGTCATTTTGAGAAATTACTGGGCTGCTGAGAGAAGTAAGAAAATGAGAGGCGAGGAATGGATAGAGAGGAATAAACTGAGCTGGGAAGCCTGAGCTCAGTAGTTTGTCATACCACTTTGGGTGAGGCTTGTATCGAGTAAGAAACCTGCTGAAAACAATTATCTGAAAAAAATGAAGCTGCTCATATTTCTGCTTTATAAGTTTCTCTGCTGATTTAATCCTGCTCCCCATCCGTTCTGTGAGTGCTGTGTCCAGTCTAATGAGGCCCCCTTCGTTCTTCTTGTTTGGTCAGCCGTCCGAAACCTCCCCTATCGAGAAGGGCTTTTTCAGCCTCAGAGACTCCTGAGGGATTTGGGGGCAGAGAAATACAGAGTTCAGGGGAGCAGCGAGAGTTAATGAGGGGAAATGAACTCATTTGTGATACTTGTAAACTTGAAACCCAGTTACAGGGAGCAGGGAGAGGGCTGGGGCATCCAGCTGCTTGTAACACAGATGTACTGGTCTGGGAAGAGGTGAGCTGCTGGCTCTGGAGAGCCTGACTGTGCACAGAGCCCTGTTTCTGGTTTAAATGGGATTCCTTTGAAAAAGAGTCCAAGTCATGATAAAAAAATTTATGTGCCCTTTCCAAACATCCTGTCCCAGGGCTCAGATGCTGACAGTGTGCTTTGTATCCTAATGGTGCTTTGTACTCTCAGCTTGTGAAGTCCTCTGAGCCTTTAGCCTGGCTTCCCACTGTGGCTGCTCTTCATGGAACGGCACTGATTTACACCAGTCTAATCCCTTACCTTTGCGACAGGTACTGCAGAGAGCTGTAAGTGCTAACAAACTGAAACAGCTTCACAGCCCACTACTCAGTGTCTCATGCTTTAGGTAACTTCATTGCCACATTACATTTCATCAATTTAAAAAGCAAACATGGAGCTGTCAAAGAAAACTGTACTGGTTTGTTCCCAGTCTTCCCCTTAGCAGCATCCCCCTCCTATAGCCCTTTCTCTTTGATCCCTAAAAAGCCATCTATGGCTTTAAATAAACTATAAGTGGGGACATGACTCTGCTTGATGTCTGGCCTGCAATGGAAGTAAAGTGTCACTTCCAATTTTGTGTGGGTGCAGAACAAAGATGCCTGTGACCAATCCACTGTACAGTGCACTAGTTTTTTTGAACAGGGAGCTTTGGTGAGAAGCATATTTCAAAGGGCTGGGGAAGCAGATTTTAAATGCTGTCAAAGAGAAACGATTTTACCTTTTCTAATTCCCATCCATGGCACCTTGTGTTCCTACCTCATGGGCACCATGCAATAACCTTGCACAGTAGGTGGAGCAAGGCAGCTGGAGCAGCGTGCCAAGGACGGGTTTGGCTCTGTGGGGCTCCATCCCAGGACACCAACTGGCCCATGTTAAGTCAACCCAAGCAGCTGCACACAGGGGTGTTTGCAATGGAGGAAGTGTAGAAACAGAAGAGCCAGTAGGCAGACTGCAGCACTCCTCATTTACCAACAGCAGTGCTCAACCACATTTATCTAACCAACTTCAGTCACTGTTGTCAGTACCAAATGAAAAGGCACTAGGTCTCTATCAGATAATACTATCTGTATAGCTGTTTCACAATATTTTTTCAAGAAGAGTGAAACAACCAAGGAAGGGCTTTATTAAAATTAGTCCCAGATTTACTATGAATAGGACTGTAGCCAGATTTCATACATGCTAGCAGAAAAAAACTGTTTTCCTATCAAATAACAAAGTAGTTGAGTAAGGAATTGAGATTAATTGTTGGGATGACTTCCAGTTGTAGACTGTGGTGAGTAAATGAGGTAGGTCATGCCTCCCTGACAGCCTGGGTTTCAGTTTCACATCAGGCAGTTCTGTATTGCTGTGTCTGTCTCTTCTGCACCATTTACTTCATATACTGTATGTACATCCTTCCCTTCCCCCACTTCCACTCTCCCTTGTACCTATTTAATCATAAAATCTCTCTGCTGCTCTGGTTCCTTGTATTTGACGTGCTTTATCCAGGCTTCTGCCTCTGGGAGCTGGTCCTTGATAAAAAGGGACAAAGCAGACCATCAAGCTACCATGCTTTGTACAAGGCATTATTTTTTCCATCTGTCAAAATTAAATGGCACTTGGGATTTTCCCTTGGCCTGTCAATATTTTCACAAAATTCAGGGCTGTCTAGTGAAACTCAGGGAAAATAGTTGTAGATGACATTCCCTTGCATGTTGTCATGGTGTCACATAGCTCTCTGAATTTTTTTTTTTTTGCTTCCTAAAGATTGATCCACAAAGAGGATTACCATCAGTGCTCACTGCAGCCCTGTCACTGCTGTTGCACACGTCTACCTCAGTCACCAGCCTGCCCAAATAGGCTCCCATCTTTCAGACTAAGCATTTTTACCATCCATTTAAATGTTTGACACATAGAAGGCATTTGGGGTGTTCACAGCCTTGTCCTCACTGGGATGCAAGTGGTCATCTTGGGCTCCATCTGGGACAGGATTTGACCACTTTCCATCTGGAAGTGACCACTGTGGACTCCCTTTCCTATGAAGGCAGCTCATCTCTAAAATAAATGGCCATGTATTTCCAGGACATGAAGGCTCAGGGTTTTCTGCTTTTCCTCCATTCTCTGAGTTGTTTGTGGCTGACACAGGCAGCATGTGGGATCAGTTCATTTCTCTCTCCCATCTGGTTATGCACATCCCTCCCTTCATTTTCCCACAGTAGCAATGAGGACAGGGATAAATACAACTGTTCTCCCATTACACTGTCACCAAGGCAAGAACAGACACCGAGTTTATAAACTATTTTTTAGCTAAAACAGAAGATGGTCAAAGCTTTTAGGAAGAGATGCTGTGACCCTCAATCAAAGGCACATACATGTTCAGGTGCTTTCTTCTTCCCATTTTCAGTTTTGAAGGGGAATTTCAGTAGCAGACACAACTTTTAGAGACACATAGCCAAGTGCAGTAACACGGAGAAATACAGGGTCACGCGTACCCTTTCTAGGTTAATTTCTCCTTGCCTTTGCCACAACCATGTCCATCCTTGCTCCAGCTGCCACCTCCTTGGCCACCCTCTCCAGCAGAGCCACAAGCTCCAGATGGATGGCTCAGTCCTGCCACCATGTGCTGGTGTTTTTCTGGTGGGAGCACAAATATAGCACTCCACTCACAGGGCAAATGATAATCTATTCCTTCATAGCTGATGGATAAAGCACACAGATATAGAGGAATAAACATAGAATTTCCACAATTGTCTCAAACTCTGTGTGTGTTGAAAGGAATTGGGGTGGTTCTCCTGGGGCAGCAGATGGCAAGCTCACTTGGGGATAATACCCATTGGATTCTTGTATTTGTGGCCACTGCTTATAGAGGTCACTAATCCTGTATCTTGGCTGCTCCCTGGGGGTCACTAAATGCATTGGTTTGGTTTTTGGAAATCAAGCACAGTATGTGCTAAGTGTTCTAACAGGAAATTCATGTGTAGTATTTTAATATGTATTACATCTCAGACGCTTGACAAGACAGGCACATAGATGATGAATGTAATTTGTCAGTAAAATTCAGCAGATATATCTTCAGGGTTTAACTCAATATCAAAGCAAGAAGGCAGCATTGAAAGTAAAGCAGTGAAAATTACACTCCTCAACTATTTTCTATGAAGTGATAGTAATTACTAGATAAGTAATAATGATTTGTGCCAATGCAGTCAGTACAGAGTGATAGTTCCCTAGGTTGTTATGTGGGCTTGTGGGTAGAGCTTGCTGTAAAATGCACATTAAATACTATGGGATTATTGCAGTTCTGCCCTGTTTTAACAGGGCAGAATAGGGCAGTTCTTGTGGATGCAGGCTTTTCAGATACCAGTTGTGCTAGGACAATGACATGTTTACTATTTTAGGCAGTGGGTTACTTGAATGTGACTTGTATTTCTATTTGCATTAAAAAACCTTGCGGTCTTTTCAAGCATTTATTAGTCTGTATTATAACAACTGTGTCTTTAGCTGTTTGAAATGCAGAGCCCTGGCAAGCAGAAATACAGGGTTGCCAGGCTAAAAGCAAAATACATTAAATAAAGCATCAATATTTATGACACAGTCAGTAGTTCTTCTGAAATAAATAAGAAGGAACTCTTGTGAAAAAGGATCAGGAAGGATGGAAACACTAGTGAAAAACAATAAAAAAAACATAGTTACAATATAAAGCTCATGTAACTGAGGGCTAATTTCTTCTAAGAGCCCCAGCACTGTCACCTGTGGCTAAGCAAAGGCTTCAGACAAATTGAGTGATGCACTGTTGGGCAAAAGAAAGGTCAATGAGAGGATCCTGTTCTGCAATTCTTGTTTTGCAGCTGAGGCATTACTGGATTACATAGAAATGGATCAAGCCACATATACAAATCTCTTAATTAACTGTTGGGTTATGAGTGAAAGTTACATTATGAATCCAAAATATTTATACTAGTACAATTCCTGTTGCTATTTAAAAAACATTTTAATTCTGCTTTTGGAGATTAAAGACCAGACAAATGTATTTTTACTTGTCCAGCATTTTTTATCATTAAAAGACTTGTAAGCCACATCATAATTCTCCCAAAGCATGGGTTGCACACCCTGTCACCCCAGAGCAGCATGGGGGAAGAGTAAACAGGTAAAAAGTTTTCATGTCACCCAGGGCAGGACCCAAGATGAGATTCAAGGTTTTATTTAATGGTTCCATGGCAAACCAAGTTCCATTTCGTAGCCTGATGTATTATTTAAACAAGAAGAAAGAATCCTAATGTCCTGATGAGAAAATTTTGCTTCCTCTCCTTTGTTTATGACACTAAAAACCAATCCAGGATCAGTATTGAAAACCAGTGCCAGAGTACTGTATTGCACAGTGCTCTCATTGGTAGGAAATACAGCCTCATATCCCTCTGAGGAGAGGAAAGTTTGCATCTGTGTGTCTCTGGCTCTTGGTTAAGTGTTACCATCACTGCACTTCTGGAGACCTTGGGGAATACAGCTTTGCCTAGGTGAGGTGACACAGAAAATCCCTTCCTTTCTTCAAGCTGTGAGAAAAATAAATTTTCTGAATTGCTATTTTGCACCCTGGTGACACCTACCCTGTGTGGATCTGGCCCTGGTTGCCCAGGGGGCCCATGGTGCGTGGCAGCGATGGAAGGTGCAGCCACGCAGGCAGCAGCTGGTGTGAGTCCATCCCACTCATTTCTGTAGGAAATGAGGCTAAAAGGTGCTTGTATGGGGTTGCATGTGTTGAGCAGCACCCTGTAATCACAGTAGGAAGAAGAGCAGAAAACCGTAATAATCTTTACCAGCAAGTACCTTGATAATTTGTAGCTACCACTACATACTGCATTTAGGACCTGGTGTTTTATAAACAAGTTGCAAGCAGAGTCCACATCCCTGGGAATGTTCAAGGCTGGATTGGATGGGGTTTTGAGCAATCTGGTAGAGTGAAAGGTGTCCCTGCTCATGGGAGGAGGGTTGAAACTAGATGAACATTAAGGTCCCTTCCAACCCAAACCATTCTTTGGTTCTTTGAATCTGTGTTTCTATGGAACCAGTACTAAAAGTATGGGAAAACAAGAATGGTTGCTGAAACCAGCCTTGCTGTCTGGTTTGTGTGCCAGGGCCCTCTTTCTGGATAGGAGGATGTTGGGGCAGAAAAGGAGCAGACACCAAGGACAGACAGCTGTGGAGTTGTTCTCAAGGCTTCCAACACACCTCCCAGATGCTTTGGCCAAAAGTTACCTCCCAGCAGCAGAGCTTGTCCATGATGACAGGCAGACTTCAAAATTGTGGAGGAACAGCACTTGTCTGGTACCAGAAACTCATTAATTCTGCTTGAAAAAATGACAGTATATAGGACATACAATTGAATATAAGAAAGACCTGCCTTGTGCAAGCAGAGTTGTTGTGTTTCATGAGTTGATGTTATAAAAGGGCCCTGCAAATGATGCTTTAGCACTGAAAAATTATTTATTATGAAGTGCGAGAAAAATGCCTGCTATTTGAGGGAGCCCTGTAAGAACCAGTATCACTATGAAAAGACAATCAGTCTGATAATTTTTGGTTTATGCATCATATTCAGTGAGGGTGAGAATGTGGGTCCTTGGCCGTGGGAAGGTTCCTGTGTATGAGGATGGGTGTGGGAAATGGTCTGAAAACTGATAGTGAATCCAGTCCCTTTGGGTGGCAATGTTCTCCGAGTGCTACCCCCGAAAACCTCAAGATTTTTTTTGTTGTATTGCATTGTTTTCTAGTTCTTAATTATTTTAATAATTAATGCCTTCTTAATTATTAAATTAATTAACATGACCTTCTTTCTTCCTTAGAAATACAATTTACTTGCCTCCCAAATGCCAAGAAACCTTCCTCTACCCTGGTGTTGTAAGATGGAAGTTAAGATTCACAAAGCCAAGTGTTGATGGGTAGTGCATACCTGAACCCTTCCAAATGGCTTTGGCAATCTCACTTCCAGGCATGTGCTATTAGCTATTTCCATTTGCATGTTTTTGAACTTCACTTTCTGTATTTCCCATTGCTATGAGCATCTGCAGTATGTTTTATGTTGCTTGTGACAAAGCAATGCCCACTGCACATGGGTAGCAGCTAGAAGACTAGCCCAGAGTACAGTTACTGCAAAAGAGGAAAGGCTTTCAAGATTATATTATTACCCTGAAGTGTGTTTGTTGCCTTCTGTGGTCCCTCTCCCCACTGCTCCGACACTTCCCCTCCTGACTCCTCAAAAATGTTCAGCCCAGCACATCCAAAATATATTCCATTTTCTGTCATACAGTACAATTATTTTTTACTACATAATTATTTTTTACTACTCTTTCTCTCCAATTTACATCTCCTCTCTTGGTGCCAACAACTACCTAAACTTACAAAATTCACTTCATAGCTCCAGAGTGTGCAACAGAGCATAGACGGGGATGTGCAGTAACAGACAGAAAAAGTGGGGGTTAAGAGAAACTGGGAGGTGTAAGACAGGCCCTCCCCTGCCCTGCTTCTGTTTCCAGGTTTCGACCAGAGGCTGCAGTGCCCTTGCCTGTCTGTCAAGGCTAAAAAAGGGACAGACCAGCAATGCAACCCAGTCTTTCAGGCATGAAAGTAAAACAAAAAGGGAATAGTTATGCTAAGGACATTCCCTTAAGAGTTTTAAAAGCATAAAAGATGAATGTTAAAGCCAACACCAACCTTTGCAAGGAGCCTGTTATGAAGAGGCTGGAATTTCATGTATGACTGTCACTGAAGCCACTGCCTTGCTGAGGGCATGAAACCCAGCTGTGGTGAATTCAGTGCAGCAAAGGTGATGTGATAAACACGTGAGCTGTACCATGTCCCCAGTGTACGCCTGACATTCGAACTCTATGGCAGGTACATGGAAAGTAAAAGTAGCAACAGCTCCCTCCTTCCTTTCTTGCGTCTTTCCCATCCAAATTTCTCTTCCTCCTTTTTGTCTCCATTTCTCACACTCCATAGAATCATCACAGAATCAAAGAATGGCCTGGGCTGGAACAGGCCCTAAAGATCATCTTGTTCCAATTTCCCTGCCATGGGCAGGGACACCTTCCTGTAGACCAGGTTGCTCAAAGACTCATTCAACCTGGCCTTGAATACTTCTAAGTGTGGGGCATCCACCATCCAGCTTCTCTGGACAACCTGTTCCAGTGGCTCACCACCCTCACAGTATTCTAATCTGAACCCACCCTCTTTCAGCTTAAGGCCATTCCCTGTCCAGTCACTACATGCCCTTGGAAAAAGTCCTTCTCCAGCTTTCTTGTAGGCACTGAAAGGCAGCTGGAAGATCTTCCTGGAGCCTTCTCTTTCTTCTCCAGACTGAACAACCCCAGATCTCTCAGCCTATCTTCATAGGAGCGGTGCTTCAGCTCTCTGATCATCTTCATGGCCATTCTCTGGACCTGCTCCAGTTGCACCTTGTGAAAAGCAAGGGTAGCACCAGTAAGGATCTCCAGGGTTGATTGAGTTGTCACCTCTTGTTGCCAATTGGTGGGGTGCTTGGCGATGCCCCTGCCAATGATGGCCAGCTCCTCTGAAATGGGAGCAGCAGGCTGGAGCAGCCTGGTTTTGGGGTACATGCAGTCAAGTGGAGCAGGAAGGAAAATAGATGATGAAATTATGGCACTGAGATTTCCTGTCAAAGGAATATCACTGTGTTCTGCTTCCTTCTCTTGTGTCAGGTCACCAGAACTGCTACTGGGTCTTACTTTCTTCTTTCTTTCCTTGAGAAGGTAAAATAGAGGGGAGGCAGAAATATTCATACTGCTCCTGCTTAAAAGCTGACTTTTATGTGGCCCAAGTCAGCTTTGAAATTGAAACCTCTCTGGGATAATGAAACAGAAGAGGCTGAGTTCCTATTTAGACTGATATTATTTGGCTGAGGGCTGTCTTTACTCAAGAGTAATTTGGGAAAGTGACAGACAGCCGTGACCTTGATTTACTTTTTAACAGTTTGGGTTGAAATGAAAGAGTATTGAAATTTAGATTTTTTTGAAAATTTCAGGGACATCATTAAAGAGGAGGACTTTCCATCTTTCCCTTCAGTATGCTTTGTGCTGTTAAAAATAGCAGAGGAAATGGATGTGTGACATTCATCTGCTGACTCCTTCATGTCTCTTATCAGACTTGATTGCATTTAAAGACTGGTCAGAGCAGGGAAGTAGTCCAGGACTCCCAGCTTACCTCGGAAGGATTCTCAAAATGAGAAACACCCATTTATATGATAAAATACATTTGTTAAACTGTGCTTGTGGGAGGCATAATACTGATGAAAGAAGATAGTGCAAATCCCGAACAAGGTGCATTTGCTAAGACAAGTGAAGAATTCATGTAATACAGAACATATTCTGCCCCATTTGCTTCGGAGGTACCCCAAGGTACACTGAAATGCATATATTAGGGCAGTAGTGCTACTTGATGATCATTTATTTGACCACTGATCTTCAACTCAGTCACCCAAAAACTTGAAACAATCTGCAGTCACCAAGTAAAACAGTTAGTTAATATTAGTATAATAGGAGGGGAAATGATGGGAGAGGTGGGTAAGCTTCTTTTTCTTCTGACTGAAAGGTTTTCTGCCTCTTTGAGAGTTCTGAGAGCTCTGGATAAACTTGCAGCCCTAATTTATTTCTGTTGTGATCTTTCTACACCGAATCCCACACTTCGTTTGCCTGTTCTTTCTTACAGGAATGAGTTTGTTTGCTCTCCTGCAAAAACATCTCACAACCAGGAATGAGCATGGAACTTGTCAGGTCTGGGAGCTGTTATAACCAGCCAGCAGTCTGCAAACGTTCCCATCTGTAGATTGAAACAATGCCATTGCTTGGGAGAACCAAAGTAAAATGAGAAGGCTGTGTTCAAAGGTTTCTTCAGGGAATAAAATCCATAGGCATTTGAGGTCCAAAGTGCTGACCTATGAGAAGCAGATTTAGGAAGAGAAAACAAAAACACTAAATAAATTGTCACATTAACCAAAGAAAACAAAGAAGTAAGAACTTCATGTGGATTTGTAGACTTGTCCTTTACTCTCTGATGTACTTTTTTGCCTTTTCAGAAAATCCAGAGGACACTCTTCCCTTTCCCAGGGCAAAGGGACCACCACTAGCACAGAGCCAGTCAGGCAGTAGATTCCCAGTGGAAATTTTACCTGGCTATCCTAAATGGGAGTGGCACTGATTTACTTTTAAAATTATTTTGTTCATCTTGAATTTGTAGGTATTTAAGTATATATAACATAATCAAATTATTCTGGCAAATTTGGGGAGGGAACTCAAAAATTATGGGGATTGGATGCAGGGGACAGGCAACAGCAGGTTTGCATTTTTTCCTTAAGAAGCTGGGTTAAACACTTACTTCATTTAGAATTGAAATATGAATGTGGTGAGTTGGCACACTTTCTTCTTTTTTGTCTTTTGATCTAGTATATGATGTATAATCAATGTTTGTCCAGAGATGTTATTGATGCAACTACGTGTATGTAGGATCCCCCTTTGCTAATGACTGTGATATCCCTACCAGAGAAGATAGAAAACTGAAGTTTGATTAATGAGTGATGGCAGAGGACACGGTCTTCTGTATTTATCTGGAGATTCACCCTGGTAGAGCTTCTGAGATGGTCCCACACCCCTATCCACCATAGTCATCACTCCTCAGTCTTGGGCTCACACTGCCTGTGCCAGAGATCTCTTCCTGCTGAATGCCTGGAGAAGATGAGTGCAGTCTGGTAGGGCTGTGATGTGGAAAAGAGAATTTGCAGAGATATTTGCTAAAAAGATGGAGTGGGAGATTCTCTAGTGGAAATCCTGCTTTTGATGAGTGTGTAATGTTGTTCTGTCCCAGCTGACAGGAGATGTCAGGTTTTTAATTCTGGCTCATTCAGAAGTGCTCTGGTGTTTGATAAGAATGTGTTACCAGCCCACGTGCAAAGCACTCCTCTGAAAAAGAAGGGGGAGGGAGTTACGAATAAACTCTGAAGGCAAGGTTTTTACCAACTTCCTTCAACTTCTCCCTGGCTCCCTGTCTCTAGCACAGATTTTCTCTGGGACCTGATGCACCAGCATGTTCCTAATTCAGAGGGTTGATGGGGGTTTCATTGTTGAAAGACCTTTCCAGCGCCCCTCCATGTGAGACATTTCTAGCTTACAAAGCAGCACCATTATGTGACATGTGTGACATACCACTACCCCTTTTAGAGGAGTTTGCATAAGTTTTGTGATGCTTTTACAGCCCTGTGTCAGGTACTCACCTGTAATCAGCGCTGTGGTGAGGGTTATTCCTGTGTGCAGGCTCTATAGGCAGGTAGCACACAAACCAGTCAGAGCACGTCTGCTAATGCAGTCATATCATAAGATCATAGAATCATTTCAGTTGGAAAAGACCTCTAAGATCATGGAGTCAACCATTAACCTAACACTGCGAGGTCCATCACTAAACCATGTCCCTAAGTGCCACATCTGCGCATCTTTTAAATTACTTATTCCATCAGCCCTTTTACTTGTGCAGTATTTGATACGTCTGCAGCTTTGCCGGAAGCGGTGCGAGATCCAGAATGCAAGTCTGTGTTTATATCTGCATGTTAGCTCTGTGTCTGTAAAACAGGTACACGGAGGCATATGTTATACATATGCATGTGCACACGGACTCCTCTCTCCTGGCAGTGCCGTGGCTGCCGCTGCTGGCTGCCGCTGCAAGCATGGGAGCACGCAGGGAAGGCTGCCGATCTGGGAGCCGCCATCCCTTCTGCCCGCCAGCGGCAGTGGTGGGGCTCATCCCAGCCACCCTGGTACCCACTGGCTGCCCCGGGGGTGGGCAGGCTCAGCACAGTTCCCTGCGCTCTTCCAGGAGAGAAAATGCAGGTAAGGGGAAATTGCCCTTGGCAACCACCAGGCCCTGCGCTGCGGCTGGCCGAGAGCTGCTGGCTCCTGCAGCCGCCAGTCAGGGGTGACCGTGTTTTCCAAAGGCCCCCCTCGGTGATGCTTAAAAGGCTGAGGAGAGCGGAGGAGTATTGGAAGCGTGCGCGCTGGGTGCTCGCAGCCGTAGCAGACAGGAGTGCTGGCCGAGGGGTTTTGCTGCAGCATCCTTCCCAGCAGTCAGGGGGGAGCAAAGGAGCTGAGAGGTGAATGGTGGGTACCAGGGGAGTGCCCTGGAGGTACCTGCTTGCTGGTGATGCCAGTGGAGCTTGCAGGGATAGAAATGAGACTGATCTCAGCCCTGCAGCTGGGTCTCCTGGTCTGCAGCAAGCACAGGGTTATTAAATCCTGATGACACTGTGTAAGAGCAAAGTATTTTTGTAAGAAGCTACAGTTGTTCAGGAGCCAGCATCACCTAGGTCCTCCAGATGACCTCGTCCCAGGTAGCTCTGCTTGGGATCCTTTTTTATTACAGAAGTAGAGTTGGTGTCTGATGATGTCACACTCAGGAGGAGGGAAATAAAAAAAGAAAAAAAAGATAGATTGCAGTCCTAATGCAAGGAGGATGCAGCAAAACCACAGAGAGGGTCCTCTCCTCCAAGGAAGACGAGGTGAAAGGCAGAGCCCCTTGGAGGGTCTCTCTCTCCCTTCCACTTCAAAGAGTAAGACTGTCTGCCTTCTGTAAACGGAGCTGGTTGTGTAATGCATTATGCATTGTGAGGTTAGACCTCTTCTGATTTCTTAATGGAAAGGCTATTTTATTTCGCAAGTGGGTGCCAGCAGGGATGCTGGAAAAGCGCAGAGATGCATCCTCCATCCCACACTGACACCGATTCACACAGTCAACTGCAGACCGGGAACTTGTCAGAGAGGAGTGAGGACCAAATCTGGAGCCAATGCAGGGGGA
Organism: Corvus kubaryi; assembly: GCF_017639235.1. NCBI lineage: Eukaryota > Metazoa > Chordata > Aves > Passeriformes > Corvidae > Corvus > Corvus kubaryi. Next base: position 13,059,675 of record NW_024580667.1, on the reverse strand, counting down.
GAGGAGCAGCCTCAGCTTTTTTAGCAAGTGAATGGGGAGGGGGAGGAGGGTAGTATGAGCAGTGATGTCATTTTTAACTGGTTCCTTGCAGAGCTGGGAAGTGAAGTTACAGGAAAAACCTGCAGTCTCAGAATGGCTCTCAGCCTTGACTGGAGACTCTAAATGACTGAGGGTTCCCACAATGGTAATTAATTTTCTTTTCTATGCAGAACCGTTCTGTTATTTTGGGTCAAGCAGAGGGCATTTATTTTCTTTCTCTCTCTCTCTCTCTCTTTCTGTATGTTTTGAGGGTTTGACTTTCGCTGTTGCCTCTGGTTTGTTAAATACCTTGCAGGTTATTTGAAGTTTTTCCTGGGTAGTTTGAGAATTTTTCTCTGATGTGGGAATCCATGTCATTACAGGAGAGTTTAGCATGCAGCGTTTCTGCTACTCATCAGGAGGGGAGATGCAGAGGTTGCCAAGCACACAGCATTCTGCACAGGAAATGTACTTTTAAAATCACAGGTGGAAAGAAAGGAATTTGACTAGCATTTGTTGTTGTAGTAGATGGCATTAATGTTGCTTGTAAGAGGCAGAAAGACTTCTGGTCAACCATATAGATAGAAATGAATTTTGCTTTGGTGATAATTTCTGTGGTTCTAATTGGCAGGTTTTTATTATGAGCATTTTAATTCTAGTGGCACTGAATGGAAAATGTCAACATAATAGATTCTGGCTATGTGAGACAGTATATGTATGTATAGTTTTTCATGGCATGCATTAACCACTTGAGTGCTGCTCCCTCCACTGCACTTGCCCTGTTGCTGTCTTCCATGGAAATCAGTGGGATGCCAGGCTGTGCCGTGGACAGAGGGTTATTCTGTCTGTGGTTCCCGGAATCAGCAGAATCAGTCAAGCCATTTTTAGATAAATAAGTTTGTCAAGACTGGTCCGTCAAGGGTAAAGTGTCTTAGCCCAAACAGTGGGCAGTGAAAGACATCCAAGTATTCAGCTACTGGTATCCCTGATACAGTTTGGGTTTGTGGTTGTTGTGATGATGCTTGGTCCAAAGCAGAGGGTGTAATGCCAAGAGTCCATTTGGCTATGGAAGGCTTGTAACATTCCTCTCTGGGCTCCCCTTTCCCAATGGTGAGACTTGCTTGTCTTTTCACCCAGGAGAACACTCAAGAGAGCTGAGGAAGCCAGACCAGTTTTGCTTACTAGGAACTTGGGATGTTCATGTGATAGCCACAGACCTCCTGCTGTAGTCTGTAATGACAAGCTCAAAGATGGGAGATCTGGGCTCAAGAATGAAAGAGGCAGAAAAGAAATAGCAACATTGTGATTCCTTCTGAATATGAAATGTTCCTTCAGGAACTCCAGCTGTGGCTGGAGGCTTGAGGAGTCCATTGCTCCCCTTGAGAAAGCTCTAATGGAAGAGTTGCTGGGAGGAATAAGCCTCTCTTTTAGCAGCTATTGTGAAGATGCCAGCAGCTGTCACAGGGGCCATTTTGAACTCCTCCCCCTGCAACATGCCATGGTGCAGAGGAAGAGTAAATCTGGTAACCTCTTCTGCCAGTCCTCTCAACATTAGCCTTAGTATTTGAACATGACAGAGACAAAAGCCAGGCTTTAAAAATGGCATGTTCCTCTCAGTGTGGTTTTCATCCAGATGTATGCTTGCCTTCACTAACAGTGCTTATGTGGAGGGCAGTGTGCCTGGCAGGTGGAGGGAATGGTTAACAGGCTGTACTGAACTAGTCACCATGGCGTATGGAAGCTTTCCTTCTCGCTAGTGTCAGGCTGAATCTGCTGCTGTGGATAGGCAACTTTGTTTTCCTGTGATTTTAGCATGGCACCCTTCACCAGAAGGAAATAAATGCATTTTTTAAAAGGAGAGCAAAGAACTGTGTATCCAGAGTAAGCAGCGATTTATCATCCTCCTTTGAGGGCTCAGGCATGCCCACTTCCCCACTGCCTGGAATGAAAACTAGTTCTGGATTTTGGGCCAGGGCACTAGTTCTGGCATTTTCATCTCATCTCAGTTCAGCTGAGGTGAGAAGTTGCAAATTTATGGCACTAGAGACAGAGTCTGATATCCAAAGAAGAGGGGAGCTGCATGTGACTGCAGCCAGCATGCCTGCTTCTGCAGCCTTTCCCCTTAGGAGCCAGCTGACTTTGCAGCAGGGAAGGTTAGGAAGACCTTTCCAAGCACAAAGAGGAATAAAGCACTGGGACAGGCTCCTATGGAGCTTATAGGATGTCCTTCTTTTAGGCTTTTTAAGAATAATAAAATTGGGGTGAACTAAAAATACTTAGTCCACTTTAGAGGAATTAAACTTGGCTTTGCGTTTTGGCATTTTTAGGACAGGTTTGGTCACACATCAGTCAAAATTCACTACAGGAAACATTTTCTGTGTCAGGAGGTGGGTACCTCATTTGCTGTTAATTTTAGCTGTGTTTCAGAGTTGGAAAAGTCATGGACTAGACAATTCTCACATGGTTCCTTCCTGCCCTCTATTTCTACTGCAGTATTAGCCCCATTGAGCTCCTACCACCAATGGGACGAGAACGGTTCAATGCCTCAGACCTTTCAGCTGTAAAACTTTGTACTGCTATTGTCAGCAAAAGTGTTACTGATGTGTCAGTGATGGACATGATTGTTAGGGAATGGGAGCCAGGGCACAGTCATGACTGCAAAGGTTGCAGGTATCTTTCTGGACTTCAGTGAGCTTTGAATTTTACCATTAGTTGGCAACTGTGTTTGCTTACATCAGGCTCTGGACAAAACCACATTTGGTTTGGAGTGGTCTCTTGGAGAGTGCTGGGGCTGTGGAGCATTAGGGAAACAAACCTCACTTGAGTGATGTAGCTGACCACTGCTCACAAGGAAGCAGCACATTTTTCATCCTGTAACTGTGACACAGTATGACATTCAATCCACGCTGTAACCCTTCTGCTTGTTTATGTGGTGGAATTTACTTACTGTTCTCATCTTGCATGGTCTTCTCAGGGGAGGACAACATACACTCCATGAGAATGAATTCAAGATAACAGGTGTGTCAGAGAGGTATTTTATGGTGCATGCAATGGTGATCAAAGTTAGAGAAGCAGAAAACAAGGAGGACCAAGGCTGGGTACCCAAAGCCCCCACAGGAGGCGAGGAAACAATTTTCATGGGATGGAATCACATCTGTCCTAGGAAAGGATCCTTCTCAGGGATGCAGAAAAAGTGCAAAGAACTCAGTGTGAGTGTGTTTGTGGGAAAGAAGGAAAAGAAGAACTTCCCAGACCCAAATTTAGCAATTAGTTCAACTCTGTGCATGTGACCAAGAAACACTAAGGTCAAACGTCTAATTGCATTTATGCCATTGTCATCTGAGTAATTATCTTTCCCCCCTGGTATTTCAGCAGGGTAAAACTGAAGTGGGTTTGGACTGCTGTACTCTGGTAAGTCAGAAACTAGGTAACCTCCATGGCTTGCTAGCAGGGCCATCTCCTCTCCTTTGGGCTCTCTTGGTAGAGTAGGCAGTGGTTATATTCCTCTGGGATACTTTTTTAGGCTACTTGTTTTGGAAAAATCTTTGTAATCATCCATGTAATCTGGATATAACTATAAAGCACTGTGCTGTTTTCTGCCAGTAATTGAAGGAGGGGGGAAAGATAGTGGGAGAAAAGGTGAGTTCTGCATGATCTCTTCTTGTTTCAGGAAGGACTGGTGTTTTCTTCCACTGTGCACAGCAGTGCTGCACATCATTTACTTTGTAATGATAATAGTATATAATCTTCGTAATGGTGATAATCTTCATATGCAACTGTGGATTTCAAATTCCTCCCTGTTTTTAGTGCAAATTTCATTTGATGGCATCAGAAAACTGGTTTTTCATGTCCCTGCCTATTTACCCCTACAGAACCTCATTGCTAGCTATCAGAGCCAAACTTTTGATAAGAAGAAGGGTGGTGTACCAATGTCAGAATATGCAGATTCACATCTCACAGTTGCACCTCATTTTTTGTGTACCTGACAAATTTTTTTTTGGCACAGCACAAGCAATCAAAATTTATCATCCAAATTAAGACTGTAATTATATTTTGATAAAGATCTGGCAATTCAGTGAGAATGAAATTTAAAGGGTTGCCGGGATACAGATGACTCTGGATTATGGGGAAGCATTTGCATGTGGAATACTAATAAGACAAGGTTGTTCAGCATCCTTATCTAGACTTTTCCAATAGTGTCTGATAACACAATCAAGTGCTTGTTTCTTTGCTATTATCTGGCAAAGTGATTAAAGATACAGGCAGCCTTTTATGAATGAAAAGGCAACATGCTTGACATGGAGTGACACAGATGTGTCCCCCTGTTGGTACACAGGAAAAGTGAGGGGATAGAGTGCTGACCATTCCCGCACTATTGAGCCTGCCAAAATAAACTTTTCCTGAGGTTCCCTTTGTGGGTCCAGGCAGTGCTTTCCTGGGAGGTGTGAGTCCTGCCCAAGATGGGGGCTGCTGGGAGCCTCCTTTTGCAGAGCTGGGTTCTCACTGGGGGGCAAGAGCTGGAGGACATGTCAGGGATGAGTGGCGGATATCCAAATGCTCTAGAGTTTGCTGTCCAGGCAGGATGGCCACAGAAGTAATGGCACCATAGAGCTTGGGGAGATGCCAAACAGCTTGATTGAGCCCACAGCTGCCACAGGGAAGGTTCTGGCTCTCATGCAGATACCTTCTTCTGCCAATCCAGCAGATGAGTAAAGCTTGACCTCAGCACTGCAATTTGATGAAGGAAGAGCTATAGCACTTTCTCTCTTTTAAGTGTCTGGTCTGTATGTGACATTAATTAGTTATTATGGAAAGTTATTGCTATTCAATAATGTGGCCTGCTGACGAAGTGTTATTCGCTGCCTGTGCTGTGGTAGCACTTGCAGACCTTGGAGGGCTTCACGTGCTGTGCTCCTGACACCCTGCAGCCTGAGCCAGCTGATACCCCACACCTGTATCCCAGAGTTTCTGCTGTGCAACTGGCCAGCAGCAAGGCCAGTGCAGGGTTTGTGTTATCACCTTGCTACAACCCTGCTCCAGACTGCCTGCTTCAAATGTAGGCATGGTAAGGGAGGCTGGTAAGGGAAGGATCAATTTTTCCTTGCACTTTATTTGTCCCAGACCCTGTCTCAGCACCACCCTACCAAAGCTCTTATTTTCAATGTCTACCTCCAAATGTTGAGACGAGCATGCAACAATTATTATACCCTGTCCATCAGTGGTTAGGAACTTAATTGTAGCTCATGGTTGTGTTTTTACTACAGATCAGAACAATTCTCTGACTTTACAGCTTTTTCAATTAACTGGGAAACAGTGAATGTGTCATATAACAATGTGAAAAACCAAGGTTTGGTGGTATGTCAGCTTCATCAAAACAAATGGTTCTACTTCCTTGCTGAACTGAATTCCTCCCAGGTTTTTTGTGACTAAGTTTTATTCTCAATATGTTCTTTCATGATGTGTAAGAAAGGGACTTGACTTGCACTAGGGCAGTTTGAATGGCAGGAAGAGCAGATGTGATCCAGGAGGCCTGGGTTAATGAGCATTTTGGGAAGGCAGAGTACATTGGAGATGCTGGAGCTGTAATATGAGAAAAAATACTGTAATACCTTGAATAGCCTTTTAAACACAAGGTGTGCAGTGCTTAAATGGTAGTCTCCTCAAATTCAACCTGCACAAATAGTAATGTGCTTTCTTTTTCCTTCCATAATGTGCATGGAAATGTGATGCCAGTCTTAGACAACTCCAAAACTGCAAGGGTATAGTCTGGTCCAAATCTTGTGATTTTCTGTAAGTTTCAAGACTTGCCAGAGCAGAGGCTCAGTCACTGGATCAGTATCACTAGCCTGGGTCTAGTAGTGCCATGGGAAAAAGGTGTTCATCCTCTAAATGGATGCCTCAGGATCCCCAGTTCTGGCATGTATTGAAGGCTCAATACTGGTTCTTTGGAGCAGTCCAGGACAGTCCTGTCCTGTCCTGTCTTACATCCTAAGCCTGCCTTTCATAATTTTTCCCTCTTTCAATGTTAGAGAAGTCCAGCAAATACCTGAGAGGAAAGAGGTTCTCCCAGATTTGATAAAATATTTCATCTTGAGTTGTTCTGTCTCAACATATGACTGCCCCTTTCTGCCTTGGCAGTGCCAGGTGTCTATTCATATGAGGCAAAATTTAATAAAAAAAGCCTGTAAATTGTACATAAATGTAGCAGAAAGTGTTTAGCCTATTCAAAGGCTGGCTGATGTGTCAGCCTGGTTTACTCTAGTCCCATGCTCTGAATTTGCACTGGGTTTCTACTTACTACAGTTCATGCAGTTTTTCCTCTGCATTTTCTATAGTGCCTCTTCACAACACCTACACTTACTGGTAACTTTTCAGGAATCCATCTTCTCTGTCCTGATCCTTTCAGTAAGCCTTCTTTGTTTTCCATATCAGTCATCCTGCTCTGGGTTGGCTTTATTGAAGTCTCTGATCCTCTCCAGAGGAAGGTGATTACATGACCTAGTCAGCTTGTGAGTCCCAGGTTATTTCTGGTACCAGCATCATGGTGAAGTCTCCATGGGATTATTGGAAACTTTCTTGGAGTCAGGCAGAGTCCTACCTTGATCTTCTGGCAGCTGTTTAAACAGAGGCACTGTGCAGTTGGTGGTACCTCCAAGAGATGAAATAAACTTTATTTATATTATGAATTGTGGTCTGTGGGCTATCAGAATAGGATTTGGCAAACAAAGCAACCCTGAAGATCTTGGACCCCATGGAAAGGTTTCAGCTTTGCTGGGTGGAAATTTTAACTTCCTGGAAAGAAGTATTTACTCAGTAGGTCAAGTGTGGGAGCTCAAGGGGAGGAAATTGCAGTCAATGAAGCTAGGAGTATAAACTGTAGTGCCCCACACTTTAAAATTCCTTTCATATGGTCTGAATCAAAAAGCTTCTGTTCCCCATAACAAGTCTGAATGAATATACTGAAGCTGATTTTCTTCACAATTCATTTCTGTTTGTGCAAAGGTACGGGACAAAGCTCTGAAAAGAGTGTGAGCTTTGACCAGTAAAACTGTGCCAGCCAAAGCCGTTGCTACCATTTATCATCATCCTGTACATTTTTGAAGAATATAGGGGTGCAAAGAGTAGACTGACTGCTAAAATGCAGTTCTGCATGGCTGCAGCTGCTTTGCCAGTATAATGTACTGTATAAAGACAAAGGTCATTTTGTTGCATTAAAACCCAAAGAACTTCCATAGTTTGAGAGTGGGAAATGACCCCAGATAACACAGCTGGAGTTAGCTAGACCCTGTATTATTTCCAGAGGGTTGTTGCCTCATGTGCACAATACACTGCCTTGTATTGGTTCATGACCTCCCGACACGGTACTGCACAGGTCCTGCATGCAGTGAGTTGTCAGACTGGGAGATATTATGAATTTGAAGCTTAGGTATAAAATTAGCAGTGTTTGTCATGTTGGTAGAAATAATAGGTTAGAATAAGGTAGGGTAGGACAGAATTAGAATTAGAATTAGAATTAGAATTAGAATTAGAATAGAACATTTTCAATTGTTAGGGGCCTACCATGATCGTGTAGTCCAAGTGGAAGATTGCTAGTCTGAAATGCAGAATGAAACTCTGGTCATCATCAGCTGTAATCTTAAAACCAGTGTTAGGTAGGCACCTGACTGGAAATGTTAGGTACTGCTGAGATATGTATCTGATGGACTGCTAGCCCCAAGTCTCCCCGTTTTCATGATGATAAAGGAGGATTAATTACCTGATTATTTGAGCCCCCATCAGCATGGCTGGGCATGATGACACCTGTAAGGCTGGAAAATTTAGAGCTGTACTTCAGTGGGGCTTCAGCTCATGGCAGGGGGTCTGGGGTGAGTATGGAGTTGGCTGGAGGACGAGACATTTTTCTCCTGTTGGAATGAATGAATCATCACAAACCAGGCAGTGACAGCGCTGTTGCAAAGTTGTGCTTTCTGTAGTATGCAACAAATTAATGTCATTTTTCCCTCAAAATAAAAGAGTTTCTGAATTCAAAAATTGCTTTGGGAATTATGTGAATAAGCTCAGCTTTGGGCACATATCTGTGGTCTCAGTGGTTCATGAAGGGGATGAGAAAGGTTTTTCTGCCCACAGTCCTTTTTCAAGGCTTATTTCTGTGAGGGATGCCTGGCACTTTGGTCATCATTGGTTTCTTCTGGCTGCAGTATTTCTGGAGCAACATCATCCTACACTCACTGAGTGTCCACAGAAGGGCATCAAAGGGGAAGGAAGATGAGTGTCTTTGAGCCACCCCTTTAGCAAATACTTCCCTTAGTCATAAGTTATCGCAGATGTGGCTGTAACTTCTATCACTAATGAGTGATAGAACTGAAATTTCTTAAAGCCTTGAAAATTATTCCACTGTCCTGTAGACATATCTGTAAAAAAAGTTGTTGTATGACTCTAAATGAAAATCTTCTAAGTTTAGATATGTTCTTTGACTTGGGCTGAATTTTTGTTGTAGCTTTCCCATACCAGAAGTATGTGTAACAGTTAGCCAAAAGTAGGGGAGTTGTACTAACTGTGCAGAGGTTGCTCTGGCCCTTGTAGAGTGAAGAAGTACTGTGGTATTTTTAAAGTGTTGCTGTTGTGCAATATTACAAAGACACGAGGAATCAGGATGTTAATAGATGGGATAAAGGATAACCCAAATGAAAAGCATTCAAATGAATCTTTGCCTAACGCCATTTTCGTAGCTAAGTGGTGATTGCAGTTTTAGGTGTTTTTTCTTCCGTGCTGTTGCTCGGAATCCCATTTTTCTGGATGCAATAAAAGTATGTTAAGTATTACAGTACCCAAACTTCAGAAATTCCTGTGTAACAAAAACCTTGCCAAGCAGACCTCACCCTCGCTTACTGCGAGAAAAGGTATTACATCCCAGAGGAAATCATTACTTACTAATGTGAATAAACATGAAGATGAAATTATCAAACTGGCAAGTGAGGCAAACAATCTTGATTTATCAGAATTAGCTATATTTAAATGCAGCAGTTAAAAACCCTCAAGTGATAATGAATCTGGCAGATGATAGGTGAATTCTTGTGTCTTCCTGTGCCATGTGGGTCTGGGCTCTAGTGGGACCAGGCAACCTGGCTCTTTTTTCTATACTGACCATGGCTGGTTAATTCTGAGTAATGAACCACCTGTTTCTTATCCAGTGCAGTGCTTTGGAGCTGCTTGTAAATGGTGAAGGTTGATTGTGCTGTAGGACCCCCTAGTTTTGTGGGTCCAAAACTGCAGTGCAAGCCACGGCTTGGTCTCAAAGGTTTGGAGCATGTCCTAGTGGGGAATAAGGACTACTTTTATCTGTAAGAGTATAACACTAAACAGACCCACCAGAGAGGTATTCCTGGACTAGCACATGAAATGCAGGGCCTGTAATTATATGTGCGAATGCTTAGCATAAAAGGGTGATTTCTGCTCTTAAGACACACAAGTAGAAAGACCACAGAAAAGGCTAGGAGGTCCCTGGCAGGACAAGAGATGGCTGTTGAAGGCCAGGAGGTAACTTGGATCAGGCCCAGAGCAGGGATGTGCCAGCATATCCACCTATGAGGCCAAACTCCATCCCCAAACAACAGCAGCCCGGGCAACCACGATTGAAAATGCTGTCTCAGTTCTTAGCTTTTCACTGCATACCAACTCTTATATTTTCTCCTCTTTTCTTTTTTTCCTTTTTTTTTAAGCTCAGCAGCAGAGGTAAGACCTTGTTTTCATATTCTCTGTAACACCCTTATGATACTTTCAACACTACATAGAAATAAGCAGATGGCAGGGAGCTGATCTGTATTTGTATATAAAATGTCTCTGACTTTATGAACAAGATCCATTTTACAAAAAAAAAAAAAACTTGGCTGGGGTGGCTCTCCCTCCACCTGTGCTGGCAGATGCTATGGGAGTTGATAGGATGTGAGGACCAATTGCCACCTCCCCCCTCCACAGATCCTGCCAGATCAGGGCTGTGCTGTATCCGTGGGTGTCGTCTGCCTTTACTGTTCAGCATGTACAGCATCTCAGCCTCTAGAGCAGTCTGGCACCTCTTCCAGCACTTCCTTTTTTTAACACCACTTGGAAAATCCATAGAGAAGAGAAGCAGAGAAGAGAAGGCAGTGAAGTGGGAGGGAGGTAATTAGGGCGAGACCTGATGTCCTGACATGGCTGGAGGGTCCAGAGAAGTCAGGCAGATCCGTGACTTAGGAAGGACAGAGTAAGGACAGCAAAATTGCACACCTGGCCCAGCTTATGGTCACGTTTATGAGTGTGTTTATCCCTTCCTTCATAAAAATGAATATATTTTGTTCAGTTTCTCAGGCAATGCTTCACCTTTTGAGTTAAAACTCACCTTATGCCTTGGAAGCTTGCCTGTCCGTGACCCAATTTTATTTACTTTGTCATTAAATGTATTCAATGACTAAATGTGAGAACTGATCCATAGCTTTGCAGACTCCCTTCTGTTTCCAAGTAGGGAGCCCTGCTCCCACATAAAGATGGTGTCTCCCCTCTTGATGCCTGGTGTGACAGAACATGTCAGCTCCTCACAGTCTGTCTTCTCATGGTCCTTCCACAGTGAACAGAGGGGGATAGGTGCTGCTAGACAACTCTTCAGATCTCTGTGAGGCACATTTGTACTCAAAATCAGTGAGGAGCCTATCTGTTAGCTACAGAAATTCTCCAGGGAGACAAATCTCCCCTGAGGAAAGTTACTTTTGTGATTATTTTCCATTGTCTGCTTCTTTATGCTTGGAAATATTGTCATCTTTGCTCATAGTGAATAAATCTGAGTGTCCCAGGAGTGCCCTCCGCCCTGATTCACCATTCCACTTGATACATGATACATTAAGGTCAAACACTGTTTGCTACTCAGTGGCCCCATTTTTAACTTACACTTTCTGCATGATAACTTTAATGACAATTCTTCCTTCTCCCAATGCCCTTCTCCCTGCTCTCCTTTGTTCCTTGCCTTATTCCTTTCCTGAAAGTATTTACTAGTTTAATTTCTTTTCCTGTGGATTTTTTTTGAAGAAGCTTATTTCCTGCAGATTAGTTTCATTTAATTTTCATCACTCCTTACAGCTGAGAGTTTGAAGACTTCCTGCCCAGTGTTGCTGTCAGTGCAGTCATTCCACAGTGGTATTTGATAGTTGCCAGTAGGTGTTGACACCTGACATTTCTGCTCTGGTTTTGACTGGATGCAATGAAATGTAGCCATTTCAGCTGTGCCTTCTGGCCTTTCTTCTTCATGTACAGTCCTTGGGACATGGTCATAATAAAATGTCTGCCCACAGTTAAAAGGTAATCGTTTTATATGTACATTAAGGGAGCAATTGTTTGCCACTCTGTGTATTTGCAGTGCTAAAGCCAACGTGTTGAAAGTTGCCTTGTACTGGGTCTGATGCATGCACAAAGACAGAGGAGTTACAAGAAGTGGAGACAGAGGAGTGCAAGAATTAGCTGTTTGCAGCTATGTTCTGGATGACAGCTCTCAACAGAGAGTGGTCCACACCCCTGCAGCATCTGACAAACCCTGAAGCTCTTCAGCACATGTGGCTTTTCAGAAACCCCATCAGAACTCAATTAGGTTTTGTGCATGAATATGTGGCTTAATAGTATAAATGTGAGTACAAACAATAGTATATGGTTTGGACTCATAAAACCATATTAGCCATAACAATGAAGCCTAGCGTGTGTTATGATCTTTATGAACATCCTATGACACTTTAAAAGAAGTAAATGCTTTAAAATTTATTTTAGCTTAAATGTCTTCATGCTGCATTTTATGTACTAGTTGCAATTGGCTGTGATGTCTCACTTCAAAGTGAGAGATAGTGGGTCAGCGTGAGCCATGGGGGCTCCCCAGCTGGCATGGTTACAGCTTTGCACCTCTGCAGGGACATCCAAGGGGATACCAATGTTCACCTCCTGGTTAAATTTGCAATCTGGCATTTGCCATTTGAGGCTTGTGGACCATTTGATGTAAGCAAGGGCTTGAAATGAACTAGAAAAAAACAGTGCAAGTCTGCAGAAAAAATATTAGTGCCTAAGGTGAGTAAGCTGAGAACATGTTATTCAAATAATAACAACAGTGGGAAGATAATTTATCTTGACGTAAGTTATTCATCCTGCAGTCTAGATACACAACATCACTGACAGAGTTTCCAAATGTTATCTGGATGGGTTTCTTTAAAAAGTAATCCAGTGTATCTTGGTGTCTTTGTCTAGAAAGTCTTTTTGTCTGTGTATAGAAAGTACTGTAAGTAATACAGGCCATTCCATATATTGTAACATGTCCATGTTTTATGGATTAAGGGCTAATTTCGAACCCAAAAAGCCTGGAGAGGAGAGGCTGCAATTCCGGGGAAAGAGCTGGAGCTCTGGCAGTGAGCGGTGCTGGAACATGTCCTTGGCATCACAGGGTGGGTAGAGGGCACTCACAAGAATTCTAAAGGTTGCCTTAATCCTAATCAGGTTTCTTCACTTAAAACAATCCCTTTGAGAAAGTATAGAAGGGGCAGGAATCCTTATTTGCAGGCAGTTCTCCTTCCCCTTACAAAACAAAAAGAACTGTGTTCACTGTTGTCTCAACAAATGAAACTCTGCAGTTCAGCTGGCCCTGCTCTCAGTGTGCTTCTCTGAACTCTTAACATCCCAGTTAGCTGTAATGTTTTACACAAACATCCCATCAGAAGTGGGACTGGAGAAGGACAGTGTGGAAATAGGAGCCTCCTCCTGGTCCAGAGCAATCTGATCTACCAAAAGGTGTTCCTGCCCATGGAAGGGAGTTGGAACTAGGTGATGTCTAAGGTCACTTCCAGCCCAGCCCAGTCTGTGGTTCTGTGATTTGTGGGCTGATTCAGATGGTTGGTCTGGCTCTGGCCTCCCAAGCCGTTTCCTTGAAGCCCAGTTTCAGACAAACATCTGAGGGGGCTGGTAATGGGGGGCTTGGGTATTCACTGAGACTGGGGAAGAGTTTTACTGAAAGAACTCAGAGGAGCTACACCATGAACTGGTTGTATCTGTAACTGCACCCCTGTGCCCAGCCAGATCTGGGCCACCATCAGGGTGGCTCCAGAGAAAACCTGTAGAGGAGTGTGTGGGATTTTTGTTGCCTGTCCCAAGAAACACACTGCCTTACCATTCCAGGGAGGAAGCTATTCAGAGATAGGGATAGAGAGACACAGCCAGGTCTTTCAATGCCACTGCAGAACAGACTTACGGAGCTGCAAGAGCAGCAAGAATATATCTCCAGAGGAAGAAAAAAAGAGTTGCCTTTGGTCCCCCTGAGATGCTTGATTTTCTGTCTTCCCCTGAAGGGCTGTGAGTAATTTGAAGGGACATGTTGTAGTAGTATTTACATACATAGTATTGCACAGTATTTACTAAATGGAATTGGAAGAAACTGTTGCTACTTACCTCCACTTGCAGTTAAGTGGCATCCAAGGCATCTAGCCAAGCAAACTGAAAAAGACTGATGGGGAGGAAGAAGTGTGAAATATGAGCCACCATCTCTGCTCCTAACACATGGCTTGCTGTTCCTGACTCTTGGGAGTTTGATTCCTCAGCCTACAGGCAGTGCCAGTGGAAGGGAAGGAGGGTCCTGCTCATTCGTTTTCAGTGCAAACTGGCATCTTTGATGCTAAATGCTGTTTCTCAGGGTTTACCTGCTGAGAAGGTACAGAGACTAAGTCTTAGAGCTTAGATGGAAGGTTGTAGTTTTTGAAAATTTCAAACAGAAAGCAGAAATACATTTGCTGTACTTGGAATAAGTGATCTGAATCTTATCTCCCAATATGGCAAGCACAGCATATTCTTTGTTGAGTGTCATCTTCCAGTGTGCTTTTTCAAGGTTCATGGTGTTCTACTGGTGGTCTCTAGGTTCACAAATGTGGAGAGATTGTTCATATTGCAGATGCTGATGTGGAAATAGGTGCTGCAATGACCAAGTCTCTGCTATTCTTGAAAAGAGAATGCTCAGCACAGACTCAAAAGGCTATTACTTGAAAACGACCACTTTAGGTGCAAATGTTCAGACAGAAATATGCGGGGGAATTGAATGTTTTCAGTAGAAGAATAGGCAGGATACCCTAAAACTGCTGCCAAAAACCAGTTTGACCTACCTTAAAATTGTCTATAGGATGGGATTTCTTTTTCACGAGATTGTGAAGGTAAGCATTAACTAAGGTAGGTAGAATAGTAAATGAATTTTGTAAAGCTTTGTTCTTGAGTGCTGGCATGTGAAATCAAGGTGACTGATCTGAGAGCACCATCACAGTGAACAGCACACTTCTCTGTGATAAAAGGGAGAGCATTATGGTGACCTGCTGGAGCAACTCGGGCAAGCTTAGTAGTGATTTGGGCTGAGTAAGTACAGGGGAAAAATAGCAGAGCAGTGAGAGAGAATTGCAAAGGATGTCTGAAAGCATGCTTACAAAGTGTGTTATCAAGACCATACACTACACTGCTGGAGATAAGAGACTTTATCTTGCTGCGTATCCAGAGTGGGAGTAATGTGAAGGGTCAACACGGGAAGAAATCTGTGTTGACAAGCACTGAAAGTGTGTCAAATTGAAAGAAGTGTTTTCAACTAATTAAGCATGTAGGACTGAAAGGGCTCTCTTGGGACATTGATTTCAGTTATATGCTCTGGAGTGTGTATGTACACAAACACATAGACGTGTGCATATGTGGGATGTCCCTACTGTAACAGTCCATCCTTACCATTAGGTCCAGTAACCTTAAAATAGTTCTGGTTTGGGTTTTTCTCCACCACTGTTTATACCTTCACTATTTTACTGGCTAGTTAGCTCTTTGTTTTCTCATTGAGCATGGTAGCAATCTGAATTGAATATGAAATTAATATTCCTGCAGAATAGTTGACCGAACAGCAGCCTTAAGTTTGCCAGGCAGGACTGCCATGTTGTCTGCCTTTTTTACCATTACCCTGCAGGGCACTCTTGGAGGCTGTGTAAAGCACAGACCTGAGAACAGGAATGAAAGAAAAGGAAGAAATTTCTGGCTATAGAAACTTCACAGGAATGAAGGCTTGAACATACAAAGTACTCTGTATTTCTAAGAGGTTATTGTCTATCCTGCAGTGACAGCTTTGAAATACTTTGAAATATGAAGTTCCATTCTGGCCACTGTAACATATTTGACAGAGTTAGGAAAAGCAGTTTAAAATATGTTCAAACACCACCAGCAGTGATTGAAAGCAGCAAAGCCAAGAATGGGATTAGTATGTGGTACTCTTCACGTAAGTGCATATTGCTTAACAGCCTAATCTTCTTACGTGTATAAGAACCACACACCTCCCAGCCCTCTTGAATTATTGTTGTGCCAGTCAACCAAACATCAGGTAAATGCAAAATTCAAGGATCTGCTCATGGAAATGACATCCAAATCACATGCTTTCCAGTATCTTAATCTCTCCTGCTACCTGAATGCCAAATATGGATGCGGTTTTGTCCACTTGCCCTTTTTTCTCCTGAATAGCTGTTATTTCCATGTGTAGCATAATGCAAGGCAGAGAAATGCCACAGGGATGTGCTAAGAAACTGTGATTGAAACGTGAGAGGTTTCACTGTATTGACAGGAAATAAAACAATACAAAGAGCATAAAAGATTGTGGTCTTTCTCAACAGATTCTGCTGTCAGTTAGTTTTCTGCCTTTTTGCTTGAGTTTGAAAAATTTGCTAAATTGTCTGTCCATGAGTGCAGAACAGAATAATAATTGTACTCATGCTGTTGCCCACATGTAGCTAAAGACTTAACTTGTTTTGTCATGTCTCCCCTCCTGTTTTACTGGAGGGCAGCTGCAGCCTGCATAGACACAGTTGTGCTGGCTTTGATTTGCATGTGCAAATGCCAGTGGCAGGGCAGATGTGGTGATCCAGGCTTCAGGTCCAGACCAGTTGCCCAAACGATCTCTTGGGGTCTGTGTCACAGGAGCTTTTCACTCATATCCATCCTGGACTCAGGTTGCACAACACAAAAACTCTTCAGAAACAATTTGGATTTCTGCCCTGATAATAGCAATAAGAAAAAATGATGCACAAGGCCATTACAAACCATTTTCCAATTGTTAATAAACATGGGACAGGAAAGCAGCTCATCCAAACAGCTACTCACAGTTCCTGTTGGTGGGGTTTGCCATTGGCAAATAGGGAAATGTCTGGGTGCATGCATGGTTGGGAGGAAGCACAATTGTTGAAAACAGAGTGATTGTCCCACCTTTGAGGAGCTCCAGGCTGCAGTGTCCCTGCTGGGTAAGCCCCGGCACCCTCTTTGACATCACTGTGAAGCAGCAGCCACAGAGGGAGCTGCTTTGAAAGGACTGAGCTTGCTGATGGATGTGGGACATGAACAGCAAAGAAGCAACTCTAGATTTTTACCAGTGTTTTAGGCTTAAAGCCCCTGGGTGCTCCAGTGGAGACACAAGTACATTGGGGGAAGAGTACATTCAAGATATACAGGACTATAAATAAAATTCACATCAGACTCAGCATTTGCCTCAATGAAACATTTATGCACTAAATTGCACGATGAAGTTGGATGTGCTGCCAGGCTGCCTAGTCTTTGAGATAATCTGGTCTTCCTCAGAATTAATTTTCTTGCAATGTGTTGCACACAAACACAGCAGGCAGTAACTCACTGCTGATCTGGGCAGCAGCTGAGGAAGAGTCTGATCACGTTGAATTCCGCTGCTGCTGGCATAGGCCTATTTATGCAAAGCTGGATGAACATCCAGCTTTCTTATGACATTGGATCACACAACAAAAAAAAGTCACAATTTTTACATGAAATAGCTAGAAAAAATGGCATATGCTAAAATGACAGGTCAACCACCCTAACACTAGAGAAGAAGGGCTTTCCTAAGCAGAGCCTGGCATGGTGCTGCTGGCCACAGAAACCTTTGGGTGCATCCTACACCCCTGCAGCAGGGTGTGTAAAGAGGTGGAGTTTCACTAAGTGCACAGCCCACAGCACCTCTGCCACCTGCAAAGGGCTTGGGTCATTACAGCATGTCTTAAGCCTAACTGGGCTCTGGAATAGGCTTATTTTCTAGTCTGATCCTTTTTAATTTGGGGTTTTGTCTTTTGAAACCTGGATACTTTAATAAGGATTTGGCAGCTGCCGGTTCAGCTTTGCCTGTGCAGAATTCAGGGCTGACAGTTCTGGGCTCTGGCCCTTAACATGTAGGCAGCTTCCTCACTCGCTGCTCCAATTCCCTCCAGGCTGCACACTTTTTCACACCTTACAACAAATCATGTTTTCTCTCTGAACCAGGAAACATAGGAAATTATCTTTTTTTCTTTCTTCCCCTGACAGCTAATAGCAACTATAATACAGATAGAAATAATAGAAAGTTGAGAAACAGAAGGAGCTAGGAAGGGGGGAGGCAAGCATCTAGAGAAGCAGACGGAGTTGGGGGGGGAAACCCCTGGATCTATGAAATAAATAGAGCAGAAATCTTTCTTGCTTGGCCTTTGTGGTGTTATTATTAGAACAACCACGCCTGAGTGCACTAAAGCCGCACAACCTTCAAGCATCCACATCCAGCTCTGCTGTGGCAGGATCCTTTTTCTGCTTGGCTAAAGGAGGGAGAGGATGAGAGGATGTGAAGACGAGAAGGATCTGTAAATGATAAATATGATCAACTTCAATAAAACAGCCATTTAGAAATCTTCAAAAATCTTCTCATGAGAAGAGCCATTAGTGTATGTCTGTTTGACATTGGTTGTTCGGAAACCAGCCAGTGTTAATGGATCCACAGAATGGAATGGAGAATCCATTTAAATGGTCTCTTGTCATTTTGTCATCCCACAAGACAAAAAAACCCAATTACTTTAACTCAGGAATGAAATGAAGTGATAGTTTATATGATTCACTTGTACAGTCTAAACTGATTAAAGCGCACACTAAAAATATATTAACAGTCTATATCTGATGCCTGAAATGCAGCATTTGCTATCTCTGTATAGGCTTTTTTTCTCATTCATGTCCAGCTGTTAATCGTTTAAAGGCTGTGGCTTTACAGTTTCTATATTGCTTTATTTATTATGCATGTTACAATGATGCTGAGGGGCTACAGCCACGCGCAGGCTCGGCATTGTAAAAACAGCCTGCAGTGTTAAACACTGAGTAAAGGAAGTGCTGGCTGAAAGAGATACCTTATCCTCATTGCACAGAATGGAAGCATAGGGAGTCTTAATATTTAACGCCAGCTCCTAGCAGAAGCATTTGGTGAAGCTTTGACTGCACATTTCTTCTAGATCTCAGCCCAGTGGTCTTTATATGCTGAATTACCCTGCCACAGGGTTGTCTTTTTTCTTTTAGTGGAAGTAAGAGATTCAGTCCTGTGAAGAAAATTAGATGTTCAGTAGTCCTTAAAGCTCACAGTCCACTCCTGTGTTTTCATCCTCTGGCTTCAGCTCCCAGCAATGGTGCCCAGTTCCCAGAGGCAATCAGCAAGAGCCAGGCAAAATGTCATTGGAGAAGAACAGGCAATGTGCAAAGGACAGGGAAGGACATGCAAAGGACAGTGTGCAAGGAATGAAATGGAAGCAGGTCCCTCTTTTGTGGCAGGCTTTTATTCACTGGTTAGCTTTTTCCCTCTCTCTCCTTTCCAGGAGTTTTTTTCAGAGCTTTGCTGCTCTGAGGTTGGGATGCTGTTCCTCAAACATCCAGACTAATTGCATTCATTGTGGGTTTATACTTACTTATCCTTGGGCCAGCATTGTCCTCCACCCTACTCAGCACTGCTCCCTCCCTCTGAGCTTCCTCCCTACGGCAGGCTGAGAACATTCATCCCCCTGCAGCTTTTTTTGCCAGCACTTCTAGTTTCTATTCTGGATCTCCTAGAAAATCCACTCCAGCTTTGGAATATTTTAAAGGATTGGTCAGTTCAGTGAGTATTCTGCAATATTTCTGCTTTCTTGGTATCAGGGGGAGTATATTCCCTGTTACCATGAACCAGAGATCCTGCAGGGAAAGGTGAGAAGACATGGATGGGTGCTGGCTCGGGCCATGGCACAGAGTACTGTAAGCTTCTTAATGCCCTATCATTTGAAGACAAGCAATGTATTTGTGAGTTTTCTCCTAGGACAGCACCATGCACAGCTCTGCGAGGTCTGCTGGCTAAGGGAGACTTGCTGGGTGGCTAAGAGGTCATGCTATTTTATCTGTCAACAGCAATGTGTGTCTACAACAGTAGGTGTGTAGCAGAGCTTGCATGAACTTGGTTTCATTTTTAAGTCTCACACAAAGTGTATTAATCCAACTCCTACTCTTACTTGTAAAACACTGTTGCCAAGGCCAAAAGAGCTTTCTGCAAGCTAAATTTTGCAGCAAAATCTATTCTAGTCTTATGAAATGTCTGAAAATTTCGTAAGTAGGTAAAACTTTCCACTTACTGATATTCATCACAGACAACTACTAGCGCTTCAGTCTAGACAGATTTTTCTGGGAATAGGAAGGAACTGCTTGTGCCTGCCTTTTCATTAGCCTCCAGGGTACAATTTGTGATCATGAATATCACATGCCCTCGGCAATACGAAGAATGGGTGGGGTATCATTACTGTTGCTTACAAATTTTTGTCTTGAGCTGAGATTCCCAAGGAGGAAGTGTGGCTCAGAACAGGATCGGGACAAGTTGCTTTGTGTCTCAGTACCTTGTATGTAAAACAGACGTTACCTTCAAGGGCTAAAGGAGATATAAAATCCACTCGTGCGAGTGAGGTATTTCCCTACTGCAGTGGTAACAGACAGACAAGCCATCAAAAGCTCCGCCTGCAATTTGGCAATATTATGTTTTTGCAATGTGAAAAATTTAATTAGTAAATCCTCATGATGAACAAGCACTGACAGGTTGCCATCATTCATCCTACTACCTTCCTCCACTATCATTTTTTTCTCCCCCTGTGCCATTCCTTGCACTGACACTGTGCCAGTTGCATGGAGCAGCACTACAAATGTGCTGAAAAATGAGTGAAACCCCACTGCAAAAATCCACTGAGAAGCAAAGCAAGGCTCCTTACCGGACAGAGTTTGGGGTCCTTTCGTTGTTGCTGAAGCTCTGAGAACCTGAACATCAGCTGGTCTGTTCATCATATTATACCACCACTTCCATCATGACACCTGCAAATTTTGGTGAACTCTTGGGGTGTTTTTCTAATCAAAGAAATGGATAGTCTCTCATCATCCCACACATGGCAGGATGGTTCCTAGGTTTCTCCTCTTCTGTCTGCTCCCCACTTCTTCTCCAACTGTACTTTCCCAATTCTTTCTCTGTACAAAGCACTGGTATGCCTTCAGGCTGAGTGAATGTTGTTTTGCATTAATGAAAAACCAGAAAGACCAAAGAGAGCTCTCTGGCTCTCCACCAGAGAGCCATTCTCCGCCATGATGCACTGGCTATCCCTCAAAAGAGGGTAAGAGAATACAAAAGCAGGAATGTAGGTGAGAGCCCTGAAATGTGCAGAGGAGAGGAGCGCATGGCCAGGGCAGGGACCTGCCTGAGGCACACTGGCTCTTTGGCTGCTGACTGGGAAGGGAAGCCCAGGAGGTACCTCCTGTGCATGAGGGTGCCTGCCTGTGTCACACTGTGCTGTCCTGTGAGCAAAACAGCTGCAGCAGCTCCGTGGCGTTAGACCAGAGACTGTCTGTATCGATGCCTGTGCTAGAAGGATCAATCCCAGTGCTATACCTGAGGATGTGCCACCTGCTCTGCTGCATTACGTGGGCTGAGGATGAGCCTGCTCCCTGCTGCTGGCTGGGGCAGAGTGCTGGCATCTCCTATGGCCCTCCACTCCTGCTTTGGCCCTTGGAAAGCTACCTACCGTGTACACTGAGGCTGGGCATAGTCTATGGGACTCCCATGAGTTCCACCACTCCTGAGAAATTCTCTCAAACCTTTACTGGACTTGATTAATATAATTTTCAGAGGCAGACTTCTGGGATTTTGCTTTAGAGGAACTGAAGTGTTCCTGTCCCTCAGAAGTCCCTGTTTATTAAAGGAACCTCTTTTGATAGGTGACAGTTAAAGTCTCTCAGCAGGGCAAGCAGTTAATCTCAGTTGTTACGCCCTGGAAGGCAGTGAACTGGCAACCTGCGTCAGAAACTAGTTGTGTGTAACATGATGTAGTGAAAGAGCATGTTGACAGGAGAATGAGTAAAGGGAAGACCTATTCCTCCCACTGCCTTTGCTCAAAATGTCACTGTGGAAAGACTGAGTCGCTTCTTTGCATTTTTGTTTTGCTATCTACAAAATGATTAGCCCTTTGGTCCATTTATATAAAACACTGATATAGTATCATTTCACCTGCTTGCCTCCATAGAGCCATTTGCAATCTGGTAAAAGGGCATTGTCTAAATGCTAACTGGTATATAAAATGATGTGGAAACCCAGAGATTATTTGCTGCTGTGTGATGGGAGTAAAGGTGCTGTAGCAAACCCTGTACCTGTTCTTGACAATGCTGTTCCAAGAAAGAGCCTTTGCTTTTCAGCTAGGCTGATGGAAGAGAGACTAGAAGTCTTATCTTGTACTCTGTTTTGATCCTACAGCTGTCTCCAACCTTGATGCAGAGAGCAAACTGAGTGTCTATTACCGAGCACCTTGGCATCAGCAAAGAAACATCTTTGTCCCCTCCACCAGACCGCCCTGCGTGGAGGAGCTGCACCACCACGCCAAGCAGCACCTGCGAGCCTTGCGCAGAGGTAGGTGCTCCCCCATGCTCCAGCTCCACACATGTAACACCTCTCCACAGTCCACTCCAGGCAGCAGAAGGATGCTCAGGCACAAGCACACAGAACTGTGGCACTGGGACTTAGGTACTCAGGCGAAGAAATCACAGAACTGTAGAATCACAGAATGGTTTGAGTTTGAAGGGACCTTAAAGATTATCTGGTCCCAACCCCCTTCACAAGGGCTGAAACTGGAGCCCAGTGGTGTTAGTCTCCACAAAAACTGAGCTGTCTGCTCAGGGGTTCCAAGCATGATACTGGAGGATGCCTGTGTCCTTTAAGAGCGGCAGCTGAAAGTCAGGTGACAGATGTCCTGGACAGCTTGGAAGAGTTGGGCAGGTGTCCCTTTCCCAGGCTAGGGAACATTTTCTGACATCACCTAACAAACTGCAGACCTGTAGCCTCAAAGCAACACAGAGAGGAAGCAGGAGCAATCAGGTTCATAACCAGGCTCCTGGATCCCTGCCATAGAGAGAATTTGCTAGATGCAAACAGCTGGATGGTCCTACAACAGCTCATTAAAGGGAAGGCAAAAGATAGGGAAAGGTCAGTTTTTACCAGGAACCTAACCAAGGGAAAATTATTACCAGGACACAAGTCAAAGCAGGCAAACAAGCCTGTCTTTCTCCTGTGCCATAAGGAAGGAGAAAATCCATGCAGGTTACACTTAAAAGGTTCAGCAGCAGCCTCCTGTCTTGAAGCGTTTTGCACCAACAGCTCTAATTGCCTTGCTCATTTATGATTGTTATTAGCTTATAATAATAATCGATTACTTAGAACTGCAGAGCATCTGTTAGCTGGATAAGATGTTCCAATTAATTACCACATTTGACCATCTCTGCAGGTTTTAGGTCAGGAACACACTATGGGTGCAGTATGTCTTCATAGCATGGCAGAGAGTGATAACAGCCAAATTGCAACCACAGTAGTGCTGGAGTAGAACAGAAGTTCTTTTCTGTTCTCAGCTCTGCTTTGCAATTGTCCCAGAACCAGGCTGATCTTTGCCTGCCATCTTGTGGGCAGGAGAAATCCTGACAGCAGCACGGGAAGGCAGTTCCAGAAATGTCTCATAATTTTAAAGTTACAAATCTCAGTTTTGGCAATTTCCCATCCTCCACAATTAAGGGCAGCTGTGCAAGTTTAGCAGGCAACTTGGCATGTGCTGCTTTATCATTTTTTCCAAATAACTGCATATATGGGGATGAAATTTTAATCTGAAATTTACTCTAAACATGTTTATTGTGTCTCAATGCTATCTTCTATCAGAATTTCATTCTCTCTTTATCTGTTTAACCAGGAGCAATTAAAACTAAATGTTAGGTCAGAAATCAGCTATGCTAGCAGCAAACATTGTTGACTGGACCATAGCTAGTGGAGCAGGTGAATATATTATCTCCTTCCAGCAGCACTCCATGTGAACAGCAATTATCTGTCACCTAAAATAAGAGATGGGAAGTCCATGAGCATTCTCCCATTCACTTGGAAGGTTCCAGAGACTTGGGACTAATGCTGGAAGAGGACTGAATATTGTGAGCCCATAGTGAAGGAAGATTCCTGTGGGCCTAGGGTAGATAAAGATCTTGACTTTTCCAGGATGATCTCCTTCATTCTGGAACCCGAGCATTACCACTGCAACAACCTTCATGATGTCAAGCCAATGCTCAGGACCTAGCGCTGCCATGTAGCCAGGGAATAAAATCCTACCTGGAGCTGTATTTGTTTTTTTCCCCTCAGAGCGATATATTTTATATGGGTAGAATGCAGGCATTACTGCACCTCAATATTTCAAGGCAATAGGAGCTGCAGGTTCCTGTTGGAAATCAGGCCTTGGGTCTCAAGTGCCTAGAAGGTAGCTCCTTTGTCTCTTGGGATAAATGGTATAAATCTCATTTGGGGACAGTTTAGCTTCAGTGAATATGCTGGGGTGTGTTGTATGGGCATTGCTCTTTTGGGTACATGGATGCCCAGTAAGTGCTTCTCCCTTCAGTTGCAACAGGGATCATTTGTACCAGTCACTGGGGAAGAGGAGAACCTTTGTCTTTGGAGTCCACTCTCCTGTACCTGTCTCTGTTGTGCTGTGAATAGAGATACTGTATGTTTTTAACACTTTGAAAGACTCGTGTCTTCTCTCTCATCCAAAACAGAACATCGAAGCCGAGGTGATAACAGAGAGCAAAAAGTCCAAGGCCCCGTTGCTGTGGTGGCTCCCCCCTTTCCTCCCTTCCCTGCAACCTGCAGCCAAAAGAGGCACGCAATAAAGGACCGGCACTTGCTACCAGTAAGTCTTGCACTACAGCTACCTCACACGAACACGTTGTTAGCACGGTGGGACCCAAGTGTGACAGCGCTTCACAACTGCTCCCGCCCCAGGCCGGTGCAAGTACAGCGAGCTGACCTTAAAGACTGTCAGCAGCGTAACACAGGTCACAGCTTCCAGCAGCCAGCCCCAGGGTGGCTGGTTTCAATCAGAAACCTCTTATTTTTCACCCGTGGCCAGCACACACGTGCTCTCTTTCACTCAGTCCTCCACAGTCCTTCACATTCGCCACTCAGGCTGTAGAGGTAGCACTTCAAGGAGCCTCCCGTAATTACAGAAAGTGCTGTAAATTCAGCCCTGGCATTAGCATTGCCAGAAGCCAAGAGCTCAGGGCTTTGAGTGCCAGCTTGAGGCTTGTGTGTGTGCAGATAGGTTCAGGAGCATGTCCCCAGCTACAGGGCACTACACCTTCCATAGTCCTGTTTTGCAGTGTTCATCTCCATGCAGTTTTTTCAGATGTTTCATATTTCACACATGTCCTTGCAACCAGCCAAGCAGGAACCCCAGCTGAAAATCTGGTCCTGTATGTCTGTGCTGACTTGCCACTGGTGCATTAATTTGAAATCAAATTAGTGCTGACAAAATTATATTTATCATTGTTAAAGGAAATGTGCTAGACTCACAACTTTAACTCTGATCAGGTCCATAATTCCCACCAGCTTCAGATGGACTTTGGTACTTCTTTGGCTCTGGGTATTTTACTCACAAAAGTGTCATAGTAGCTACATTTTACCCTGTACTAAGAACCATTGTATTATTTAAAAGCCACAGGTCAGCTCTGGACTTAACTTTTAGGTGAGGCATTTGTCTAATGCCAGCCCTCAGTGGGGTGGTAATAGATCTGTTCTGCATCTGCCAGTACAGAGGCACTGACATCTCGAGAGATGCTACACCTGTGAGTACATTACAAACTTGGTGATGATTCAGTAACTACACTGAATCATCACTTAGCTTAAAAATCCAAGTGCATTCATCCTAACCATTATATAAACCATATTTAAATACTATAATGCTAAAGCACTCACAGTGTAAAAGACTCAATGTAAATGAGTCACACATGGCCAGGGACCAAAACATCAACTAATCAGTCCATAAGAAAAGTTTTGTTTCTCATTTAAAAAGCATGAAATACATAATAAGATTTGGATTCATTTGACTGTTCTGGCTTTTTGGCTGCTTATCTGGCTAATTTTGAGGACAGCATCACCATCACTGCAGGCTTTGAACAGGTTAAATTTGCAGGCCTTATGATTCAACTTAAAGAAGATATCCTGATGTTAAAGGATGAAAAGAGTTTGAAGACAGAAAGAAGAAACAGGATGACCTGTTTCTTCTTTATAAATCATCATCAAAGCTAGTGCTGTTGTAGGGTCATTGAAAGGTAAAGGGAAGGTGATGGCATGTTAAGGATCAGAACTAGTTACAGATGATAGTTTGGACAGGCTATTGAACATAAAGCTTTCTTAGTATCAGATGGGGAACAAGGCATCTCTTTTGAAATTGCATACACAGTGCTTAAAGGCCTGAATCTTTGCTGTGTTTGGAAAACAACCAGTGCATTTTAGACATTACTTCCATCTGTGGAACACAAAATAATAACAAATAGTGAGCAACTCTCTGAGTCCTGTATTAGTTGACAAAATTAAGTCATGCTGAATGCAGATGTCTTGGCTGTATCTGAAAGCCTACCTTTTTCTTTTCAAGATGGAAAATATTAAGCTTTGTGCCCACCCATTTCAGACCTCCTTTTGGAAGCTGACTGGGTTGAGTGTTCCTCTAAGGAGAAGCAAACAAGAGCTGCTTGGAGAGCTGTTGTTCTATTGATTTCAAGGCATCTGACAATGTTCTGCTTTGGAAATTGCAAATGCGCCATGGCCAGAGTACTTCAAAATGCCTTGACCCATTTCTGAGAAAACCCCTTGTTAATAGGGCAACTTAAAAATTAAAGAGAATAAGGCAAGATGAAGCTGCACATGAATGTTCAGTCTGGCAGAGGTGAATCAGAGATTTTTACAAGACACTGCGACAGTAAATAGCTAATTGATATTGTAGCAGCCTTCATGATTTAATGATACCATTACAAGAGAAAGTTGAGAATGCTGTTATTGGCTAGCTCAGTCTTTTTGGCATAAGCTTTTTGACATTGCAAAAGTTTATCTGCTTCAGGGACTGTCAGTAATGTTTGATATCTGATTCCAGTTGATGGTATCATCTAGTCGTCAATGAAGTGAAGATGCTAAATCCACAAGAATTTTTATTCATGGCATAGCAATATGTTGTGTATTCCACTCTTCTGATGCATTGGGAAGGTGCTGAAGGGAGCAATACACAACCAAAAAAGCCCTTTTTTGTGTTTCTTTTAAATTAGGAAAGGGATCAACAAGAAGTTGGGAAATTTTTGAAAGTTACAGGGTCTGTCTTTTCCAAACTGACTGTCTAAGTTAAATGCATGTATTAAGATACACAAATAAGAAACTTATTTTTGAGGACTGTTCAAATTACCACTGTGTGACCTGTGGGAACTACCACTATTGAAAGTTACTGAGAAAACAGGTCACCTATATCTGAGACAAGGCTCCTTACATGTGTACCTTTTGGCTGCTCCTACCAATTGGGTGGCTATGAGCTATGAGCTCTTCCAAAGATCTTGCATGTTGTATGGTAAAACTAGAGAAAATCAATCACATCAGATGAAGATTCACTTTTAATCACAACTATGTTTACAGGGAAAAAGATGCCAAAGTCCCACAAATTCCAAGAAAGAACAAATGAATTCAAGTTCAAAGCAAGTAGTGTCAGTGTAAATGGGTCTGGAAAGACATTTTGGACTGTTCCATCACAAGATCATTTAGTGGTGGAGAAAGAATAGAGAACTAAAAACGGCATAGGCTCTTCCATGTCTACTCTTGTTACAGGAAATTCCCTGATTTGCCTGATGAAAGGTCCACTTAGCCCAAAGGCCAGAAGGGGATCCTTCGGGAAAGAGAATAAGAACAGAGCATGGTTTATTCTGTGTATAGTCCCATGATTTATCCTTCCAGTTTCATACAGAAACTGGTTACAGAGTTCCTGAGCCAGAGATCACACACAGAATAATAGCCACCAAAGAACCTCTCTGATTTGTTTAATCCAATTTTTTTAGCAAACTTACACCTTCAGCCTCAGCAGCATCCTGTGACAATGACTTTAAAAATCTGTATGAAAATGTCGTTTTTGTTTGTTTCAAACCCAACACCTCATAATTTCATCGTATCCTTTCTGGTTCTCAGACTATGAGAAAAACAGTAAGCATTGCTTTCTCATTCCCTTTCTCCATGCTCCTCATGGTTTTGCAGACATGACTTCACTTAACTTTCTTATCCATTCCAGTCATTCATTTTTAAAGCTGAAAAACTGGCATACTTAGTCTGTCTCTACACTAAAGAAATATACAAGCAAACACATTTAAAAGTTTCATTCATTCAGGCCTTTTAGCCAATAAAGAAAAAGAAGAAAAACCCAAACCAAACTGAAAATAATCTGAGGAGAGTATGAGAAAGTTACGGACTTGCTAAAATGAGGAAAACATTTCTTACACATGTTCCCATGACAACCCTGCCTGTAGCACTGCTGAGACCAGTCACTGAGTGTGAAGATGCTGTGTCATTCCAACTGCATTTCAGATTTCTCTTTAAGTTTTTCTGCTTTTTTTTTCTTGGGTTTCCCCAAGTCCATCCAGCAAGGCTCTGAAATTTCAGTATTTCAATTCAGAACATTATGAGACCACACTTTCTCAATCCCCACGTGGCGCAGCTATTATAATAAAACCAAGGAAACGGAGCGAGGAACGCAATATTTGGAAATTTACACTCACAATTGCACAAATTTCAGTGTCAGTTTATTCATAGTTATAATCTGAGCCAGAATCTAAGGGACAAGGAGCAGGAGGGTTTTTTCCAGACAGGGTTTTTGTCTCCCTGAGGCCTCAGCTAGAGCAAATGTGAAGGGAAAATAATGCATCAGGTAATTTTATTCCATCTCCTTGCCATTTCAAAAATACTCTGTATGGTCTGCTTTAGGATGCTTTGTACAGCAAAGGGAAGGAAGTACAACTGAATATACTAACTTTCACACAGTTCTGTGCTGAAGCCAGATGAAGCCTCAGTAAGAAACAACTGAGTTAAGGGACAGGCATGAGCTGGGCTCTGCACTTTGTGTGCAAATCCTGCCTGAAGCTGTTAGAAATAAAACCTACCTGACGTTATTCATCAGACTGAACTTGTATAGCACTATTTGTGCAATGAGCCTAATACCTACTACCCTGTATTGTGGGATGTTTATTTTGTACCTTTGTCTGCTGAAATGCCACGTGTGGTATGACTTCTGTCACAAAACATGTCTTAGTTTTGTCTTTACCTTGTCAAAACACAAGAGCAGTACATTAATCGTTAAAGGATTGTCAGTACTTCAGCTGATCGCATTTGTGATGCTCCAAAAGAAAAGAAAACACCCACAAGCAGATAAAATAAAAACTTGAGGAGACTGAAACATACAGAAATATACACATTGGGAGAAGGCAGGTGAGCAGCATTGTGATTTGGAGCAGAAATAGCATGGTCAGAAATATTCCCATTATTTTCTCTTCAGCATCAGTTGACTGTGTAAGAAAGCTGCTGTATAGTTACAAATATCTAATTAAGTAGTGAACTGCGCTCCAAAAATACTGGAAAGCTGGTAACCTTTTATTAGTATTTCTTCTCCTTTCTCTAGACCTTTAGATTTTCTATCATGTAAATAATCCTGTGAGTTAAGGAAGCAGCAGGTGCTCCATTTCACTGGCAGAGAGAGGTTTCAACCAGAGCTCCAGGAGTCAGTACTGTACTCATGTGAATATGGGATTGAACACTAGCTCACACTTACTCTACATGTTGCCTTTTCAGTGCATGAATGAATGTTCTCAAATGAGATGTCAGGATGTACTGTACATCTTATTTCTGTGCTCCCATAGGGTGAAAGGAAACTATATGCATGTTCTGT
This sequence comes from Corvus kubaryi, assembly GCF_017639235.1. Taxonomy (NCBI): domain Eukaryota; kingdom Metazoa; phylum Chordata; class Aves; order Passeriformes; family Corvidae; genus Corvus; species Corvus kubaryi. Next base: position 13,030,552 of record NW_024580667.1, on the reverse strand, counting down.
TTGCTGGAGACTACAGAATATATAAAGTTTGCAGATGCTGAAGCTACGTGCTGATGCTCTGCTTGGGTGATTATCACCCACTTTATTCATCAAGTTATCCTGGGAGGGAAATTTCCCCCACCTACTGCAATAGAAACCTGAAGTCAGAAATCATATTGATCCCTTATGCTTTTTGTTAGCTGCAGCTTTTAGGCAGCAGGAGTCAGAAATAATCCTCTGGAGAACAGCACTGTGCAGCAGTGTGCACCAGCCTCCTCCTGCCCTCACCGGGGCTGTGCCAGCCCTGTGCTGCTGGGGGCTGTGACCCTGCCACCGAAATCCCTTGTGAGATAACACCTTGCCTGTCTGATCAAACATAGCTGAGGGGGAAGTAATCAACTCAGCCATTCTAAATTCAACTAACATGTTGAGGATAAATGCTCTTGATGAGTCTTTAGCATTCTCAATCTTTAATTAACTGAGGAAAAATAGGTTCTTCATTCTTGGGTTTATGTTTTTCCCATCACCATTGCACTGTGTTCCATACGGCCTGTGCAATAATTTTGAAATCCCAGAATCTCCTGTAAGGCAATCACTACAGGCAAGGCAGGATAGGTACATGATTTAACACAAATTATGCTTCTTGGACCAGTCTTTCCTGTATGTTGAAGATGTCGAAAAACAGTCACATCTCAGAGCTTTGGGGAATGGAAAAGAGGGGCAAAAGTGGCATTCTTTTCCTGTTATTGACCCATTAATTTCCTTCTCCAGATCCCAGGTCTGGGACAATAAATGGGACAGACTCATAAATTGCCAGGCCGGCAAGTTTGTCGACTTCTGATTTGCTCCTTTGTCACTGTCCTGATGATATTTTAAGGTTTTAATACATTAAAATGGTTAATCATGAGTTCTGACTTAGATATGTGCAAGTAATGCTCTTCCTAAAGTCAGGGTGAGAGTGTTCAGGAGTGCTTCATCTCACCCCAAGTTAAATGCTGAAGGAAAGTGAGCTGAATTACTCCTCAGCAGAGCCGCTCTTTCTCTATAGGGGAAGCTCTGTTGACAAGTTCAGACTTGGACATCCGACTATTTTGTTGTAGTGCACAGAAACCAAAGACTTTCACACTGAAGTGATGCGGAGCACTGAGACATCAATCAGATCACTTGCATATGCAACAAGATTTTTACTGCAAGGCAGTTTCACGAGCACAGTGGCACCTCTGCAAGTGAGGTTGATGGGATAGCTCAGGAAATAAAAATGTTCACATATGTCAGTGACAAATCCCTATTCAAGCAATTATGCACCAGTTTAGTTTCAAAGTAATCTTAGCCCATTAAAGAAAAAGGCACATTTAAAGTATTCTGGCTTTGTATTTAACAGAATGATTATCACTATTTCTGTTTCCCAAGCACACCCACACAAAAGAAATTCAGTTTTAAAACTGCCTAACTTCAGACTTGCCCATCAGACCAGAACAGTCTGGTTTATAGTAATAATTTCTTGCTTAATTATGTGTTTACTCAGGACATTTAGAGATATTCTGGTCTTCTGAGTGAATGAGAACTTTTGAAAAGAGGCAGTTCACTCCCTCCCCCAGCATGGTGGTGTTGAAATGCTGAGGCTGCTGCTCTGTACCAGCTCTGTGCCTCAGCTGCCCCAATGATGGGCACCATGTGGGAACAGGCACTAAGTGACCTCAGGACCCCTTGGCAACGCAGTGGTAGCACCAGCTTTCTCAGGAGCACAGCAGTGACAGCAGAAAATGAAATTTTGCCGGTCACCCTCATTTTTGTCCTCTCTCTAATGATAGGAACCTACCTAGGAAGTTTGTCCTGCCATGCTTAAGCAGGGGCCTGAGCCTAGCACATCAAAGGATGGCTGTAGGTACATGGAACCAGACAAGTGTTTTCTCAGAGGCACCTGGCAGAGTGGTACATGGGTGAGGTAGGAAAGTGCTGCACTGATTGGACTGGCAGATGGGTAACCAGATCTTGCTTGTCTTGACTGTAGCCCACACTGCTATCTCTGAGACCGAAGTTGAGGTCCTGCTGTTTCTCTCCTGGACAGGTTTGCCCCTGAGTGTGCATGTTGCTGTGCTTGGAACTCAGAGCAGGAGGTCCCTCCTGTCCTCTTCTCCTTGTGCACTGACAATCACAGGCCATGGAATATTGCAAAGATTTTCATATCCTGAACTCTTGTCACCTCAGCAGCATTAGTCTCCCTCCATCTTGACCCTCCCCAGAGATCCTCTAGCACCTTCCATGAGGAAGTTGAATTTCAAGCATCCTGGTAACTGCAGTCAGTCTGCTTAGAGCAGATGACTGGAAACCTGGTCAGAGGACCAAGCATGAAATCATCCTTGGGTATCTGAGGAGTAAGTAGATTGAAATGGTTGATGTATTCAGTGTCTCCACAGCCTTTGTTGCATTAACAGAGGTGTTGCTCCTGAGACAAGGACTTTTCCCAGCTTGGGAGAACTGGTTTTTCACTGGCCTGGGGAGAAACTAAGCTGCTGGAAATGTTCACTGGGAACAGCTCTATTTTAATTTCCCCACTCTGCCCTCCTGTAAGGATTATGGACAGCTCATCTGGAGGCTTCCCATGGGTACAGAGGAACCAAGGAAAAGATGTTGTATATCTAGGAAGAGAATAGGATGAGATGGAGGATTAGGCCTTTTGAGAGTCACTACAGCTTTTTTTCTTGAGAGGAGACCATATAATGCAAAGTCTTTCAAACTGAGGTTTGTAGTTCCTCTGTCCCAGCAGTGTTGATAGTGATTGATAATGACTGGGAGGAAAAACATGCATAGAATTATTTGACATTATTAATCTGCTAACTAATGCAGGGAGAGATAATAACCCCTACCAAGAAACACGTGCTGGAGATTTCCAGGGGGCTCAACAGACCTGTTACCCTTCTCTCTTTTTTTGTTTGATTTCCTATTTCAAAAGAGGTAAGTTGTCCTTCACTCCTTGGTTTTGAAAACTGGACATTATAACAAAAAAACTGGAGTTTCTGACAGAAGAGGATTTTGGAGGTGTAGGGATTCAGGAAGACCCAGGATGCTGTGGCCATCGCTGTTTGTCCTTTCAAGTGTTACAAAAAGTGACAAAAAGCCAATTGGCCATTGTCGCCCTGACACAATGATTGCAACCTTAGAGAAGTAGTGATATCATCAGAAACACACAGCAATCAATGAATTTTATTAATCACCATCAGCATCATTATTTATATCCATTTCCTTAAAATTGAAAAAAAATTGAAAAAAATTCCCTTATATTATGAAATAATTCTCATTTATAACGTAATTGGATATGTATCTTGCATTGATTCAGCTCCAGGCAGAACACAGTTTTGAGTTACCAAATCAATAGAAGGCATTCTTGGGACAATTTAAGCGTGTCTGTACAAGAAGGCTGTACCAATTTCACTGCAGTTGTGTCTAATCCAAGTATGCAAAATCAGCACAGATTTCACAGGGGTTCAGACCAATCTGTTGTGGGGAATAAACCCATCAGTAGGAAACAGGATGAAAATCTCTGCTCATTTTGGCTCTGATGCTAATTTATCCAGACACAAATGATGTGCTTTTACCAGAATCGTTTTGTGTATGTTTTTAATTTTAATTTTTTTTTCCACATTTCACATTTATAGTTTTACAGCACCCGTTCGCCCACCCCAATTGAGTGTTGCCACATGACCCCCTGGAGTAGAAAGGTACTGGAAAAACAAGCAATCCTCAATTAACAGCCCTGTCTCACTCTTCTCCTCTCCAGATCCTAACCCTTCCTCTTGCTTGCTTTTCACTTGCTAACTTTACTGCGCTAAAAGAAGCCATCTCTGTTTTTCTCATGTCACTAAGATACAATAATAATGTTTTTCCCCCTTCTTTCATTCTTCACTTTGGATGGGTTTCAGGACCCCAAGGCCACAAAGCTGCCTTCCCCTATCACCTCCTTTAAAAGGCCTGAACTCGGACAGACTCGATAGCATTAGCAATTGTATTTAACTCTCTTGCCATGTTTTGCAACTGCCCCTTCTTTTTTTCCTAAATGGTAAGAAATGGTTTGGACAATGCCACACGGACAGCAGGTATTTATTCTCTGGCCATTTGGTGATGCCGCTGTTTGGAGAGGAGGAGCTCTGGCAGCCAGAGTCACTTTGCCCGCTTTGTCCAGCACTTCATTGTCATCCAGGGAAGGATGAATTCGGCAACAAATGAAGCCTCTGTGTGTGTGTGTGTGTGTGTGTGTGTTTGTCCCCACATGCCTGTGTGTGCGTGCAAGGGTGGGTTTTTTTGCATGCATGCATCAAACTTAGGGCTGGGGGGGGAGTTACCTAGGAAACAAAGTCTTTTGTGCTTGAAGTTTATATGAGCTATTCACGTCTGCCGGGAATTGGCACAAAAGCTGCAGGCAGAAAGAAGGCTGCAATGTTTGACTGAAATCCTACGTGGGAAAAGGGGGTTTTCTGCGGGCGGGAGAAGAGGAAACGTGCGTTGTCTTGGGTCTGGGGGTGCTGCAGGAGGTGACACTGACAAGGTAAGTAAGTGCCCTCCAACAGTTTAAATAGTAGCTGCCAAGTTAAGATCTTTAATGCTTTTGGGGCTGGGACATAAATGCTGTTTGGCAAGCCTAAGATGGTTAATTCCCCCAGGATTTGTGAGGAGCCTGGGAGGAGGAATGGCAGAAATACAATGGCAGACAGGGCATGATCCTGCGGTGTTCAACACCCGCCTGCTCAATGCTCTGCCGTGGCAATGGAGAGCAACATTTTATCTTTGCCCTGTTTGCTACCGAAACTAAAACTGGCAAATAAAGTGTAAACAGCAGGCATGAAGGAGAAAAGGCTGGCAGTTAAGCAGCTGGGAATTCAAGACTGAAGAGAAAGCCAATCTGAAAAGGATTGCACTTTTTTTTAAAAAAATGAGAGGCAGACAGATGTCCTGAGCTGGCCAAACAGTTGTCACAGCTTACAGAAGAATGTATTAATGGAAGAAGGGAGGGAAATTAGGCAGGAAAAGGTAAAGGTAAGTGTTTCTCCCCTCTGTCCCTTCCAAACAAAACAGAAACTTTTTTTTTTTTTGCAAACAAAGAGACCCCCAAACCCAAGCTGGCAGCCAGCACCACATGAAAACGCACTTGCTTTATTTCTCTTTGCAATACAGGGTGTTGGGGGATTTGTCATTTCTTCCAAAAGAAAACAAACCATCTCTGTTTCTTTCATGGTTTCTTTCATGCTGTTTACTTTTCTCTCTGTTTCTTCATCTTCAGCATCTAGTACTTCTTGTACTATGCTATAAACGTATGCATGGTTTCTAAATAATCTTTTGAATTTCTTCTGGTGGTGGCTACTCTTTTCTTTGGTTGTTATCCCCCTGTCCCAGCACTGTCAACACCTGCCACTTCCCACCACACAGCTGTTGGATGGCTGTACCATGGTCTGCTCTTGGTCTGCGTTTGTACAAATGAAATGCAAATGGTTTTTCTGAAGTATGGAGGGGTCTTCTTTAAAACTTTGGACCTTCTGATGCTTGTATGAATGGTTGTATGAGGCCAGTTGCAGTTGCAAATGAGAACTCACATGTCTAATGCTTGTGGTAACGGAGGACACGCTTGCCATGGCTAAGCACGAATGCAGGATGTGCCCCTTCTGACAGAGGAGCTGGCCTGTAAATGTCACTCTAAATGTGCTGAGTTCCAGTACGTTGAGGTGTTTTTCTCCTATTAGCAGGATGTTAAGTTTCCATTGGAGAATGGCTGGTGCTATGTGACTTAGCTAGAACGATTCCTTCCTGCATCCCTATAATTGATTTCTGATTTGTGTGTCTGCTTTGTTTCAAAATTAGCCTTGTGTGCCTGAATGGGAGACACTGATTTTGAATGTATTCATTTGCAGTCCCATCCACCAGAGGACGAAGATACAGATGTCATGTTAGGGCAGAGGCCGAAAAATCCAATACATAATATCCCTTCTACACTGGATAAACAAACCAATTGGAGTAAAGCACTACCTCTCCCAACTCCAGAGGAGAAAATGAAACAAGATGCCCAAGTGATTTCTTCTTGCATTATCCCCATCAATGTCACTGGTACAAATCTCTTCTATTTCTTTTTGTATTTATTGCATGGTTCAAGGGAGGTCAAGTACTTACTTTGTTTAATTTATTTGAAGTCACGGGATTGTGCAGTCTGGGGGCAAAGACCCTAGCTTGAAGATTTAGTTTCTGAAAGACAGTGGGCTAAATTCATCCCTTATGCGTGACTGCTGGAGTCACCGAAGCCTCATCTAGGATTAATTTGGCCCATATTTTCAGAGTCATGTTATATGGTGTAACATAACCCTAGTTCCCTGTATAAACAATGTACTTTTGTTGTGTATATAACCTACAATCTGTATTAACAAAGACCTCAAATAACTTTTTGAATGTAGCTGACTGAAATAATGCAGAAAGCTACCAAAATTAATCATATGATTATCATGTGTAGCAGGAGAAGAGAAACTAGAGAATGTAGGCTACTATTTGCAGTGCTTTAAACATGCAAGGCATGAATGTGTAGCATGCAAACCATCGCTCTGAGATCTCTTTACATGCTGCTATGCTGAAGGTATAGTAATGGCATTTTCTTTTATTTTTATAACATTTGGATATATTTGACTAGATTTATTTGAAGAAGAACTTGTTTATAGAAGCAGCAGGTATATCACTTATTAAATGTGATAGATGACTTATTTCCAGAATCAAAAATCAGGCTGTTTTTCTCTTTCTCTTTTTCTCTTTCTTTCCTTCCAGAGGGCTATGGTAAACATAAAGTTGATCTGAGTTTTCCTCAATAATATTTTCAAGTACCAAGTTTTGATTAATTTAAGAGCATAAAGTGGGCTAACTTCTACAGTTATAGACTTCAGTGTAAATAATCAGGAAAAAAGCAGGGGGCTTTCAGTTAACCTTCATTCTCCAGAGAAAATATTTGTATTTAATTCTATTTTCCCAGTAACTGGGGGGTTGGGGTAAGGTCACAGCCCCTCACCTCCCATTGTTCTTCCCCATGTTTATCAGTGTTGCACAAACCTTCCTGAAGACAGGCTGTAGGATTCACCATGGTGCTGGAGAGGGCTGTATGCCCACAGTCCAGCTTCAGCTCACAACCAAGGCTCTTGGGCTTGCAGCACGTCTGTCTTACAGCATCAAGGTGACAAGTCCCCATCTGCTCCACCATCAGCTGCATGAATCCTCCCAGTGACAGCAACATAGTCCCAGTTCCCCTCCGTCCTGGCAGAGAAGGTGACACTGCCCAGTGCCACCAGTTCTGCCTGCCTGTGGAGGTGGCATCCAGGAGTGGGTGTTCCTTTCCCCAGGACAGTGCTCTGGCCACAGGAGGACAGGCAGCTGGCCAGCAGAACTGCCTGCATACACCCTGCTGGGCTGCAGGTCAGGAGCCAGCCAGTCACGGTCATAGGTTGGGCACTGCCGCTGGAAATCCCCACAGAAAGTAATAGATAATGTGGCATATTTCCACGAGGTAAAGCTGGTGATAAAATGATGCTCCTTCTAGTTTTGATATAGGACCCTGACCGGTGCAGGCTTTCTAACAGGGCTAATGTCACCTAATGCAGCCAGAGGACAGTTAGGTCTGGGACCAATGTTAACTTTCCAGTAATAGCCATTTTTGCCTAGACTCCACCTGCCATACATTGGAACCAAATTTCCACTGATCAGTTTTACAGATCAAGAATGGTATGTAATCTTCTGGATGTTTATGTGTATCATTCTCATTAGCACTAATGGGAATAATTTGTATGCGTCACGGGGAAGAAATACCCTCTTCCACTTTCCTCTCGGAGATGACCCCTGTGCATCTGGCACACAGAGCATGTTTGGCTAACTCACAGTTGCTGGAAAACCAGCAATGATGCTGATTGATTTTTTTGTTTCAAAGAGTTTGCTTTTAGTTCTCTCTGTTTCTGTTTTTTAAGCTTCTCCCAACCCTGAGAAATGTTCACTTTTTTGAAAATTATTGTTGTTGGAGTTTACAGCACTTTTGTTCCATATTAAAGAAAGTTCTTCCTCTGCTTATTCCAGGGGCATTGGTGATTACAGGACATCTGTCTGAAGCTTCTATTTCACTGTAGTAGATTTCAAGAAGAACTTTTACAAGAAAGTTACTTTTTAATGTTTTACATTGTTATGTAATGTAATATGTATGTGTATGTCTGTGTATAATTATGTTTTCTATAATTATACGCTATTAAAATAGAGCTTCTTATCAGGATTTTTTTTTTCCTTTTGTTTGGTTTAGTTTGTTCGTTTTTCTTAAGATTACAAACCACTGTACCAGCAATCCTTATGTTAGTGTTTTTATGGACCTGGCACATTTTTTCCAACCTGTCCCATGTCAACTTTAGAGAGCGTGAGTGTACAGTTGTGCAAAAAGCCAGCGCAGATAGGCACTGGCCTTCTGGTCAGCCTCCTTTTAACTCTGTTTTGACTAGACAGTGTAAAATCAAACTGAAGGAACACTTCCCTGTGCTAATGCCATGGAAACATAAAGAAAACAAAGAATTCTCACCTATTCTGTATGAAAGTGATCATAAATAAATGTACTCAAGAACTTGTGCTTCTAAATCTAAACTGAGGGTTCTTGATTGTGTGACCTGAGCAGACTCCCACTGTGTGCTGCGCACATGGGAAAATCAGGCCACTTCCTGATGTATGCAAATAAATAGCAGCTCCCCGTTCATGTCACTCTTGGCCATGTGTCATTGTCACAGAGAATGCTCTCTAAACTTGCATGGTGACTTGGCCCCATTTTAGCTGTCTCCTTCCTTTTCGAAATGTTAGCTCCCTTGGCATATTGGTCTCCTAAGAAGCACCCAACTACTGCAATATGGCATTATAACCTTAAAATGTTTTCTTACACTTAGTTGCTTAAAATAAGTCAGGCTACAGCTGAACAAATAATGCTTTGCAGACAAGTTACTGTCATTGTCCCTATGACAGATGGATAAATAGCTATAAGAAAGATGCCCTGCTACCAAGAGCTCTCTATTTGCCTTTCTGATTTTCTTTCCTTTTTCCGTTCTTTTTCTTTTCATGCCTTCTGTTATTTTTGGCAGACCAGGCTGCTGAGGGGGAGCTGGAATTAGATGTAAAACTGTGATATACTGTGATATAATTTACATAAGAGCTACATAAGGGCTCCCTTATGTTTATTCACAGGCTTAATCCAAGCTCACATACCTCCACTGTGTTCCAGCCATGAAAATTTGTTTACTATTTCTAAAGGCTAATGAGACCTATTTATGGGTTGCAGGAGTTGGTTTTGACAGAGAGGCTAGTATACGCTGCTCTCTTGTTCATTCACAATCTGTACTACAGCGGAGACGAAAGTTGAGGAGGAGGAAAACCATCTCTGGCATCCCCAGAAGAGTGCAACAAGAAATAGGTGTAGTATAAATACAAATCTTCCGTAGATAGCTTTCTAACCAACTTAAATTACAGGGATATGAGCTGGTAGCTAGCCTTCCAAAGAAATGAAACCTTTAAAGTGTAAATGCTTGTGGAGTTTAGGAATGACATGTTTTGTTCATTTGATTTATTACAGTAAGTAAAGCTATATTACTCCATATGGCCTTGAAGGACCGGGAGCCTTACTGAGTAATATAGATGTACGTGTTCAGCTCTTATTGTGTAAATGTTAATCAGTTCTTTTTTTCTTTTTCATTTTATTTCTGTTATGAACCCATAGTTATGTGCATAAAAAGTAACTAGATTAAGTGAAAGTTTTTTCTTGCATCAGGGGAGCTTAAGGTAAAGAACTGACAGATGTTACTCAGCAAAGTGATGATCAGTTGTCACAACAGCTGGATAACTTAGATGCGTCGTTGAATATCCACCATAGATACAGCTGCTGGCACCCTATGGGAGCTTTGCTAAACCTTCCTTTTATTTATCACACTCCTCAATTCCTTCTTATTATTCTTTATCACCAAGAATATTTGCCTTAAATCTACCAAATTACCTCACTTTTTGTCAAGGTAAATTAGGAGCAACTCTGTTGGGGGCAAATTCAGTGTGAAATTCTTATGAACTCTAAATAAAACTAACAGAATTATTATTTCGTAATGTTCATCTGCACCTGAAGATGGTTCTGGTGTTTCGGCCCATTGCCATGAAACTTGATGGGAAGCAGAAGGAATGTGTTTATCACAGGGAATAAACAATCAGAGAACCTATGAAAGAAAGGTCCTTTTGTCTTGCAAATATTCTTGATAGTAAAGAAGCAGATAATGAAAATTCTGAACAAACAGGTAGGCAAAACAGAATTATTTTTAGAAGCTTATGGAGTGTTTTGTCCAGCAGCCACTCCTGAAAACTGTCTTTAAGTAGCTGAAATAGAGTCATAAAAACTGAAAATATTTGTCTTAATATTTACCACAGCAAGCTCAGCTCTACATTGAGAACGCATTGCAGAGGTCATGTTGCAGGACTAGGAGAATTTCCCTACCTCACTGGCAGGAGGTCTGCCTTATAAATTCTTTATAGCAAACTTAAATTTGGTCCAATGCTCAGCAAGATTAAAAAATAAAAAATACAGCAGATAATGCTTCTTGGGTTGCTCCGCGGGTTGTCTCGTGCCAGGAAATGTGGAGCTCTCTCCCACTCACCCAGCTTTCCGTGTGTCCTAGATTCAGACGAGTCACCAGTGGCAAGAGAGCGCAATGTGATTGTGCACACAAACCCGGAATTCTCTGGCTCCAACAACAGGAGGTTGGGGACCCGGGACTCGGAGTGCCAGACAGAAGAAATCCTGATAGCTGCTCCCTCCCGGCGACGGATCCGCGCCCAGCGGGGGCAGAGCGTTGTAGCCTCTCTCTCCCACTCCGCTGGCAACATCTTGGTGCTGGCGGACAATGGGGATGCGGTCTTTGCTGCTGCTGTGAGCAACCGCATCCGCTCGCGAAGCCTTCCTCGCGAGGGTGCCCGGGCCAGCGAGGGCCATCAGGATGCCACCACCAAGAGTGCAGGCTACGAAGCAGAGCACTTCCTAGCTGGTCAGGAGAGGATCCCAAAAAATGGGAAGGAGATCTTGAGCAAGCAGGGTTCACAGGAGTGCCAGCCCATTGGTTTAACTTGTCCTCAGCACCTGCATAGCCCTGAACACAGCATTGGCGAGAGGGGGAGATCTCGGCTGTCAAGGATGGTCGATTCAGGCAGCTGTGAAATTTCATCCAACTCAGACACCTTCGGGAGCCCAATTCACTCCATCTCCACAGCAGGAGTCCTGCTCAGCAGCCACATGGACCAGAAAGATGACCACCAGTCCTCCAGTGGCAACTGGAGCGGAAGCAGCTCCACCTGTCCCTCCCAGACATCTGAAACCATTCCTCCTGCTGCCTCTCCTCCACTGACAGGCTCTTCACACTGTGACTCTGAGCTGTCGCTCAATACCGCTGCTAATGCCAATGAGGACTCCAGTGTCTTCATCACAGAGCAGTTTGGTGACCACGCAGACAAGGTCAGGGGCCACAGGGCGAGCTCCTTCACGTCCACTGTGGCAGATTTACTGGATGACCCCAACAACAGCAACACGAGTGACAGCGAGTGGAACTACCTGCACCATCACCATGACGCCTCCTGTCGCCAGGATTTCAGCCCTGAGCGCCCAAAGGCAGACAGCCTGGGATGCCCCAGCTTTACCAGCATGGCCACCTATGACAGCTTCCTCGAAAAGACCCCCTCTGACAAGGCAGACACTAGCTCACACTTTTCTGTGGATACTGAAGGATACTATACCTCCATGCACTTTGACTGTGGTCTGAAGGGTAATAAAAGCTATATTTGCAACTATGCAGCCCCAGGCTCTGAGAGTGGCCAGACGGAGAGCATGACTTCCAGCCTAGCTGACTGTGCCTGGCAGGAGTGCATGAGCCACAGGAGGCAGGGACGGCAGAGCATCTCACTGAAGAAACCAAAGGCAAAGCCAGCCCCACCAAAACGCAGCTCGTCTTTGAGGAAATCAGAGGGCAGCACCGACCTTCCTGACATGAAAGAACCAAAGATCGGTGGTGGGCAGCATGTCTCTCACACTGCCAGGGAGATGAAGCTGCCCCTTGAGTTTTCAAACACACCTTCCCGAGTGGAAGGCCCCAACCTGCCAGCCAAGCAGGAGCTTCCCTGGACAAACCAGGGTGATGGCGGATTAAAGGACGCTCCATTTGACACCGCTGATATCCCTTCCTTTAAAGATGAAGGTGCTGAACAACCTCACTATGCAGATCTCTGGCTTCTGAATGACTTGAAATCCAGTGATCCTTACAGGTCCTTGTCCAATTCAAGCACTGCTACGGGTACTACAGTCATAGAGTGCATCAAGTCACCCGAGAGCTCTGAATCCCAGACGTCTCAGTCTGGGTCACGAGCTACAACCCCATCCCTCCCCTCTGTTGATAATGAGTTTAAGCTGGCCTCCCCAGAGAAGTTGGCGGGATTAGCCTCACCCTCCAGTGGGTACTCCAGCCAGTCAGAGACGCCCACCTCTTCTTTTCCGACAGCTTTCTTTTCAGGACCCTTGTCTCCAGGGGGGAGCAAGAGGAAGCCAAAAGTACCAGAGAGGAAGTCATCGCTGCAGCAGCCACTCTCAAAAGATGGCACCGCCTCAGTGAGCAAAGACCTCGAACTTCCAATTATACCTCCTACTCACCTCGACCTAAGTGCTCTTCACAATGTCTTGAGCAAGCCCTTCGCTCACAGGCACCAGCTGCATACCTTTAGCCACAGCAAGCAGAGCGCAGTTGGGGAAGCCCTGCAGCCCAGCCCTCCCTCTGCCCTCGCCATCACGCCCTCCGTTCTCAAGTCTGTCCACCTCCGGGCAGTCAACAAGCCTGAAGGAGTGAAACATAAAGGCAGTACCCCAGACCTGCTCTGCATACAGGAGACCACTTTGATGGCAACTGATGTCTCTCCAGGCAAAATGAGGCCACTGTTAGCTAAGAAACCAGTATCACGCCAGTACTCTACAGATGAGGCCATAATGCTGTACATTGACACTTCCCCAGCAGAAGCAGGCCCTGGAAAGCCACCTTTAGAGAAAAGCTCCTCTTTTGGCGGGCAGAATAGCTGCGAGCGAGAAGCTGTAACTTCAGCAAGCATGGGTCTGGTTGAAATCAAACCTGGGAAGGACCAAACACACCTGGCCGCTGAATACTTACCAGAAAGCTCTCTGAATCAGACATGTGCCGTCCCCGTGGATGGCTTTCAGAAGGGCTCAGCTGTCCCCACAGGTGATGATGAAACAAAGAAACCTGTCCAGGGAGCAGAAACAGTGCACGATCTTCAGCAAGTGCAGGCTCAGCAAGAGCTCTCTGCAGGCAGCAAGGGGAGTGTGGAAGCTGGGCCTGTGGGTGAAAGCCCAGCTCAGGCTGAGGGACCGACCATCACCTATCAGTTAAAGCACCAACCCGATGTAAGCCACCATGTGCCTGGGAATATCAGCTATGAAGCAGAGATGGCAGCAGTGGATTCACTCAGCGAAGAGGGTTGCAAGCAGGAAAACGATATCACATCAGGTATCCCAACCAAAAGTGCCTCTGATGACAGCAGGGCAGACGAGACAGTGGGCGGTGCAGACGAGCCTTCGCTGAAAGGTCAGTTGGGAACTCTTTCTGTGTCATACCCAATCAGGCGGCTTTGGACGGGATGGTAGTGGAGTCACAGAGCAGAGTGGCACATCAGCTTCCCTCTGTGTGTTTAAGCATAGAGCCCCCCATGTCTCTTAGCTGGCCAGCCAGCCCAAAGCTATTTACACTTTTCCAAAGTATTCAGACTGTATTTCTGATATTTATTTCCTCCCTTTTGCTGCACTTCAACTGAAAGGATAAAAGGGAGGAGCACTGGCCCTGGGTACAGAAGAGTCTTATTATCACAGCTATGCTGTAAATGGGAGATCTGTGTTCAGTGCCCCTTTTATGGGCTCCAACATGGAACAGGCACTTTTAGATTGGAGGGTAAAGGCTGTATGGTGGTATTGGCCACTTGGTTGTGAGTGGAGCTGATGGCTTCAGCTGGAGGTGCTGTTGCAAAGCACAGTGGAGTCTGACTCATAACATGGCTTCTCTCCTTTTTAAGAGTCTTCTCCAAGCGATGAGTCCATCATGTCTCCGCTGAGCGAGGAGTCACAGGCTGACACTGAGGATGTCTTTGTGTCTCCAAACAAACCCCGCACTACTGAGGATCTGTTTGCAGTCATTCACAGGTGACCTAACCTTGCGGCAATGGGAAATGGTAACATGCTTCCCTGCACAGTTGTCCACTAACAGTAGCTGCAGGATGGTTATTCCATGTTTAAGTCTTGTCCTCAAACTACCTTCTTTAGTTAACTCAGTTTAGTTTTTTAAACTGCAGCTTTTAAAACATGCTTTATTTATGGTCTGGAGTGCAGTCTGAGTATCTTCATGTGTGGGATGCTTTACAGACAAAAACATCAGGCTGTTCTAACAAACATACATGTCTTCAAAAAAAACTACCTGCAGTGGTTCCTGTCTTCTGCCTACCAGTCTACCAGCGCTGTTCTGGTGAATAAGTTGTTGCAGCGAGAAAGATGAGGAGGCATCTCTTCAATTTTAGAGTATTTTGTAGTCAACTGAAATTTGGGATCACAACTGAAATTAAAGTTTTCTGATACTGAATAGATTACTCTATTATTGTTACCTAAGATTCTGTATGCATTGTTGTCTTTAAAAAGAGCATACATTGTTTTGGAAGAGCTGGGTAATGTTGAGAGGGAGTCCATAGCTCAGTGCCATCAGTCACTGATAGCCTCCAATATTTGACAGAGGGATTAAGAGAACTCTGGCTAATATGAAAGCATCTGTAAATTTCCAGAACATCGCTAAGCATTATCCTACAAAAATAACATATGAAAGAGTTTTCCTTTATGTTTTTACAGATCAAAAAGGAAAGTTCTTGGGAGAAAGGATTCTGGAGACCTTTCTGTAAGAAACAGATTGAGAGCTTCATCTGGGACCAGCAGCCAGCCTCCCACCAGCAGCACACTGCCCACCAGCAACATGCCACCAGCCAGCAGTGTGGGCACTCCCATTAGCAGTCAGAGGTCCCCCGGGCTCATATACAGGAATGCCAAAAAGTCCAACACATCCAATGAGGAGTTTAAGCTACTGCTCCTTAAAAAGGGCAGCCGATCTGATTCTAGCTACAGAATGTCTGCCACAGAAATTCTGAAAAGTCCTATTTTGCCCAAGTCTCCTGGAGAGCTGATGGTGGACGCCCTTCAAAGCATGGAAGAGTCTCCTCCCATAACGAGCCCTGATGCATTATCCCCGCTCTCCCCCTGCTCCCCAAGGGTCAACACGGAAGGATTCTCCTCCAAGAACTTCCCCATGTCGGCATCCTCGCGGGTGGGGCGGTCACGGGCGCCGCCGGCAGCCAGCAGCAGCCGGTACAGCGTGCGCTGCAGGCTGTACAACACCCCCATGCAGGCCATCTCCGAGGGGGAGACCGAGAACTCGGATGGCAGCCCCCACGACGATCGGTCTTCTCAGAGCTCTACATAGGCTGGGTGGGGTGCCAGGGCCAGGCTGTCAACACCACTCGAGCTCTGCAAGGATGTCAACATAAGAGGCCAACGCTGTAGCAATCAAAAAAAAAAAAAAGGAAAAAAAAAAGAAGAAAAAGAACACTCGCAGGGCAATATCAATGCTTAGATGTGTTTGCATTCAGAAGACGCTGGGGAAACAAAAGGACTACAGCTGTAGCTATTTATTACATTACATTTTCTAAAAGGATGAAGATATGCTATGTCTGTTCTGTTTTCTTTTGGCTTCATTTGCTTTATCCCACTCTCATTTCCATTGTCACTGTAGATTTCAAGGCTATACACTTTCCACAGAGTTAAAGCTGACTTTGGGTGGGTTTTTTTCCCAGAAGCTGCCCATCTAGAAACAAATCCCTCACTGTAGTGCTTCCCTAGGGAGAAAAAAAAAAAAAAGAAAATGCTCTTGAGAATTGGTATTTTTCTACACTAAAATGAGCTGAAACAAAATTTAGAAGAAATTAACAAAACATATGTAAATATATTTTTGATAAAAATTTGTAAATAGAATTATCAAAAAGTGGACGTGGCAAACGATTTACTGCATAACAACTTTGTTTATAGAAGACAAATGAATTCAATTGTAATAACTGTATTCTGTGAATACCATTTTCATATCAGACATAAAACATGGCCACCAATAACCACTTTCAGTGTGACAGGCCGGAAGGATGACATTGAGCAGTGGAAAGCGGGAATTTTCCGCCTTAGTTTAGGAAATGGAAAGGCTGACTGTGAGGGGATTAAAGAAACCATTTGTCTTTCTACGGCAGCTCCAAAGAAGCTAACTGGAAAGCACAGCTGGGAGGGTTACCGTGAGGATCAGTGGGGAAGATGAGCGTGTTTTTGACAGAACAAAGCTGGGTCTGATGCAAAGCCCCAAAGGGTCCCATCCCACAGCCTCCCCTGGGCCTTTATTCTTGCAGGGATAGCTTCAGAGAGGATAGATGTGAGAGGAAACAATATTTAACTTTCATATTCCTATTAGGCTATTGGGATACATAACACAGTCATAACCTGGTAACTATAAACTTTAAACACGATTAGTTTCTGGTTCGTAAAGGAAACAAATTATAAGCATGCAAGAAGAGCTTTCGATTTATCAGTAAATATCCGCAATGAGTTTTCAGTGAAGCTTTCTCTTTGTGCTGATGAGATTCATGCTACCTAAATATTTACAAAAATGACACTGTGAAAACGTAGCTGGGAAATAGGTATGTGTATGCATTATTTATATTCATTGCTGATCTGGGAAGGGGAAAGCTCCAGTTCATTGTGCCAGCCACGTACAGTAGGGATCTTGTCTGGGTTTACCAGAAACACAGAACAGGGTGGGGGACTGGGGTGGGGTGGGAAAGGAGACAAATCAAAGTAGCTGCTTTGATACAAATGAAGGCAGGGAGATTAAAGCTGAATTACTTGAAGTTACTTGAACATTCTCATCTTAAAATCGCAAGAGCCTGTGAGTTGCTATATACTTTTAATTTTTCAACAGAATAAAACCAACAGGCCTGATTCTCCTTTGGGCACAACTTCCATTGAGATGTAGCCCCATCTGTGCTACTTAGAGGACAAGGCCCTCTTTATCCAAAACTGATGCAGTTGGTGTTGGTTGCTGTAGGATATGGTTTGGAATAGAGGAAAGGTTAGTGCAGAGAAAATAGTGAAGGAGGAATGGGGTGTGCAATAGGACAGGTCAAGAAGAATGGCAGAAAGAGTGTTCTTTGGTACAAAGAAATCAGCTAAAAGCTGGCTTTAAGCATAAGTCAATGACTGGGAGGCAGGATGTGTGTATTCGGTTTCTACTGGTTTTTTTCTTTTAATCATGTAACACATAAAGTTGAGAGTTATTAAAAGAAGGCAGATCATGTTTTAAAGAGGAAGGTTCTACCTAAAACTGTTACAATTTTAAGGAGTCAAAGCAAATCAGAACAATTTAACAGATCTGAAATGTTATTCCCCATGAGGTTCACATCTGATTTTGTTTAGTGCTTACCACAAGACATATATTTTTCAGGGTTTCCTACTGTTCTCCTGTGTAGCCTGGTTGCATTCAGTTGATGAGGCAGAGTCACTGTGCATGTGATATGTGTGTTGGGATGGGCGTTGGTCCGGTCCATCAGTTGAAGGGCTGCAAAATTGTCTAAAATAGTTTTTAAAAAGGTAAAGGGAGAAACGTTTCGGAAACAAAAGGCTAATCACATCAGTAGCTTAGTTAGGAAAATAAGTCTGAATACAAGTGAAGTGAATGAATGAGAATGTTTTAAGAGGAAATGTTTAGCATAGAACAAACCACCTCCTGAGGAGTATGAGGAAAGGAAGTTTCAATACTGGGCAAAAAATCCTTAGTTTGTCATCTTCAGTCATTTTCCACAAAAATTATACCAGGAGCACTTTTACAAGATTCTAATAGTCCTGAGTTAAGTAGTCATTCAAAACAGTAAAGAGAATACAGCTGAATTGACTTTGATTGAACCACTTTTTATTACCAATCAATAATTCCATAGAGACCCTAAATAAATATATATACACTAATTTTTTTTTTTTACCAGAATGGTGAGGGAATACTTTAAATGCAAAACAAACACAGAACAATCCCATTACAGTATAGTCTTATTTTGCTTAATTTTCTAGTTTACATTTAGCAGATTGAAACCCAAATAGAGAGATTCTCTATGAAGAAGAGAGTTCATAACAAACGTGGGAGTCACAGGAAGACAGATGGCGGGGATCCCTGTAGCATTGCAGGCGTGCCATTAAGGCACCAGAGGACAAGCCATAGAGGGAAGGGAACATCACTCACCTCTTGAGACAGGGTACAGTATGTGCACCAGGTAACTGCTGGACCGTCATTTCAACCTACTGTTCTGTTGCTTGCACTGATGTTAAGAAAATGATTTCTTAAGTTATACAGCTGTGTTCTGAAAAATAACATTTTCCCCTTTTCTTGTTTCTTTTTTTTTTCTTTTTTTTTTTCTTTCTGTTGTTGTTGTTGTTGTGGCAGCATAGAGGGCATGGGATAGTTGTAGCAAATAAAGCGTATGTTTGCTTTTGCCAAAGGTCAGTGATTGAGTGCATTTGCTGCAATGGTGGCAGATAGAGAAATACTGTAGGTTATGACTTAAAGAATTTAAAAAAAAATTAAGAAGGTTACAGTGTAACTATTTTGGTACTAGCACCAGTTCATGCTGGCAGAAAAGACAATGGTTTATGGACTTGCATCCATTTTGTATTTTTGTAATATTTGTAAATATGAACTTTTTAAATTGTTGCAAATATGGTTTCTTTTGTAAAATGTTTTCAAAGTTTACATTAAATCCAAGCCTTTGTATATTTTAGAGCTGTGCAACACTTTAAGTCTTGTATTTATTTTTAGTAAAAACGGTGACAGTTTCATTGTGAACCCCTCTCAAAAAATGTGTTGGAAAAGTTTGATTACCTAGAAAGTGTGTATAGAAACTGCAAATAAACGTGACTGCAATTAAATCACACGTTCTCCTTACTTTCTTGTAATGAGATGTGAAAGCTAATCTACAGACTACAAGTATGCTATTTCCCAAGGTCACTCTCAGCACATTACACATTTCAAACTTATTTAATCATGCTTTCTCTTCAACTTATTTTTTTTCATAAATTAAGGGAAAATGTCTATCCAAACTGTCACTCACTTTAAGTGCCCACCAGTACAACTTTGCCAGAATCTAGTAACTGCTGAATTCACCCCACAACTTTTACAGTTAAGAAAAGCCTAAGAGAAAGAAAGCTGGGATGTAAAATGGAGAGACTACTACTTTATGTTCAGCTGGAAAAGAAAACAAATTGCAACATTTCAGACTCAAGACAAAGAGAATCCAGGGACTGGATCTTATCAGATAAAGCAAGCCTTAGGCAAAAGGGAGGCCACAGATTATAAACACAAACTCTGAAGAGCAAACACTACTTCATTTTAAAATGGTTCAGTTATCAGGAGGTTGAGATGTCAGGACATGGAAGCTAAGTGTTTAAACAACAGTCCCTCGCAGGTCTCTTTGAAAATGGAGATGAAAATGCACATCATGAAACTTTGGTTTCAGCTGTCATCTTTTAAGTAGCCTTGGAACACAGTACTTGGTGCTTAAAAAACGTATGTGGAAAAAAAGGCTGATACGTGCAGATGTGGTGTTACAGAGAGTGTGAAAAAAGAGGAATTTTGGGGACTGCTGCTGGGCTATCTGCAGCGATAATTTGCAATTGTATGAGGATTGCCCAAATGATGTGGTAGCCTTCTGAGTAGTCTCCAATGTGATTCAGTTTGCATAACATTTAACCAAATGGTCATGTAGTTAATGACTATGTAGATAACTTCCTGTTGTCTTGTGTGCCTTTCCCATCCCAAAACCACAGGTAAGCAAGATCTGTAGGAAAAGGTTAGCTGGTAGGGGCAGACACAAGCTGGTTTTCATCTGCCTGCTGTATATCTGTATTTTTTCATGCTCAGTGGAAGGAAACACTAAACATTAGACTACATAAAATATACCCAGTGTTTTTTTACGAAAGCAAGGTGTCAGGTCCTGTGCCGGTTTAGACAAATTTGGAGATATATCCTCTGACAGAAGGCAGGTTACAACCACCCCTCCCCCACCAGGTTTGGGGAAAAAAAAATTTTCCTCGAAGGATAGTGAAAGAGATAAAACTATTTATTTAAGAAACACACAGGAAAAGGACAATAATGCTAAATAATAATAAAACCTCTCGCTCTGCTGAGAGAAACCTGGGAGAATTTCAGAGTCCTTCCAGAGTCTCTCTCTCTCCCCTCCTCGGAGTTGGGACGGGGTGGTGGGCCCACCTCCAGGGCCTCCACCTTGGTGGAAAAAGTCCTGATGTCTTCTGATGTTGAAAACAGTCCAGCAGAGAAAAAGGGAAAAAACTAAAGTCCCAAGAAAACAAAAGTTCAACTCTCTGTCTCTCTCCTGAGAAAAAGTAGCCAAAAGCTGGCTTTAAAGCAAGCTGCTTCCTCCCGCTCCTGCCACTGCTGAACACAGAGGAGTCTCTATCTCTGTGTGTCCTTGAAACACTGCTTTGAAAAAGTACACTTTTCTCTCCCCCCTCTCAGGCTCAGTTTAAAGGCATAGAAAGGCACAAAATTAATTTCTGGGCGTAGAACAGTGATATGGGATACAACATCATGAAGTCACCCCAAGACAGGTCCCAAGAGAGCAATCCTGGGCCACCTGGTCTGGGATAGCCACAAAATGTTGGACCCTAGAGGGCAGTCATGGACTGCCTACTCAGAGGTACATTTGGGATACCTTTGAGCTAAATTATGGTGAAACAATGCAAAACAAACAATTAAAAAGTTTTATTTACTGCAGCAATTATTTAAATCTTATTATAACAGCCTGTGGCAGCAATGGTTTAAATATTTCTGAACAGCACATGGCAACAGCGATTTCTGAACTTTTCTGGAACTTTCTGAACAGCGATTTCTGAACTTTTCTGGAGAGGATGAAAGGAAGAAGGAATCCACCATTGTGGATCCCACTGTAGTCTGTTTCAAAAGACTCTTATTCTTTTAATATTCATTACTCTCTCATGGTGGGTACCACCAATCAATCATAGTACAGCCTAAGTGAAACTTGTTATATACCTGGTTACAGTTTCCTTGATCTTTTCAAGGACTATTGTCTTCCATTAGGTTGCAACAAATTTGTGCCCACAAATTACCCCATTCTTAGACCACCCTGGCAGGAAAATGACTATTGTTGTTATATTGGATAGACTTGGGTTTGGACAAGTTACTGAGCCATAGCTTCAGCACTTTTACTATGCTTTCTCCAATAAGCCATGCTACTGCTTCAGCCTCAACAAGACCTGAAACTACTTCCACTCCAACTGGCACATGTTGTTTTCTTTCTGGTTCCTTAAAAGGACTTACATAATCTATTTACCATGTTTTTAGCTTCAGATGAAGTAGGGGGGGTCTTGAAGGGGGTGGTGATGAAGGCATCCACTCCACAGCTCACAAGTCACTAGCATCCCTCGACTCCCAGCTTCTCTGAAGAGATCTTTTAACTCCTGAGTGGCCACATTTAACATACGTAACTCTTGCCAAAGTTCCCATTTTCTTCCTCCACTCCTGCTGTTACCACCACCACCACTATGAGATAACAACATAATTTTGAAATAACAATGCCTCAGTATTGTTTTATTTCTTGAACTGTGGTTATAAACTGTGATTTATAACTGTGGTTATAAATCTGGTATTTGATGTTGTTGGGGGTTAGGACTTTTTCTTTTTGTTTTCTTTCTCTTAGGGAATTTTCTCTCATTTGTTGCTAAGAAACAATAATGACCAGTACTTAAGAGAGACAAAGGATGTAGCCACGGAGAAGGGGGAGGAGCACATCTGGTTGCTCCTCCCCTACCTGAGGGTTTTTTCTCTTGGGAAGGACAGAGTTACCACGAGATTCTGGACTGGGGGGAAGGGGCTGAGCGCACCCTGCAGCTCTCTCTTGCTCTTGACATTGGAGGGGAGACAGGCTGCAGTCGCTGTGGGGAGAGTTGGCCACGACTGTGCGGTTCCATCTTCTGCTTTCTTCTCCTACCATGAGTAGAGCTCTGCTCGTAAGAGCAGCCATTGCACTAGGACCTTAATAACACCCTACCTCACTAGAAAGAACCCTCACCATCTATTCAGGTGCCTCAAGGGAAAACCCAGGACCCCAAGCCCCCCCAAGGGACCCTCTCCCACTTGTGTTCAGGAGCCAGGCTGCCACTGCCCATCCCCACCACTTCTCTGCCACTGCTCCGGGTTTTTCACTACACTGTAGGCCCGCACTCCCTGCCTGCTGGGACACCCTGTGGCTCCTGCTACAGCTGCGGAGTTTCTGATACATCTCACTTACTATTCTGCTTGCCTTTGCTGTTCCAGCTTGCTGCTTCCAAAGTTCCTGCTACAGCTCATTTTGTTATCCAGAGAGGCACCGAGATCAACTGCCCTGGGGGTTTGTAAAGCAAGCCCCTTTTCCATCCGTTCCGCTGGCTGCACTCACCATTACTCACGTGCAGAGAGGCGGCCGAGCTTACGCCACAGCGCCCCCTGCAGGCGCGGGGGACTCATCACACCCACCCTGCCCGGCCGGGAGCCACCAGCGCCCCTGCCGGCTGTGGGCGGAACTGCACCAAAGGGAAAAGGGCCTGAGGCTGAGAGAAGGCTGGCACTGGGTTCTGGCTCTGTTTGTTGTTGCTGCCACTGTTGTTGTTTGTTTACATTATTATATATTGTCCTGGGGTGATGTTATGAAGCTGCTTTATTCCTTAACTGTCCACTCAATGCCCAAGGACACAGTTTCTTTAAGATGGACCCGGGGAGGACCACGGGACCCGAGTGTGGGGCAGTTTAACGGCTGAACCCAACGGCTCGGGGGCTCTGTGGCTCAGCAGGGCTTGGGAGGGGGTGCGCCGGGAGTGCTGTGCGGCTTTTTGGTTTCCTTTGTGTTCCAGCTAGCTGGAAAAGGTTCTTTCGGTTTTTTTCTTGCTCTTTTTCCCTTTTCTTCCCCTTGCCTCCCTGCCTCCCTCCCCTCCTCACCAGTCCAGGGAGCCTGCAGCTGGTCCAAGCCCGCGTGTCTGTTCCCTCTCCGGGAATTTGTTGTATTTTGAGGGTTTTTTTAAATCCTGTTCTACCCTGTTTTGTGTGTTAATAAACAGTTTGTTTTCTTTTTTCCACTTCTTGTGACCCATTTGTCTCATTGATGGAGGAAAAGGGGAGGCCCTTTTCCCTTCAGAGGAGACACTCCGGAGTGTTTCCTCCTGAAGTTTTGTCTCAAAAACCGAGACATAAGTTTGGCGCCCAACTTAAGGGGCACATGAAAGTGGAAAAAAACCCCAACATTTTGGTTTGAAGCATTTCGTATTGAGGTACAGCAGTAAGACCATGCTGTTTGATTTAACAATTTTTCTGTGGAACTTAGCCATAAGTACATGTCCACAGCTATGGGCAGTCGGGTCCCTAGCTTATACTTTTTGTAAGTCAGGAATAAGAACCAGGACTGCCATTTTGATATGCCTGGTGTTAGTGATCTCTTGAAGTTTGGATGACATAATGGAAACCATTGAGAATGTGTATGTTATGTTGTTTTTCCATTCTGGCCTTGGTAGTTTCCTTTTGGAATGTCTTAGTAATTACACCCAGTTTGTTAGGGGTAAAGCAGGGGATGATAGTTCCCAGCCCTTCATCTCCTTCTTCCCCTTCAGATCTGGCATGTCACCTTTTGAAAGTGTCCAGTTTCCCTTGGAAGTCAAAGATACCACCTTCTTATTATGTTATCTAGCAGGGTTTCTCTATGTGGTCTCCAGCTTGTCTAAAATAAGGGCTGAGATTTCCAGAGGGATTGCCCAGACACCTGCCCCAGTTGCGGAAAGTTCTAAGTGGTGTGGGGTATGGGAGAACATAGGCCAGACCCTGAAGCAGTTTTCTGACCCAGTAGCCTGGAACTTCCCCCCTGAACGAATGCAGAATCCAGCTGAGGTGAGACAGTATCTGAAGGAGAACTGCAATAACAACGCCGATGAAAAGAAAAAGCTCATTGCCATGTGCTGGGTCCTGGCTAATGCTTACCGCACCCTGTTAGATACTGTGGAGCAGAAGATACAGACAGAGGAGCAGGAGAATAAGCCAGTGGGCACCCCAATCACCCCAGCTGCAGCTAAAGCAGATGGGGAGCCTAAACAAATAACAATTGCCCCTGTCCAGAGAAAGAAACACAAAGCCAAATCCATTCACCCAGTGGATGATTATGGGGAGCCAGGACCTTCACAGCCAGCAGAGGATTTGGAACCTGAGATCATTACTGAGTCCCTGTCCACAGAAAGCCTTCATACCCTGAGGAAAGATTACACCTGACAGCGTGATGAAACTATATTAAGTTGGATGGTCCAAATCTGGGACGCTGCAGGCGATGATACAATTCTGGATGGCACTGAAGTGAGGCATTTGGGATCCCTGTCACATGATTTAACTATTGACCAAGGGATGACAAGGGGTCCTGAAGCTCTCAGTCTCTGGACACTGCTCTTAAGAAGTGTGAAGTAAAGATACCTGTGCCGAGAAGATCTCCAGCTACAGCTAAACCCCTGGAAAACCATGGAACAAGGGATTCAATGCCTGAGAGAACTGGCAGTGATAAAGATCATATTCTCAGGTGACCAAGCAATTAGGAGCCCTGACATGGTAAAATGCACACTGGCGATGTGGCTGAAACTTGCCCGACACGCACCACCAGAATACGCCCCTGCTTTGCCAATGATGACATGGAATGACAGGGACAAGACAGTGAGTTCTATGGTGAGGAGGCTCTGGGCATATGCAGACATTGTGCACGGCTCAACACAAACAAGAATTGCAGCTGTGGAAAAGAGTCTGTCAGAGACCATACAGAAGATGGAAGATAGGACGGACAAGACTCATCAGAAACTCAGGAAGAAGCTGAAAGAGGGCTTTCTCCAAATTGCATCAGTGCAGACTAGAGGCCCTGTTACCAGAAGCAGACGTCCCACAGCTAGGGAGAGAGGGTACACCCCAAGAGCTGAACTGTGGTTCTTCCTGTGTGACAGTAGGGAAGACATGAGGAGGCGGGATGGAAAACCGACTTCTGTCCTGGCAGCATGGGTGCGTGAATTGAAGGATGGTAATGCTGAGAGAGGGAGCTCCACCAGAAGGGAAGTAGCTGAAGTTTCAAATGATAACCAGGACTAGAGGGGCCCCACCTCTAGCCAGGTAGAGGCCAGGGAAAATCGCATCTTTTGGACAGTGTGGGTTCGATGGCCTGGCACATCAGAACCACAAAAATACAAAGCTTTGGTTGACACAGTTACACAGTGCACCTTGATTCCATCAAGACATGTGGGGGCAGAACCGGTTTCTATTTCTGGAGTCACAGAAGGATCGCAGCAGTTGGCACTCCTTGAAGCTGATGTGAGCCTAACTGGAAAACATCCAAATGAAGAAACATCCTATTGTGACAGGCCCAGAGGCCCTGTGTATTCTGGGCATACACTTCCTCCAAAGCGGGTATTTCAAAGACCCGAAGGGACTCAGGTGGGCCTTTGGAATAGCTGCTGTGGAGGCAGAGGGCATTAGGCAATTGAACACCTTGCCTGGGCTGACCGAAAATCCTTCTGCAGTTGGGCTTCTGAAGGTAGAAGAGCAGCGAGTGCCAATTGCCACCTCGACAGTGCCTCACCGGCAGTACCGAACAAACAGAGATGCTGTGATTCCCATCCACACAATGATTTGTGAGCTAGAGAGCCAAGGGGTGGTCAGCAAGACCCATTCACCCTTCAACAGCCCCATCTGCCCTGTACACAAGTCTGAAGGGGAATGGAGATTGACAGTGGACTATCATGCCTTGAATGAAGTAACTCCACCACTGAGCACTGCAGTGCCAGACATGTTGGAGCTCCAGTATGAGCTGGAGTCCCAAAGCAGCGAACTGGTACGCCACCACTGACATTGCAAATGCATTCTTCTCCATTCCCCTGGCAGCAGAGTGCAGGCCTCAGTTTGCTTTCATGTGGAGGGGCGTGCAGTACACTTGGAACCGACTGCCCCAGGGGTGGAAGCACAGTCCCACCAGTTGTCACGGACTGATCCAGACTGCACTGGAAAAGGGTGAGGCTCCAGAACATCTCCAGTACATTGATGACATCATTGTGTGGGGGAACACAGCATTGGAGGTATTTGGGAAAGGAGAGAAGATCATCCAGATTCTCCTGGAAGCCGGCTTTGCCATCAGAAAGAACAAAGTCAAGGGACCTGTCCAAGAGATCCAGTTCCTGGGGGTGAAGTGGCAAGACAGACGACGTCAGATTCCCACTGAGGTCATCAATAAGAACACAGCAATGTCTCCACCGACCAACAAAAAAGAAACACAAGCTTTCCTAGGCGCCATAGGCTTTTGGACAATGCACATTCATAAATATAGTCAAATTGTGAGCCCTCTCTATCTGGTGACCCGTAAGAAGAACAATTTCTTCTGGGGCCCTGAACAGCAGCAAGCCTTCACCCAGATCAAACAGGAAATCACTCATGCGGTAGCCCTTGTCCCAGTCAGGACAGGACCAGAGGTGAAAAATGTGCCCTACTCTGCAGCTGGGAACAAAGGTCTGTCCTGGAGCCTTTGGCAGAAGGTACCTGGGGAGACTCAGGGTCGGCCACTGGGATTCTGGAGCTGAACCTACAGAGGGTCCGAAGACGACTACACTCCAACAGAGAAAAAAAACCTGGCAGCCTATGAAGGAATCCAAGCCACCTAGGAGGTCATTGGCACTGAAGGACAACTCCTCCTGGCACCCCGACTACCGGTGCTGGGGTGGATGGTCAAAGCAAAGGTTCCCTCTACCCACTATGCCACCAATGCCAGATGGAGCAAGTGGATTGTCCTCATAACACAACGCGCCTGTATCGGAAACCCGAATCGCCCTGGGGCCTTAGAAATAACCACGAATTGGCCTGAAGATGAAAGCTTTGGTCTCACTGATGAAGAGGAACAAGAACAAGTCACGCATGCTGAGGAAACTCCACCATACAACCAACTGCCAGCAGAAGAAACATGCTACGCTCTTTTCACTGATAGTTCCTGTCGCATCGTAGGGATGAACTGGAAGTGGAAAGCAGCTGTATGGAGCCCCACATGACAGGCTGCAGAAGCCCAACTTGCCAAATTCAGAGCCATCCAGTTGGCTCTAGACATTGCTGAGAGACAAAAGTGGCCAAAGCTCTACCTTTACACCAATTCGTGGATAGTAGCCAACGCTCTGTGGGGGTGGCTGGAAAGGTGGAAAAAGGCCAACTGGCAGCATAACGGAAAACCAATCTGGGCTGCTGAGGAGTAGAAAGATATTGCCACTCGGGTAGATGTTCCTCATTAGCCCGACTCTTGGGGACACGGGCATCCACGTGGCAGACTTTCTTTCACAGGTAGCTTGAAAGCCCCTTAATTTCAAAGTTACAATAATTCAGAGGGAAGGGGTCATATTCTCCATTCCAAGGGAGGTTCCCACCTTCTTTGGCAGACACCTGTCTTTCAAAGCAAGACAGATGTCGAATGGAAAAGTACCAGGAGGACACATGCTCTAGGAGCTGTGACATGCAAGCATGTGCATGGGCAGCAAGTCCTCATGAAGGGGAGGAGATTGCTGAGGACTCTCTCTGAGCAAGCAGCCCCTTATGGAAATAGAGAAGGGTTCTCTCTCTGGGGAGATTTTCCAGCAGCCTATTGGGGAAAGAAAGCCTCCGCTATTAGACTCTAAACTACTCCCCCTAGAGAGGGGGGCAACCCTTGCTGCTGGGGGCGGACTCTCCATACTTTACAATAATCTTTCTCAAGTGACTAGACCATGGGAGGAGCTACATGGTATATAAACAATCATGGAGTGCATCACACAAGCCTGCTATAGCCTGCCAGAGCCTGCTGAAACCAGTCCCTGCTTGCTTGAGGCTAGCTGTGCCCTGCCACCTACCGATGGCCCAACTGACTGCCTCTGAGCCCTGCGCCTAGGCCTTGCTCCTGGCCTTAGTCCCTGCCCTCTCTCACCCACTCTTTGCTGACCCTTCTTGCCCAGCCTTCGCTCCTGCCCCACCGTCCCTGTCCATGATTCTGCTCTCCTATCCAGATTTCTCCTATCCTCTTTTATCCCACAGCTGTCTGCCTGCAATCCTGCTGCAGCCTGCCACGATCCTACCATGATCCTGCCTGCTGCTCTACCGCCTTCTCCTGCCCGAGCGTCCCACCGCTCGCTGACGCAGTGTGGTGATGCGGGATTTTTTATTGTATGTTCTCTGTACCCCGATGGTTCATCCCTACCTTCCCCACTCCTACTCCCAGTTGGTTTGCCCCAGACCCAAGCTGCTCCCCCAGTGCTCCCTATATGGTTGTTCTCTTCCCCTTGTTCTAGCTCTTTCCCCATCAATCACCCAAACCCTCCCAGCTTTCCCGAAAGTTCTGTGCCTCTCACCAAAGCCCTCCATAATTACCCCTATATGGTCTCCGTTAATCCCCCAAGGTCCTTCCCCTTTGGATACCTCCCCTCCTGGAAATCCCCTAAACCTCAACGCCCCATTGGAGCATGTGATCCCCTTCCCTCCACCCCTCGACACCATTGGTTTATGTGAATGTCTATCCCTGTCCATATGCCTCCCCCAGAGACTTTTATTGGTCCCCAGTTAAGCCATCCCCGTTGTAACACCTCCCTTTATATGATGTTTCGCCAATCTGTTCTGGGCTTATTCTTTGAGGAGACCCTTCCATAAACTTGGACTACCTCCTGTGGCAAGACTCCTTGCTACTTTTTATCCTCTCCTTCATCTGGACTCCTGACAGCTACTGTGTCTGGGCCTTCAGCTCCCCTGGGCAGAGCTGAACTCCAGAGGAGCAGCTTTAAAGCCAAGAGCCTTCAGCTGCTCCCCACTCCTGTCGCACACCGCAGGGGCTAGCCTGGGCAGTGGTCAGTGGCGGTCATTGCGACAGCTAGCGCCCAATGTGGGGCCTCCCTTGTAATAAATGAATTGGTTTCAGGGTGTTGGTTATTACTGTTTAAATAAGATATAAAAGAAGGGAGTTGAGGGTGGAATAGATGGACATGTTAATTGAAGGGAAGTTGCGAGACTGTACGGGTGTAATGCTGGAATGTAACCACTGGATGGGGATATAACAAGGACCCAATGGGTTTAACAGAAGGAACTTTCTAGCACATTGCTTCGTAGGGTACAAGGGATGAGGATGATGCCCTAGACTGTGATTGGAGAACGAGCCAACCAATGAAGTGGACTTGCTTGAAAATGATTGGTGAGGAATGCACAAAGGTATAGACCAACCAGCGAACAGGAAAGGGGCCAATCAGCACGAGGATTGAGAAATGCACCAGTCCGGTGGCACCAGACACTTTAAAAAGCTACCTGCCCCCAGGGGAGGGGTCCTCCCGCGGAACTTGGGGTCCAAGGGAGCACCCAGTGGGTCTCACTGTCTTGTTGGAATATTGTTTTATTCTGGCTTGTCGCGCAGAGCCTGGGCTTATCCTGGGTTCCCGCTCTCAGCAGTTAACAAATAAACGAGTTGACTTTTCCTTTAAAAGTCTCAGTCTCGTTTACAACAATTCTGGGGGCTCATCCAGGAGAAGCCATGCCCCCAGGCGGTCCCGAGAAAGGACGAGTCCAGGGAAGACGCGTCTGGCAGATTTTTGCCACCCGGAGTTTTGGATTTCTTCGAGACCGTGGAGGGGCAGCTGGCTTTCCCGAGTAACGGCTGAGACCACGACAACCCAGAAGGGGGAGGGCCCTCCGAGAGGGAGCAGGGCTCGCAGATACGCAGGTCAGTATTGCGAGTGGGGTGAGGCATAAGGGGGTGCGAGAGTGTGTGTTAGGGCGGCTGGTTGGAGCGGGGGCTGTGTGGAGTGGGCTCCCAGAGCGAGTGTGGACCTCCAAGTAAAAGGAGGGAAGCGAGTGTGGACAAGAGAGTGTGGTACCCTTAGGGACCCCAGGGAGGGGGAGACAGGGGAGTACTTCCTTTTCGCCGCCCTTACCCACGTAGGCTCCCGTTCCTCCGCGGTTGGAGGCTCCGAGGGTTGGCTTGGCACTGGGTGTGAGGGCTGCTGGACTCTCGGGTGGGACGCCGGAGCACACGGTGAAATCCCAAAATCCCAACGAGGGGGGGGAACACAGTAGTCTCACTGGCCACGGCTGCCTGGAGGGCAGTTCCTCAGGGCAGATCAAGGGGAGATCTGGCACCTGGGGACTAGGACCCTTGAGGTTGGAGGTTGATAACTTCTGCCCGGAGACCATCAGGACCATGTGACCGCCAGACAGGGGATTGATTGCCCCTTCTCTGGCAGGGGAAGGGGAAGGTACCCAACCCAAGGGGGATTAGGACCCCAAGTGAGGGATCCCGAGTGTGGACTCGCAAGGGGGGGAAGTTTCTCACGGCGCCTCAAGCTGGGAATCCTGTGTGCGGGGGATTTGTTGAGGGAGTGAGAAAAATTCCTCGCAGCGCTGTAACAAGAGGCCACCAGTTGTGAGAAGCTCCCTCACTCAATAGGAGTGAGAGGGGGTGTTAGAACCTGCCAAGATAGGGATAAGTTTTATTTTTGTTTTATATACATGTCTAAGTGATTTTATCTTTTAATTTGGAATCCAAGACTACTTGGGTGTATTCTTGTGGGAGTGTGTTTCTGTTTGGTTTAGTCCGGGTCTCCCCTTGGATTTGTATTATTGTGACAACCCAGTTTGTACCCTCCCAGTTTCATGTTAATTGCCCTATGTGCCATCTTGGTCTCCTCCCTGGACCCTGCCAATCACTCCGGCACTCCTCCCAAGCCTCTAGGAAGTCCTGGCAGAAGCGTCAAGTGATTTGCCATGGGGAAAGGGTCCCTCCCTTCTTCTCCTATGATTGGTTCCCTTGTGTGCCCTTTATCCTGTCTACCACACCCTCCCCTCCTTTAATTGGTTGTTCTTGTGATCCCTCCCTTGTCACCACCCCTCCATAAAACCTCTTGCACGAACCCTCCAAGTTGCTCATTTTTGGGCACCCCCGGAGAGCGAGGTCTCCTGTCAGGAGGCACAATAAACCTTCCAGATTTCACCCAGAACTGAGACTGCCTCCTTCTTCCACCACCTGCCTCTACTGCCGCGGTCCTGTGGAAGGACCCACGAGCCAGACCTCTGGTCTCCCGGATTCCGGAGGCTGGCCCCTGCAGCCTGCTGCGTCCAGAGCTGACCGGGCTAAGTGGGAACTGCTCCAGAGGGACGCAGAGGCATATTCTGTTAGTAGTATTTGTTTTATCTAAATACTTTTTTTATAACTTATCAGTGATATATATATATGAATTTTTTTGGGGGGGGAGAGATTGATTTGGTCACGTGATTGCGGGAGGCTTGATAGGCAAGGTCCTAAGGTGAGGTTCATCCAATAGTCCTCAGGCCGTCTATTAAGGAGAGAGTGTATGAATGTAAAATATTTAGTTTGTGTAGGTGATTTTATTTATTTTGGAGTGTATTATACGTGGATAGGTTTGTGTATTTGTGTAAGAGTGAGCTTGCCAGTATGGTGTTGGGATTTTATGTATTTCTTCAAATATAAGAAGGTTTTAAATCGCAGAGTTGTTGAGGAGGTTGTTGGTAACTCCACTGGAGCGGTCAGGGCTTGGTGAAAGGCTGTGAAAGGTGTCTTACAGCTAACGCGGGCCATCTTAAAATTTGTGGAACGCCCCCAGCTCCAGGAAAGGGGTGGTGTTGGAAGTTACGGAAGGAGAGGGGCTGGAAAACTTTAGGATCCACCCAGTTTCTAGTAACCTTTGAGGCTTGTTTATATTCTCATGGTATTTTCCCACGGACCGCCATTTTTTTTTTAGTTCCCACGATCTCTTCGAGGTTCCCACACATAGTTTTTATTCTTTTTCTCTCCCGCATTACTGAGATACTTTGGGTTATCATTCTAGACCAAGAGTCTTATTAGGTTTCCATATTAAGGAATTGATTTAAATATAAGACTTGAATTATTTTGGTAACTCATTAAATATTTAAATTATAATCCAATTATTATTGAATCATGGGTCAGTGTGCAGGGAAGAATTCCCGGAAGTCAAAGAAGGAAAAGAACAAGATAAAAGGCATTCCTCCCAACAGTCCCTTGGGGGAAATGCTGGAACATTGGGACACTGATGATAATTTAAAGAAATTAGATAAAATAAAAATGATAAAGTATAGTGTTGAGATTTGGTCAAAGGAGAGGATTCAAGGACCTGTTTATTGGACCTGGTATGACTTTAAAGAAAAATGGTTATGTGTAGCTTTAAATAAATATAATAATCTAAAGGAGTCCCAAGCTGAGGAGGAGGTTCAATATGCAGCTTGCTGGTTAGAAAATGAGATTTGGGACAAAAAGATAAGAGTGTACAAAATGGAAAAAGAGGTAAAAAAAGAAAAAGAGGAAAATCCTAAGAGGGAATGGGATCCTTCAGATCACCTCCCACCTCCCTTTCCACCAACACCACCTATAGTTCACCCTCCTGCCCCTCCAGTACCCCCTTCTAGTCAACCAATACCACTGCCCGCACCTCCACCTACACCTCAGCCTCGTGCTGTATATAATAATCCAGAACTCAAAACCCCAATTGTCTGCCCGACACCGTTCCCCGCTCCTTTTGTAGTCCAGCCTTATTCTCCAGATCCCTCTTTTATATCTCAGAGTCTCCCTATGTCCCTTATTACACCTCCTACATTTCAGTCTGTTCCCTTTAGTTTCTCTTTGATGTCTTAGTCACCTGCTGAGGAACCGGTTCCTAATAAAGGAACTGAACAGGGAGGGGATGGACTCCAAGGTTCTCAGGGAGTTGATGGACATTGTTGTTGTAGGAATGCAGAAACAGAGAAACAGGAAAAATCAGAAGGGAGCTCAAGTCAGCACAATTATAACACTTGGTCTCAAGCAAAAAGGTGTCAGTCCAAGAAAGAAGTAGTGGAGAAGTTGTTGCCACTGAGAGAGGTACCCATGGGGGGTGCTAGGGGAGGAATTGGGTTTGTAAATGCACCATTAACAGCTTCTGAGGTCAGGAACTTTAAAAAAGAAATAAAGAGTTTATTAGAAGACCCTATAGGGATATCAAATCAGTTGGACCAATTTCTAGGACCTAGTATATATACATGGGAGGAATTGAATTCTATTTTGGGTATCCTTTTCTCCCTGGAAGAGATCCAATTAATACGTGCAGCAGGGATGAGAATCTGGGAAAGGGAAAACAGGATTGGTCCCCGAGGGGAGGAAAAGATGACAAATAATCAACCAGATTGGGATCCTAATGAGGAGCTGGGCAGAAGAAATATGAGAGACTATAGGTCTTTGATAGTAAGGGGAAGACGAGAAGCAGTTCCTAGGACAAGTAATGCAAGGCTAGCTTTTGATAGCCAACAGGAGAAGGATGAGACACCTAGTGCATGGTTGGAAAGGTTAAAAAGAAACTTTCAGTTGTATTCGAGTGTTGATCCAGAAAGTCCAGAGGGACAAATATTGGTAAAGATACAGTTTGTAACCAGGGCGTGGACTGATATTCGGAGGAAATTAGAGAAGATGGATGATTGGCAGGAAAGGGGCCTTAATGAACTGTTGAGGGAGGCGCAAAAGGTGTATTTAAGGAGAGAGGAAGAAAAGACTAAGACAAAAGCAAAGATTATGGTGGCCATAGCAAAAGAGAGAGTAGGAGCTGGGAGGGAAGAGTCAAAAGGAGAAGCGGAGGAAAAAGGGGGGCCAAACAAGTGGAGAAAACCACCCTGGGTTGAGATAAGTTTGTTACTATTGCAAAGAAAAGGGTCATACACAAAGATTCTGCAAAAAGCGGCAAATGGATGAGGCAATCGCAAAAGAACAGGACACGCTAGAGAGGATTTTAAAAGGAGATGATTTGGGGTGTCAGGGGCTCTACGCTCTGGGGAAAGAGATCGGACATCAGACAGAGCCCCTGGTAAATTCAGAAGTTGGTCCCCAGAGCAAAGAATGTGAGTTTTTACTTGACACTGGAGCA
Source organism: Corvus kubaryi (assembly GCF_017639235.1). Classification (NCBI taxonomy): domain Eukaryota; kingdom Metazoa; phylum Chordata; class Aves; order Passeriformes; family Corvidae; genus Corvus; species Corvus kubaryi. Next base: position 12,996,414 of record NW_024580667.1, on the reverse strand, counting down.
GATAGGTCATGTGTTTCAAAGCTTACAGTGGGGTGTAAATTGAGTAATCAAAAATGTAAAGTAAAAGGTGCTAAAAATGACCCATTTGATGTATTTATTATAGAACAAGTACAAGTAAAAGGAAATTCTAGAGAGAGATGTGTAAACTTGTTGTACATACCTAAGTTAGGGCGCAATCTCTTGGGTCGAGACTTACAGGTACAATTAAGAATAGGTGTGGTGCCAGAAGAAGGGCACATGGTAGCAAGGATAATGATACTAAGGCAAGAAGATGAAGAGGCGATAGACCCGAGAGTATGGCTGGAAGGAGGGGGTCATGGACTGTTAGCTATTTCCCCCATAGAGATTAGAATGAAACCAAAGATACCACCAATAAGAGTAAAACAATACCCAATTTCAGCAGAGGGAAAACAGGGGCTGACTCCGGTGATTAAAGACTTGACCAAAGATGGAATTCTGGAACCATGCATATCTCCAAATAATACCCCAATATTACCAGTAAAAAACCAAGACGGTACGTATAGATTGGTGCAGGATTTAAGGGAAGTGAGTAAACAAACTATTGCACGATATCCAGTAGTAACTAACCCATACACTTCGTTAAGTAAGGTACCAGCCAGACATGAGTGGTTCAGTGTCACTGATTTGAAAGATACATTTTGGGCTTGCCCACTGGGAAGGGAAAGTCGAGGGTGGTTTGCCTTTGAATGGCAAGATGAAGATACAGGAAGGAAACAGCAATTGCAGTGGACTAGACTACCTCAAGGGTTTACTGAGTTCCCAAATCTATTTGGTCAGGCTTTGGAGGGAATATTGCAGCAGTTCATACCCATCGGAGAAGTACAGATTTTGCAGTATGTTGATGATTTTTGTCATACATAAAATCCCTAATTAGCTTGGTCTTTGCATGTTAAGTGCTCTAATTAGTTAATTTTGAGTTAAATATGTTTTAATTGAATGTTAAAATTAACCCATCAGCCCAGGTACAGAAATCAAGTTCTGTTATTAGTGTTCTAAATGGTTCAAAGCAGTTTATTTGCACTAGTTCCAGTTAAAATTCCCCAGTTAAGAGCTTCCCAGTTAAAAATCCCTTTTCAAACTTTAAGCTACTTGTACACTATAAGAGTTATTTTTCCCACGTTCATTGTCTACTTTTACAAATGTTTTAAGATGTATTAGATGTATTTTAATATTTTTTTAAGGGTTTCTACTTTGCACCTTAGACCCAGGACCAACTCCAAAACCCCAGTTTCTAACAGCCAACAGCTATTTTTAGACCCATAGCCGTTATTCTGCAGGCAAGCCCTGTGGCAACCTGAATCTTAATGAGGACATGTTACCACCCTTGCTTCAGCTGTTACTACCCCCCTGACAACGACGAGCCATTGGTAGACAGAGATGATCTGTCAAAGGGAAAGTACCAATCACTTTGGACCAAACGGGTGTGCTGTGGGCGGGCTGTGGGCGGGCTGTGGGTGGACTGGGGCGGAGCAAAGGCACTATAAAACAACGAGGCAAGCTTCAGAGCAGCGCAGACCACTATAGATCAGCTGTGGTGGATGCCAGTGCTGGGTACTACAGCCTTACTCCTATTTAGGAGCCTTTAATAATAATTTTTCTTGACTTTTGGATTAGCTAAAAGTCAGCCCAGCACTGCAAGTTCTTCCACCAGAGGTCCAGTGCTGTCTAAGCCTGAAGATCTCTAATCCCTGCGCTCCTGGGGCATACCTCCTGAGCCATTAGGATCCCAAATTTTTATATTTTTCTGATTGTTGTAATTTTTCAATTTTTCTGCTTTTAATAAATTATTTTAATTTTTCTAAGAGTTGTCTCATTCCTCACAACTCTTTTGGGATCTCGTCCGGGATCCTTCTTTTTGCCCTAAAATCCAGGGATTTTGGTTAATTGTATTATTTTTGAATTTTTGCAATTTTTTTGATTTTGTTCCCTGGATTTACCGGGCTTCCACGAGGATACTGCAGTGGAGAAAGGACACCTCCGGTGGAAGGGACTTGTGGTAAGGCTTGAACCCTTCTTAAAGGGGAATTTAGTTAGGGCTTACCCTTTTTTAAGGGCTACTAGTTTTTGGGGAACCTCCGGGTGGAATTCCCTTTGTGAGAGTTGAGTGTGGGGTTGGCCGTCCCCAGTGTGTGTGAGAGTGTGATTGAAGGGATTCGTTTTAAGGGCACCACGAGGGATCACCCTTCTAGAGACACAGAGGGGGATCGAGGGTGGTGGTTACCCTTTCTGGGGGAGGTTTCCACATTTTGGGGGTGCGCGCAGCTCCAGTTATATTTTATTAGTGTCTCAGTCTCCTCGGGTCTAGAACCGAGGAGAAACATCATTTTAAACCCCTCCTTTCTCTTTCTTTAGGCGGGAACGGCCGCCATTCTGTAATTTCGAATTTTGGCGGGAATGGCCGCCACTTTGTAATTTCGAATTTCGGCGGGAATGGCCGCCATTTTGTGTCCTTTAATTTGAATTACACCCTTTGTGTTAAGTGGATGTGTGAACCTGTTTTAGCTGGACTTTCTGTGGTCAGTGCTATCTAGCACCTTTATACTCTCTGTTGGTTCTGATTGTTTAATTTATTGGATTATAATTGTAATCTGTTTTATTTGCTTTAATCACAAGATACCATTTTGGTATTTTGGATTACTGTTCGTATTATTCATTATAATCTTTCTCCTTTAATTTAATTATAAATATTTTAAATTTATCTCTCCTTTGATAATAAAGATAACTGTTGTCTCTTAAGTTTTAACTAGTATATAAAGCTATATAAATTTCAAACACATTTTAAACAATTCAAATATACATTAATTATTCTTATTATAATTAAAATTTAATTTCTTTTAGTCCACCATATTTGTTTTTCCCACGGATCCAACATACTTGGTTTTCCGACGGAATATTTAATTTTCCCACAGATTCACCATCATTAATTCCCTTATACATCTACTATCTCTATTTATCTTTCTCTACATTAGTTGTACTGTATTTTATGCTTATAAGTCTATTACCTTTGTAATTTTATATTGTGATAGTGTATTAATTTTAATTTATTTCATAATATTATCTTATAATACAGTATTTTGGTTGTTTTATACAATATAATACTTTGGTTTATTTAATTAAAAAAAATTAAAAATAAAAACAAACCAAAACCACCCTCTTCTGCACGAGCTACTTGTTTGCTTCCCTGTAACAGAATGGGACAAGCAAATAGCAAAAGAAAAGACCCAGTGAAGAAATACAAAATCTTCCCAGAGAGTCCACTGGGACAAATGCTCTCAAAGTGGGAAGAAAGTGTTCTAACTAAGGAAAAAGACCAGTGCCAAATGATTAGATGCTGTCTTTTTAAGTGGCCAAAACAAAAGATTCACAAAGATGGGCTTAAGTGGCCCAAATATGGGTCTTCTGAAAAGTGGCTTTGCGAAGCTTTGTATTCTTATGTACATTGCAGAGCTCCAAAACATTCTGACGAATTGGATTATGCTAAAATTTGGTTAAATTATTGGCAAAAACAAAATGAAGAACAAGACAAAAAAGGAGATTTGGAAGAAGAAACAAAATCAAATTCAATTGGACATAATAAAAATTCAAACCAAATTTTTTCTATTGCAGAAGAACCAAAACAAAAAGAAAAACAAAGAACTAAATTAAATCAACCAAAGTGGGACCCCCTAGACTACATTCCTCCAGTAACTCCTTCAGCAAGGAGGGTCCAAACTGAAAAAGAAAGGGTCCTTCCTTTATCAAGTCACCCAACCGAGAGGGACTCAGAAAGTGAAAACGAAAGTGAAAAAGAAATTTCTGTTCCTTCCTGCTCTCACAAAAAGACAACCGAACAAAGGATTTCTTCTAGTCAGGAGGGCCCAGCGTCTTGTACTAGAAAGAAATCATTTAAAACACCCGACTGTCCCACCTGCCTTGGCACTCCCTATGAGTCTAAAATTTTACCTCTTAGAGAGGTACCCATGGGAAATGCACAAGGAGAAATTGGCTTCATCTGAGGTACGAGAATTTTAAAAGGAGATGAAAAGTCTAATGGCTGACCCCATCAGGTTAGCTGATCAATTTGACCAATTCCTCAGCCCTAATATTTATAACTGGGGAGAGAGACAATCCATCTTACAGTCTCTATTTACCATCGAAGAACGAAAATTGATCAGAGCCGCAGCAGTGACAGTTTGGGACAGAGAAAATAATTCCAATCGGGGCCCAATTGGAGAACAAAAACTACCATGAAAGACTACAGAAATTTAACTATAAAAGGGATTAGAGAAGCTGTTCCTCGAGTTAATAATATGAAAAAGGCATTTTGTGGGGAACAGGAAAAGGATGAGTCCCCAACAGCTTGGATGGCTCGGTTAAGGAATAACATCCAACTTTATTCTGTCATTGATTTAGACAGTGAAGGAGGCAAAACTATGCTAAAAGTACATTTTGTGCTTCACTCCTGGCCTGACATCAGGAGAAAACTGGAAAAATTGGAAAAATGGCCAGAGAGGGAACTGGATGAATTACTGGAGGAAGCCCAAAAGGTCTTTGTTAGGAGGGATGAAGAGAGGATGAAGGCTAAAAGCCGAATAACGAACAACAGTACTAATGCTCCAATCCACAACCCTCCTACTCAAAGAACTTTCTAAGGGGGTATCCCACAACAGCATTGTCCCCAGCAACAGCCACAAACTTCCACTTGCCATATACAACCAAACCTACAATCTACCTCAAACGTTCAGGGACTCAAAAGACTAATTTGCACATATTGTAATAAGGAAGGCCACGGGCACTGGCACTGTTTTAAAAAGCAGAGAGATCAAGGAGTCCTCCAAATGGAGGAACAAATTCTGAATAAATGAAGGAGTCAGGGGCTCTATTCTCTGGGGCAAAAACATCTTAAAGAGCCCTTGATAAAATTAGAAGTTGGACCCCAGAGACAGCAAGTGGAGTTTTTAGTGGACACAGGTGCCGAAAAGACCTGTGTACCTGAAATACCTCCAGAATGTTGTATCTCTCGAGATACACTAGACATTTTCAGTGCTAATGGCGAAAGCTTTGCAGTTCCTATAATCAAAAATGTGACACTTTTCATACAGGGGCGTACCCATACAGGGGACGTCCTGTATTTACCTGAAGCTGGAATCAACCTCTTTGGACGTGATTTCCAAGTACCCCTGAGAGTGGGAGTGGTACCGCAAGGCAGAAAAATGTCGACTAAACTATTCATTCTGTCTTTAACAGATGAGCAACGCATTGACCCGGTAGTGTGGGCAAGACCAGGCAACCGGGGAAAACTGGACATAACACCACTAATGATTGAGTTGCTCCCAAACAGCCGTCCAGTGCGTATACCACAATATCCCCTCTCGAAGGACAAAAGAAAGGGCCTGAAACCGGTCATCATGGACTTACTACAGGATGGAATCCTCGAGATATGCAAATCTTCATATAATACCCCAATTTTGGCTGTCCAGAAACCAGATAAGTCATTCCGGCTGGTACAAGATCTGTGTGAGGTCAATAAAAGAGTTCAAACCAGGTATCCGTTGGTGCAGGACCCTTACACACTCCTGAGTCGGGTACCCCCAACCCATGCCTGGTTCTCTGTTATTGACCTTAAGGATGCTTTCTGGTCATGTCCTCTAGATTCTCGTTGCAGGGACATCTTTGCATTCACCTGGGAGGATCCAGACACTGGACGGAAGCAGCAGCTGCGCTGGACTCGTCTGCCTCAAGGTTACACCGAGGCACCCACACTCTTCGGCCAAGCGCTAGAAGATTTGCTAAGTTCCTTTTCTCCACCCGAAGGGATTAAGGTAACTCAGTACGTAGACGACCTGCTCCTCTTGGGGGAACAGGAGTCTACGGTAAGAACTGCCACCATACAGTTACTGAATTTTCTAGGAAGGAACGGGCTGAGGGTATCAAAACATAAATTGCAATTCGTGTTACAGGAGGTGAAGTATTTGGGACATTTAATTGGCTATGGCACAAAAAAACTCAGTGCCGAAAGAATTGAAGGGATCCTAAATTTACCACCTCCAACTTCAAAACGTGAAATTCGACAATTATTAGGCCTATTTGGATACTGCAGACTGTGGATCGACCAGTATTCACAATCTGCCAAATTTTTATACGAGAAATTAATGAAAGAGGAACCTTTCAATTGGGATCACTCAGACACACAAAAATTACAAGATTTGAAAGAAAAACTAACAAAAGCACCCGTTTTAAGCCTTCCTTCACTGGAAAAGCCCTTCGATCTGTTTGTTAACGTGGAGAAAGGAATAGCCTATGGCATCTTGACCCAAGAGTGGGGTGGAGTCAGGAAGCCGGTTGCCTTCCTTTCCAAACTACTAGATCCGGTGTCCAGAGGATGGCCAGTCTGCATCCAGTCCATCGCCGCAGCACCCACTCTGGTTTCGGAGAGCCAAAAACTCATTTTTGGCGGGAACTTAACGGTACATACACCACACTCAATAAAGACTGTATTAACACACAGGGCTGCAGAGTGGCTAACCGACCCGAGGATGGTCAAATACGAAACCATTCTCATGCACTCAGACCACCTGAGGCTAGTGGTAAGTGCGCACCAAAATCCGGCTCAATTTCTCTATGGGACCCCTTCTGAAAATGAATTAGAACACAATTGCATCGACATAATTGACATCCAAACGAAAGTTAGAGAGGACCTAGTGGACTGCCCCCTCAATGAAGGGGAAATCCTCTTCATTGACGGGTCGTCTCGAGTAGTAGATGGAAAACGATGCTCTGGCTATTCGGTGGTTGATGGACACCAGATGTGCGTATTAGAAAAGGGCAAATTACCATCGACCTGGTCAGCTCAAGTCCGTGAGCTCTATGCCCTAGAAAAAGCACTCCGCCGACTAGCCGGAAGCATTGGGACCATCTACACAGACTCGAGATACGCTTACGGCGTAGTCCACACCTTTGGAAAAATCTGGTCCGAAAGGGGATTCCTGAATACCAAAGGGAAAGATTTATTGCATAAGGAATTGATTTTAAAAATTCTAAAAGCACTGCAACTGCCTCAGGTGATCTCAGTGGTGCATAATCCAGGCCATCAATCGGGTACCACCATAGAAGCTCGAGGGAACAGCTTGGCAGACTTGGCAGCAAAAGAAGCAGCAGTGGAAGAGGAAGTAAAAGTGATGGAAGTGAAACAACTTCCAAATAACATCATCACAACTGACACTACATCACAAACCAGCGTTTTACCCACGCCCATTTTTACTAATCAGGAAAAACAAAAATTAGTTTTAATTGGAGCCAATGAGGATTCTCAAGGCCGCTGGTATTTACCAGATAAGCGCCAACTTCTAAACAAAAATCTAACACGAGAAATTTTACAAAATATTCACCAAACGAATCATTGGGGTTCAAAGGCTCTGGCGGACCACTACCTCAGAATTTCTGGATGTATTGGTGTTCATGAAATTGCCACTCAAATAACACGGGACTGTATAATCTGCCAAAAAGTCAATAAAAAGGTAATGAAAAAGAACACTGGCGGAGGAATTGAATTAGCGATCAGGCCTTTCCAAAATATTCAAATTGACTTCACAGAAATGCCTCCTGTCCAGAGGTGGAAATACTTGTTGGTAATTGTTGATCACCTTACTCACTGGGTGGAAGCTATTCCAACTGTCAACGCAACAGCCCAGACAGTGAGTAAGGTGATCCTCGAGCAAATTATCCCTCGTTAAGGGATAGTCCACCGTATAGATTCGGACCGAGGTACCCACTTTACCTCCCAAATTATACAACAATTGGCTCAACAATTAGGAATAAATTGGAAATTACATACCCCGTGGCATCCACAAAGCTCTGGGAGAGTGGAACGGATGAACCAGACGCTCAAGAACACCCTCACAAAATTGATGTTAGAAACAAAATGGACCTGGGTAAAATGCCTTCCACTCGCTCTTCTTAGAATCCGAACTCAGCCAAGATCTGACTTGGGTTGTTCCCCATATGAGATGCTATATGGATTGCCCTACCTTGCTACATCGCAAGAGGTGAATGTTAAAGAGTGTGGAAACACCAGCATCCGACAGTATGTACAGAGAATTGCAAAAAATCTGGAGTTGCTAGGAGAAAGAGGTCTTATTTCACAAACACCCCCACTTGATTTCAGTTTACATCACATAAATCCAGGTGACTGGGTGTTAATAAAATCATGGAAAGAAAAATCTTTAACGCCATCTTGGGAAGGTCCATTCCAGGTCCAGCTAACCACCGAAACAGCGGTCCGAACATTTGAGAAGGGCTGGACACACGTCAAAAGAGTGAAGGGTCCAGTAGCACCACCAGACGAAGAAAAGGAACCTCCTGACAAACCATCAAACTAAACATCCTACTTGAAAACTCCATTTAGCAATCCTCAGTCCAAGTTAATAAAACCCTGTATTCCCAGTTCTTCCCAGTTATACCTCGTAATAAGCATAGTTTATTCCCAGTTATAGTTTTGTTAATAAGTGTTAGATACAAGTTGTTAAATCAAGTTAAAAATATTAAGCTGTTAATTCTGTTCTTTGTTATTCTCTTTTACAGACTCTGCATTTGTATAACCATATTGTCACATCAACTGTATAGAGAGGCTCCATTTGAAGCCAGCATCCTTTTTCAATAACAGATCAATCGGGCTCCAAAATTTACGGGCATGGTACCTTTAATCTTTAACAAGGCCAACCCTAAATTAACCATGAGTTTCCAGAAGCCTAAAATCGCTGAAGAACCATCTGAAGGTGGAAAGCCTAAAGGAAGGACTAAAGGAGCAAAGATGACAAGCCCCACCAGCAGAGGCAGCCCAAATGCTAACAACTCCTCCTGGGTCTGCCTAAAAGGGAAAGTGAGCAATACCCTGATATTAAATGTCATCTGTCTCTGGGTCCTCTGGCTCCCCTTCACTCAGGCAGCTGACAGCCGCTGTAACAGATGTTACAAGACTGTGTATCAGGCGGAAGGAAGCTCATTCCAAATTCGACACTTCTTCCGAGCACATACTTACGTTAATCCATCCTGTTACAACATAACAGAGTTAAGTACCTGCTCAGAAAAAGGTCACAAGTATTGGATTGGCAGAAACATTGGCACCCAAAAACAGAAACAGAAGGGAGAGTGCCCCTCCCAAGATGATTGGCTTTGTTTCAATTTTAGATACATAACCAGGACAGAAGATTTGCTAAAAAGAAAGACCTATGACACCGACCTGATCCAGGAGGTGGTCATAGAAGAAAAGGAAAAACAAAAAGAAAACAATCCTTTGGTGTCAAGGAAAAACTTATTTATTGACCTGGCAGAAAGGATTGGACAACAACTAAATTTGACAAATTGCTGGGTGTGTGGAGGAACTTTAGAATCAGAAAGTTGGCCTTGGCGGGGAGTCAGTCTTGGACCCCCCGATTTACTCCGACTGAGTAATCTTTCCCACACAACCCGACATGACAATGAAACTTGGCTGCTAAGTAATACTGTTATTGGAGAAGAATGCATCTGGAGGAAAGGAAGAAAATTTTTAAAAGAAATTGGTGAGACAATATGCAAAAGGTACCTGGTAACTGATGGGCAAAGGCACTGGTGGATACCCCAAGAACCAGATGTATTCTGGTCTGCAGAAAAGATTAAAAACAAAAACTGTGTTTTGAACTCTGTTAAAAAACTCTGGCAGTGCTGGGACCAGGGAAACCCATACTCTGTCCTGCCACAAATTTCCAAATACTGGATCACAGCAGCAAGTATACAGCCTCACTTCTGGGAAGCACCACAGGATCTCTATTGGATCTGTGGTAACCGAGCTTACTCCAGTTTACCACCCCGCTGGAAAGGGAGCTGCACTCTTGGAGCCATTCAACCAAACTTCTTCCTGCTTGCTGAGAATGCAGGAGCCCACCTTGGAATTCCCCTTTATGACGAACTTACCCGCACCAAGAGACATGTAATAGGAGGGACCCAGAGATGGGGAGAGGAAGAATGGCCAGCCGAGAGGATCCTAGAGACTTATGGACCCGCCACATGGCACAGGATGGGAGCTGGGAGTACCAAACTCCCATCTATATGCTAAACCGGATCATCAGACTGCAAGCATTAGTTGAGGTAATCACTAATAAGACCTCTCTTGCCCTTGAACTGCTTAACACTCAGCAAGGGCAAACTCGAGCAGCCGTGTACCAAAACAGACTGGCCTTGGACTATTTATTAGCCGAAGAAGGTGGAGTATGCGGCAAATTTAACACCTCAGACTGCTGCATCCACATTGATGATCACGGAGAAGCTATCACTAAAATCACCCAAAATATCAGGAAACTAGCCCATGTTCCAGTGCAGAAATGGCAGTCCCTGACCACTTCCGAATGGTGGGGAAATATATTCCAAGGACAATGGTGGAAAAAGGCTTTAATCATTGCTGGACTTTCTCTCACAGGACTCATTTTTCTCCCGTGTCTAATCCCTTGCTTTATCCGCCTAATCACCACTGTCGTCCAAGGCATGCCATTGATCCAGGATCTCCAAGGACAACAGCAGCATCCACCATCCGCTCAAAAGATTATGTATATTAATAATGATAATGATAATAATAAGAAAACCAGAAAGGAGAGAAAAATTGCCCAGCAAATATGGAACCGTTTTAAAGGACTGGAACCTATCCCTGAAGAGCTACCCACCTTCACTTAAATGCAAAGACCAAAGATGTGAACATAAGAGAAAAAGGGGGGACTTGTCATACATGAACTCCCTAATTAGCTTGGTCTTTGCATGTTAAGTGTTTTGATTAGTTAATTTTGGGTTACACAACTTTAATTGAGTGTTAATGTTCACCCATCAGTCCAGGTACAAATATCAAGTTCTGCTATTAGTGTTTTCACTTGTTCAAAGCAGTTTATCTGCACCAGTTCCAGTTAAAATCCCCTAGTTAAAAGTGTCCCAGTTAAAATTCCCTTTCCAACTTTAAAAAAAGTTGTTTTTCTCATGTTCTCTGTATACTTTTGCAAATGTTTTAAGATGTGTTGGATGTATTTTAATATTTATTTTAAGGGTTTCTACTTTGCTCAGAACCAGCTCCAAACCCCAGTTTCTAACAGCCAACAGCCAGTTTTAGACCTTTAGCCGTTGGTCTGTAAGTAAGCTCCATGGCAACCTGAATCTTAATAAGGACATGTTACCACTCTTACTCCAGCTGCTACTACCCCCCTGACAACGACGAGCTATTGGTAGACAGAGATAATCTGTCAAAAGGGAAGCACCAATCACTTAGGACCAAAGGGGTGTGCCATGGGCGGTCCGTGGGCGGACTGGGGTGGAGCAAGGGTACTATAAAATAGTAAGTCAGCCTCAGAGCAGGGGCAGACCACTGCAGATTTAGCTGCAGTGGGTGCCAGTGCTGGACACTTAAGCCTTACTCCTATTTAGGAGCCTTCAATAATTTTTCTCTGACTTTTGGGTTAGCTAAAAGTCAGCCCAGCACTGCAAGTTTTCCACCGGAGGTCCAGTGCTGTCTAAGCCCAAAGATCTCTAATCCCTGCGTTCCCGGAAATACCTCTTGAGCCACTAGGATCCCAAATTTTGGTATTTTCCTGATTTTTATAATTTTTCAATTTTTCTGTTTTAATAAATTATCTTAATTTTTCTAAGAGTTGTCTCGTTCCTCACAACGAGTATTGTGCAAAATTGCATTGAAAAGTTAAGTGATGAGAAGATTGAAAGGATCAGGATGATGAGAGCAGAAAAGCAAGAGGAAACCCCAAAAACAGCGAAGGAAACTTACGAGAAGTACCAAAAACTACAAAAAATATATCAAGTTTATGAAGACACAATTGAAATTTTGAATAATTGATGCGGGCCAGAGCCCGATCAAAGCTTTAGAGAGGGGAGTTGTAATAAATGAATCGGTTTCAGGGTGTTGGTTATTACTGTTTAAATGAGATATAAAAGAAGGGAGTTGAGGGTGGAATAGATGGACATGTTAATTGAAGGGAAGTTGCGAGACTGTACGGGTGTAATGCTGGAATGTAACCACTGGATGGGGATATAACAAGGACCCAATGGGTTTAACAGAAGGAACTTTCTAGCACATTGCTTCGTAGGGTACAAGGGATGAGGACGACGCCCTAGACTGTGATTGGAGAACGAGCCAACCAATGAAGTGGACTTATTTGAAAATGATTGGTGAGGAATGCACAGAGGTATAGACCAACCAGTGAACAAGAAAGGGGCCAATCAGCACGAGGATTGAGAAATGCACCAGTCCGGTGGCACCAGACACTTTAAAAAGCTACCTGCCCCCAGGGGAGGGGTCCTCCCGCGGAACTTGGGGTCCAAGGGAGCACCCAGTGGGTCTCACTGTCTTGTTGGAATATTGTTTTATTCTGGCTTGTCGCGCAGAGCCTGGGCTTATCCTGGGTTCCCGCTCTCAGCAGTTAACAAATAAACGAGTTGACTTTTCCTTTAAAAGTCTCAGTCTCATTTACAACATCCCTGAGGGTCCAAGACCCCATGGAAAGGATCGTTTTCGGAGATCCACTGGCATGTCAGCACCCCAGTGGGAGCAGACCCATTTCTGTCAGGTGGCACTCCCGGGGACGGACATGGTAGTCCCTCAGCGCCGGAGGGATCGTGTCCAGGGAGAGGGACCCTGCCTACAGCATCTTTGTCCAGCGGAGCAAGTGGTGAGTATCCCCGTTGGCCAGGGGATCAGAGTGGGGCCGTAGTTTGTGTGTTGAGGGGTGTCCCCCTTGTGTGGAGGGGTGAGTGTACGTGTGTGAACCCCTGAGTGCTCCCGGACCCTTCCTTTTACATGCTTCTAAGTTTTCGTTTTACTGGCAGGGGTAAGTGCTGCGCTCACAGTTTTATTTTTTGAGAGTGTTTGGCCCCCAGTTTATCAGTTTTGTGTTTCTCAGGTTTTTTAAAATATGGGCGCACGTTTGTTAGCACAGCAGCGAGGATTTTATTTCCCAGTTGTGGGACTCCTGGAGAGAGGGGGGAAAAAGTTTTAAAAGGGTTTGTTGAAACAGTTTGTTCGATGACTCTTTTTCCATTTCCCGCGAGTGTCCCCAGGAGATGTGACCTCACTCCCCTTCTGGAATGTTGTGGGAGCGACTCTCACTCAAAAGATGAATGAGGGGGACACCCAGGCATCCAAATTTACCCCGTTGTATGTTTTAATTCAGCTAACGGTTAGAGAGAGGTTGGGAACGGAAAGAGAGCCCCCCAGTTCTTCCCCTGTTCTTCCTCATACCTCTACCCCTTCCCCTAATCCCTCGCTGGGTGGTTCCCGAGGAGCAACCCATGTAACGCAGGGTAGCCGCAGTGGTGCTAGTCTCCCTGGCTCCTTGCGAACCCCCCAGTTCCCTGGTCTTGGTCGGTAGGGCCCGCCGGCCAAGACTTCTATCCTTAAACCCTCTACCCTAGTTCCATCTCCCAAAGTTGTTAGGTTTAATATCCCCAGTTCAGACCCATCCACCCCTGATTGCAGTTGTTCTCCTTGTCCATCACCATGTCCTTCCCGATCTCCCTGGTTCTCCTGAGCATTTCCCTATCCTTCCCCTCATCCTTCCCATTGTTCCCAAACCCCATTACCATCACCCTATCCATCTCCTAGCCCCTCACTCCTATCCCTCCCAAACCCTCAAAATGGCTCCCAGGGAGCTCAAGATGGAGGGGACCACGTGGTCGGACCCCCCCTTTGTGTTTCTTCTTCCCATAATCCCTTTCCCTTAGACTCCTTCTCTTCCCTTCCTCTGCCCGAACTTCCTCCTTGCCCCTCACCACACCCCTTTTCCCAAGACCCCAAGTCCCTTCCTCCTCCCTCGTGGGAGGTGCTTCAGGACCGGTCTGCCTTTTCCGGGGCGGAAGCCGGCCCTGCCCCTGTTCCCTCCCACTTCTCTGTTGACCCCGCCTCCCCACTTACGACTTCCAGTTCCCACGCTCTAACATCCGGTTCCCACGACATCGGAGCCAGATGTGAGGGGCCTGGGGCCCAGAACCCGGAACTGAGGCCGGTCTACCATGCCGCACCTCTCGCCTATGGTGGGGTAGGAGGAGCCCTCTGAGGATGGAACCCTTTCTCCTACCAGAATAAAAAGGAGCTCTGCAAAGCCCAAAGGGAGTTTGGCCGAAAAAGCGAGTATTTTAAAGGCCTTCTTAAGGCCACATCAAATGAGCTTGTCCCTTGGGACATTAAGGACTTGTTTACGTGTCTGTTAACCCCGACCGATACCTGTTGTGGAAGCAGACATGGAAACGGTCCTTACAGCCACTCCTCATTGAGCTTTGCAGATGCAGAGATACAGCTGTTGATGCCAACCAATCGGTTCTAACATTCGACCACCTGTGCGGCGAGGGGAACTGGAAAGAACCCGGAGAACAAGCCCGTATTTTACCTAAGGCTGTTCTCGCAAGGGTCATGGCGGCAGCAGAGAAGGCTTTCCTTTCCCTTCCCGCACCTATCCCAGAAGCCCCCAAAAGTTATTTAACCATCAAACAAGCCCCTAACCAGTCTTTTATTGAGTTTGTGGATCAGATAAGGGCACAGGTAGAGCGACAAGTGGAAAATCAAAATATGCACCCGACGATCATCCTCGAGGTGGCCAAAGAGAACGCCAATGAGTCGTGCAAGAGGGTGATCGCTGGGCTGCCAGTATACCCAGAGCTAACGCTCCCTGCGCTCGTGGAGGCCTGCATGAAGAAGACCTCCACAATGGACATTAGACCACCACCTCGACGGCCCATTCCACCGATGGCCATGGCGGTCCACCCACAAACTCAAGCTCCAATGAAACCATCACAAAGACCTAGGGGGGAAATTACATGTTTTTATTGCCAGGGGGTGGGGCACCTTGCAAGAATCTGCCCCAAAAGAACGGCAGATGCAGCAAGGGAAAGGGGGGGAAGAGCGCCACCACCACCAGCGCCTGGTGCTGCGCAAAAAAACCTAGGCGCACAATGCAGTCCTGCCTCGCGTGGGGACAAAAATGAGGCAGGGCCTGTGGGGAAAGGGGGGGAAACAACATTCACCGGACGTGACATAATTACCAAACTCGACCATTCTATGGGGTTTCCCCCTACAGCGCAGAACCCCGACGAAACTTGGCGCCCTCAACCACCACTGTCTCTGAGGACGGCAATGGACCACTTGTTAAGATCGGATCAGTGGACGGTAGTTGCAGTGGAAACACTGGAAGGAGGATTGGTGCCTTCAGGGGGAAGCTGTAAGTACATGGCCATCGGAGACACTAAGCACACACCCCAAGAGCTAGAAGTGTGCCCGGCCATTCTCACGAATGACCTGGCACGACTTCAGCTGGTGGCACGGTGCATCAACCCACCCTTCTATTTGGCCAAGGGGCAAGTCATCGCCCAGGCTATCCCCATTCCAGCAAGAATCCCAGTAGACAGCAAAACACCAGGTGTCTACGGGGCAGAAGTGGTGGGAGAAAACAAACCCATCATTTATTTACTGCAATGTCCAGCAAGGCAATGATTCTATCTATGGATAGCACCCCACCGGAGATGGGGGCAGATGTCACGATCATTCCCTGCGGGGAATGGCCATCACATTGGGAATTGCAACCCGTGGCAGGAAAAATCCAGGGTATCGGAGGGACAAAATTGGCACAAATATCGAAGAGCATTGTACAAACTGAGGGACCAGATGGGAAATTGGCTACTCTACGCCCATTTGTGACTGATTACCAGGCACCCCTGTGGGGACGGGACGCCATGTCCCAATGGGGGATTAGATTAGAGATCCCGAAAACCCCTTGGGATTTTTAATTGCGGCCACTGTGAAGCGCCCCACTCAAAAACTAGATTGGACAACTGATTCTCCGGTATGGGTGGATCAGTGGCCGCTAGAAAGAAAGAAATTGAAGGCACTCACCGACCTCGTGGAAAAGCAATTGGCTCTTGAAAACATCGAGCCAACTTTTAGCCCTTGAAATTCTCCAGTTTTTGTCATCAAGAAGCTGGGGAAGGACAAGTGGAGACTCCTCCACGACCTTCGGGAAATAAATGAAGTCATTGTGGACATGGGGCCCCTTCAACCAGGGATGTCTTCCCCAGCAATGCTCCCCCAAAACTGGAATTTGGTTGTTATTGACATCAAAGATTGTTTCTATAAAATTCCTCTGGACCCTGCTGATGCTCCACGGTTTGCCTTCTTGGTTCCCACCACCAACCAAGAAACCCCAATGAAGCAGTACCACTGGTGAGTTCTTCCCCAGGGCATGAAGAACTCCCCTACCATCTGCCAGTGGTACATCGCTTCATTGCTGTCCCCGATCCGTGCCACCATGAGGGAAGCCATCATCCTACATTATATGGATGATGTGCTAGTGTGCGCCCCCAAATGACCATGTGCTTCGAGACACCCTTGACCAAGTCGTCAATGTTTTGACATAAGCTGGATTCACTCTCCAGGAAGACGAAGTTCAAAAGATGCCCCCTTGGAAATATTTGGGGTTGGAGATCACTAAGAGGACCATTGTTCCTCAAAAATTGGCCATTAAAAGTGATCCCCAAACATTGGCGGATCTCCACTCACTGTGTGGCACTTTAGGATGGATCAGGCCCTGGCTAGGGATTACCACCGAAGACCTAGCCCCCCTTTTCAATTTGTTGAAAGGGAAGGAGGAGCTGAGTTCTCCTAGGACCTTGACCCCAGAGGCAAGGGCTGCCTTGGAAAAGGTAGAGGTTAAGATGCGTGAGAGGCAGGCACATAGTTGAAAATTGGAACTGCCCTTCAAATTCATTGTCATGGGAAAGTTGCCCCACCTCAACGGGCTCATATTCCAGTGGGACCGGAGCCAGAAGGACCCTCTCCTCATCATCGAGTGGGTGTTTCTGAGCAATACCAGGTCCAAAACCATCACGAAGGCCCAGGAACTGATGGCCCAGTTGATCCGGAAGGCTCGGATGAGGCTTCGGGAATTGGCTGGGTGTGACTTCTCGTGCATCCACTTGCCGGTCCGTTTGGAGCAGGACAAATTGTCCTCTGCCAAACTGACCAAAGAGATGTTCGAGCAGCTATTAGCTGAGAATGAGACCCTTCAAATAGCTTTTGAGAGCTACACAGGACAAATTTCTGTCCATGCTCCTGCTCACAAATTATTCCAGAAACAGTTTGTTCTGTTCCCAAAAAATATTAGAAGCAGGCATCCTCTAGAGGCTGTGACAGTTTTCACGGATGCGTCCGGGGCATCTCATAGGTCAGTCATGACCTGGAAGGACCCCCAAACTCAGCAGTGGGAGGCGGATATTGATTACATTGAGGGTTCCCCTCAAATTCCTGACTTGGCCGCTGTCATCAGAGCCTTTGAGAGGTTCCCTGAACCATTTAATCTGGTAACAGATTCGGCTTATGTCGCAGGAGTGGTAGCAAGAGCAGAGAATGCTATTTTGAAAGAGATCTCAAACAAACATCTCTTCCGGTTGCTCTCAAAGTTAGTATATCTTCTCTCCCACTGAGAGCACCCGTTCTTTGTGATGCACGTGAGGTCGCACACAGATTTGCCAGGCCCGATAGCCGAGGGCAATGAAAGAGAGGATGCCCTCGCCGCCCCCGCAGAGATGGCCAGGATGCCGAAAGTTTTCGAGCAGGCGAAACTGTGAGCCATCAAATGTTCCATCAAAACATGCTGGGGCTGGTCCGTCAGTTCCAACTGACGCAGAGTCAGGCGAAGGCCATCGTGGATATGTGCCCACATTGCCAGTGGTCAGCCCTCCCCTCATTAGGCACTGGGGTGAACCCCAGAGGGTTGGCGACCTGTGAGGTGTGGCAGACGGATGTCACGCACTTTCCTGAATTCGGCCGACTAAAGTATGTTCATGTTAGCATAGATACCTTTTCCGGAGCAGTCTACACCTCTGCCCACACAGGGGAAAAGGCTGAACATGCCAGGAAACACCTCCTCCAGGCGTTTTCAGTCTTGGGGGTCCCCAAAGAAATCAAAACAGACAATGGCCCCCGCATATAGATCCGAGGCTTTCAAGGAGTTCCTAGACGAATGGGGAGTAAGACATAAGAAGGGCATCCCTTACTCCCCGACTGGTCAAGCGGTGATTGAGCGAGCTCACCAAACGCTCAAAACCACCCTGAAGCACGAATGGGCAAGCAGTAGAGAACTTTCCCCACAAGACCGATTAAGTAAAGCTCTTTTTGTAATCAACTTTTTAAACTGCCCTTTCAGCAACATGAACCCACCAGTGGCAAGACACTTCGGCCCACACAGCAACTACCCTCTGCGTGAACATCCACCGGTCCTCATTAAGGATCCAGAGTGGCAAGGTTGAGGGACCTCAAAAGCTAGTCACGTGGGGTCATGGATACGCTTACGTATCCACACCCCTGGGTGTAAGGTGGATCCCACAAAAGTGGGTGAAACCTTATACCCCCAAGCATCCGGTGAGACCCCCAGACCCCCAGGTAGACGTATGCACGGGGAGGAGGAAGCGGCATCACCATCCCCAAGACTTCCTTAAATCCTTATTTATCCCTGAGTTTTCATGTTTATGTTTTGATTTCCTTGCCAATGATTTTTAATCCTGTTTTTAGTTTAGAAGTCACCAACCAGAAAGAAGATGCAAGACCTTCCCCACCTACTCATCCTGCTAGTCCTGGCCTTCCCAGCGTCGCCGTGGATCATCCCGGAACCGAAGACCAACGTCTGGGCGTTCCTGGCAAAGACCTCAGGCAAGACCACATTTGCCTAAGTATGGCAACCGCAGATAACCCAATGTCGACCTGCCTGGTGGGGATTCCCATAAATGTTTCTGAATACCCTCCCCATTTGCTTTCCATCCAAGAAAATTGGAACCAGCAGACCCATCAGGTAGCTCGGTCCTTTATTGCCAGGACCATAAAGACCCCCGTAAAGAACCCCCTACTCCTCTGGTGGGACTGGGTTGGGAATCTCCCAAAGCTACCCGAGGAGCCTGCTGGATTTGATACTATTAGTTCTTTATCCGCCCCGTTCTGTGTTCACTTTATGTTCGACCCCAAGACTCGGAAAGAGTCTTATATTTCTGTTGTCCAGCACAATCAAAAATACCAAGCCGCCCAGTGGTGTAGAGGCATCGTGCACGTTAAAATGGCCTCCACCCTGGATGGAGCACCCTGGCAGTTACCAAAGGGGGTGTTCCTTATCTGCGGCGATCGTGCTTGGGCAGGCATCCCCTCTCGCCTTCTTGGAGGGCCATGCACATTCGGGCGACTGTCGCTGTTTACCCCCAACATGTATCAAATTAAAAATTGGCAGAACAAAATAGAATTCTGGCACTCCAGTTGTGTTAGTTTTAACAGATGACTACCTACAGTGTCTGGGAATTAGAAATACAACTTTTGTGACCTGTTCCAGATTTCCTTCTCCAAGACTCTTTGGTCAGTGTCTACACAGCATGACTGACAACTTCTGTAATATGATAAAGGATTCTTCTGTAGATCAGGAATATACAAAGGCAGAATCAGTCACTCTTCTGTAGATGAGGAATACATGAAGGCTGTATCATTCTGCTAACAGAACACTACATATCATGCACCTGTGATTCTGCACTATTTGAAGCACACAGAAGCTGAAATTCCACAAGAACTGCACTATTTTACTGCCAAGATGCTAGAACCTGAAGAAGATGAGAAACTTTCAAGACCACTCTGTGCCTATCTTAAAACATTTGCTATTTGCAAGAATAGAACAGTGTGTTCAGACTATCATCAAATTAATTTACAAGTAAACATGACCCAGAATGTACCAGATGAAAGTATACAAACACCTGAAAGTGACTGTACTGATGCCTAAGACTTTTTGCTTTCTATACATTTTTCATATAGTTGTAGCTTTGTAGACTGTTAATGCACGGTTATAGCTTCTAGTACTTTTCCTACCCTTTTCTCCTACTTTTTAGAACAAGGAGCTAACCCTTTTACTACATTCTTAGGTGTCCTGGGTTGCAGTGTATTCTATTACCATCCTCATGAGCTGTTGAAATCAGGTGGGGTAGTGTGTTGCCTCCTCCCCCCAGACTATCTTTCTGTTAATGGCCCATCATTGTCCTGCCGCATGACTCAGAGATAACTCCCTCTGGACTATCTTCTGTTAATGAGCCTAATCAACACTTGGCCTCATGACTCATTACCCCATTGTGAGATGCTTCACCCAGAGGGAGGAACCAAGCATCCCATCGTGGATATAATTTGAAATGCTGAACACCAGAGAATCCTTCCACTGGATTTCCAGAGGACAGGAGCTACACAGCCACCACTGGACCTAAGGAACAGCAGACCCTTTTTTCTACAGGATCACCACTTCAGAGGACTGCAGCCACCATTCTACCAGACTGCTACCACCACCCTGACTAACAGGGAGTCAGGTTTATCTTGACACTGTCAGTTTGAACCAGTGTTTTCTTTTATTTTTTTCCTTTTCTTTGATTTCCCCATTAAATTGTTACTCTGACTTGGTGCCTCCCACTGGTTTGTTTTCAAACTAGTACATTAGGATTCTGTTTAGTCTTGCTTTTTAGTCCAGCAAGGACACGTTGTTTTGCACCATACATCATAGACATAATAAAATGTAGGGCGAAAAGATCGGGGGGAAGGAGGGGGCTCCAGTGGGGCAGAACCCAGTGGGAAAATTACCTAGCCAACTGCTCTTCTAATTGGACAATATCTGTTAGATATACTAATTAATCTATCTTATAAAAATTGTACAAATCTGATTCCACCTGTGCCCATAGTCATGGGGCCACCTGGAAGCTTCCATTAAAGATCTGCTTTTTGTATTACCTATATTAATATTGTCTGGAAAGTGTTTTTCTTTCTTGATTCAGGCAACAGTACTACCTCCCCACACTGTAAATGCAACCAACTTTGGTTGAGTAACAGATAAACAATAGTGTGGAGAAGCCGGCGTATTATTGACTATGTGAGGAAACCCTTTTTTCAAAGGGTTCAGGTGGTAGAAATTCCACCAAATGAGGAAGAAAATTTTGCCTATAAGGTCACAATTAAATACATAGATGAAGGCAGAACAAATCTACTAAACAAAAGTTGGTAGCTACTAACTACTAGAAGTTGCTACTAACAAAAGTTAGTAGCAATCGGCAACTTCAACTACTGGCAAGGTTTACGTGTCTGCCACCTCGGGCTGAGGAATTTGTAGTTTATGGAGTGAAACCCACTGATAATGAAATTAAATGGAACCCAAGGGTAAGCCATTTTATTTATTACAAAAGTAAACTACATCATGCAAAAGTAGTACATATCTTGGGAAATACAGCTTGGATTTACTCAGTGGCCTTGGTTACCAGCCTTTCCAGGATGAAGGTGTGGCTCAATGAATACAATAATTCCTCCTAAGATTCTGTCTATGGATCTGACAACTGACAATCCAGAACATGTAACACAACTCAGAAATTGTGCGGACACATACAAGTATGGGATCATGCAAAGAACTTGGAGCCTTTACTGCCTCCAGTGCAGAATTCCTGCATCAAACTCCAAGATCAGCAGCTCACATCAGTGCATCAAGCAGCACTCCGCAAGCAGAAACACAAAGCAGGATACAGCTGGTCTAGAGAATGCATCCAATCCACAGAAAGTCAATACAGTAAAATTCTACTGAAAACTCTAATTCTTCTAAAACTACTTCTGGGAATCACCATGTGATGGTGTAGCTCAAACGAAGGAAGCAGAAGACTCTACCCTGCATCAGCAAAACATGCTTGTTCAGGAGACAATTTGCTGAGCTGCGTAAGTCTATATTTGCAGAAAACTCTACATGTGTAAGTTACAGTAAAAAAGCCATTATTGTTCTCATGAAAGAAAAAAAAGGAGCATGGTGCACATTACTACAGAACCAGAATATCTGTATGTCTTCGCATTTTAAATGCTGGGTAGAGTCTGAAAATGAAAGCCCTTTCCAGCTGGTATTGCAAAACTACATTTCACTTCAGCAGAGACTGAGGAATGGGCTGACTCCTCAGAAGACAGTGCTACAGAAAGTGATGAATAGTTTGGAGATAGATCTTTCTCCTTTGATAAAAATTAGACACTTCAAAATAGTATCTCTTGCACCATGCAAGGGAAACAACTGTTAAATAAAATCATTAAAATTAAAAAAATATTAAGGAGTATTAGAGAGTCAGAAGGAGAGACAGACTGGTGGAGCCAAGGTCTGACCTCCCTGAGACAGGAGCAGCCACCAGAAATAATTCAAGATTAAAGGGGAGCCTCTATCCATTCCCCAGCAAGAAGGTAGCAGTTGTAAAGAAAGGAGCAAGGGAGGGTAGTCCATGCTTGGGGTAGAAAGCAATACCCCTTTTCCCCCACCTCATCCCCCCAGGTCCCTCTGCACAAGAGTTACGAGATTTTGCACATGGAAAGCCAGCCAAAAGATGAAAAGAATAAAGGACCAGTTGCAGCAAAAGTGCCACCACAATCAGAACAGAAAAAAGAAAGCCTGTGAGTACAAAGTCAACAAAGGCAACAAAGAGAATCTTGTGATTGATGTACAGTACAGGCAGCCTGATCAAGATGAGCCTACTGACAAAGCCGCCTTCCTTCAGCTACAGAAGGCAGCGTGTTTACAGGCTCTTGTTCTGCTGAAATAGCAGCAGCACAAGCTGTAGGTGATTCAGGAGACTCCTGGACCCAGTGTTATCCAGGACCCAGGATCCCCCACAACCCTTCGATTTTGCCCTTAGACACATGCTCCCCTCAGCCCTATGGTCTTTCCAGCACCCAGCCAGGACTCCCCTGGTCCTCAGTAGCAAGGTACCCCACCTTTAAACACACCCTCTGGAACTACCTCCCTATTTGCTGGACCATCCGGTTTGACCTTCGTTAGTGCTGACACATTTACTCACACACCTGCACTCACTCCAAAACTGCACCATGGGCACATGGGCCCTCTGACCTGTCTGACTCCCATTACTGCACTCAGACCCCCATACACATGTATATGCACATATCCCAAGGAAAAGCTAGAAAGACATCTACTACCACCACAATCTTGCTCCTCCCCAATTCACTTCAATCTACCCCTTTCCCTGATTTTCATTCATGTCCTTAACAGCACTTCCCACAGGTCTCTTTCATTTTCTTTGAAGGCTCTTAGTTGAACCCACAGGGATTGCCCTCCTTTTGCCTTGCATGGTGCTGCTGAACTGTACTTTCTTTGGTCCTGCAGGCTGTTGTAGGGCACTTTGCTGCCCCAAGCCACGAGCAGATCAGGTCCCATAGCCACCCACACCCAGTGTTCTTACACTGTGTCACTATTTGGCGCATTGGAATGGGCTGCTCAGGAAGACAGTGGAGTCACCATCCCTCGAGGTGTTTTAAAATAAGACTGAGTATGACATTTAGTGCCATGATTTAGTAGATAATGTAGTGTCAGGTTACAGGTTGGGCTGCATGTTCTCCAAGTTTGTCTTTTCCAACCTAATTCTGTGATTCTTCCCATCACTCCCTGAATATATACCCCCAAAGAGATTCTTGTGCGTTCAGGGAAGTGCGTGAGGACACTCATGGAGTATCTGGGCAGCGCATCTCCCGGACCTCCTGACCCCGAACCCTGAATCAAAAAAATAGGGGGCTTTGCAGACCACCAAAACTCAATGTGGTGGTGTGGTAAGAGAACCAGACGGTCTTGTACCCTCAAACTATGAATGGCACACGCAACAGGCTCTGCATCCGCGCAGATTCCCGGGGAGCAGCTCGGCAGCCCCGCATCCCCCAGAGGCCCAAGAAATCTACATGAACCTGAACTTGCTGCCCTCGGCCCGGCCTCGGCTACCACGAAATGCGGCAGCGCCACGAAGCCGAGAGGGGCGCGGAGAAAGCCCGGGCACTCTCCGCAACTCGAGAGCCGCGCCCAGCAGCCTACCTTCGGCGGGTTGCTGGGGGAGAGGGCCCGCCGACGGACTAGCTGCTCCCACAGCGGGCCAGCTGGCTGCCTGGCTGCTGCGGAACGAGAGGGCTGCTGCGGGAGCGGGCCGGCCGGCTGGCTGGCTGCTGCGAGGGCGCACGAGCTGCTGAGGGAGCGGACGGCCTGGCCAGCTAATGAGGGAGCTGGCTAGCTGGATACTGAGGAAGCGGGCCAGGGGGCACGCTGGATATTGCGGAACGGACCGGCTGTTTGGCTGGCAAGTTGGGTGGCTAGCTCCTACGGAAGCAGGCTGGCTGTCGCGGGAGCGGACCGGCTGTTTGCCAGCCTAGTTGGCTCACTGCCTGGCGAGCTGCTGCGCCCACGCTGTAGCTGCTGAAGGAGCGCGCGGCACCGCCTCCGCGCTCCCGTTTCCTAGGCGCGCCCCCGCGCCCAGCGCGCAGCCGCACTGCTCCAAAACAGTTTCTTGCTCACGTCGGACGAACCGCTTCCGTTTGCAACGCCGCATTCCGGCCACACCTGCCCGTGCCCGAGCCCCGGCTCGCTCCGCCGCCCGGCCCGCCGGAGGAGGACCCCGCGCTCAGCCGCCCCAGCAAGCCATGTCCGAGGAGGGTAAGGGTCGTGGCCGGCCGGCCGGCTCGCCCGCCGAGGGAAGCGGGCGGGACGCGGCGCCGCCGGAGCGCGGGGAACGCTCCCTCATCGTTCGCAACAGCCCCAACGCCCGCTGCCGAGCCGGCCGGGCCACGCCCACCGCGCCCGTCGCTATTCGCCCGTTCCCGCGCGGCCGGCGCTGCCATTGGCTGCTGCTCCTGCCCGTCGCCGCCGCGTCAGCGCCGGCGGGGGCTCGCGCCGCGGGGGTGCGGCCGGCGCGGCTGATGGCGGGCGGGGCTGCGCCTCTTCGCCCCCCCAGAGCGTGCGGGCCCAGCGCGCCGCGGGGGCCCTGCCCGGCAGTGTGTGTTCCCGAGGCAGGACTAGCGGAAGTTACTCCTCAGAAGTAGTGTGGCCCAGCTACAGCTTGGTTGCCTCAGTTCCAGTGTTGATAGCGGAAAGCTTTTGCTTTCCATAGTCGTCAAATGGCGGGTGAACATAGTGGCAAAATGTTGGGGAGACTTTGCCGTGGAACAGCAGGGTCTCAGCTCTGACAGGTTCCCTCAGCGCTGCAGTTACTCGGATACAAAAACTGAGTAAGGGAGAAATGAATGGTGCTCCTAAAGTGAGAGGCCTGACCTAATGATTTCTCTATCAGAAGACACAGTGCATAGCACAACTTAGGTGTCTTAGACTTCAGACACTTTTACTTTGGACCCAAATAGGTCTGTTTCTGCCAATTAACGTGCTTCACCTTGCCCTCCAGAGGCGTGACGTTTATACAGACTCAGATTAGTTTATTCTCGTTTAGCTTGTTGCTGTCACAGAGCTACTCTCTAAAGAAGTTCCGGTTGTGTCTTGCTCAGATGCTAATCTCCGTGTATGACTTCACTGTTAAGGAACTTTTCTGATTAAGAAATAGCCAGTTCACTGTGCAGTTCTACAAGCGTCAACATGAATTAAAGGGGTAGGACTGAGATGTAGGAGGGTGGGAGCTAATCTATGACACCCTGATATAATCCTTATTAAATAAACATACACAGTGATGTGTTTGTTGGTCTTTCTCTTTTGTCGTCAGTTCTCTGGTCTCCTGATTGGCTTTTTCTGTAACTCAGTAATCCTAGCAAATACTTAGCCTGTACTAATCCCTGGCAGTAGGAAAGATATGCCATTAATAATATTGTTCAATCAAAAGGTGCAGTATGAGTTCCAGTCTTAATAAACACCAGAGGTCTTTGTGTGAGAGTGGTTTTACCTTGACTTTGAGTGGTTTTATCATCTCGGTGATCCAAATATGATCTATAAGGGCACAGGAAGCCTCTTTTATTATTTTACTTCTTTCCGTAGTAATTAGTTTGTCTGAGCTTAACATTAGTTTCTGTTGTCTTAGTTGGTTGCAAATTCTGACAACAGCATTCTAGATTAACTGTTTCAGTGTTCAGACACTGTTGTTAAGCATTTTATCTCTGGTAGAGTATTCTGGTGTCTCTGATTCCTGACAGCATATCTAGACAAAAAAAAAAAAAATCATCAGAAGTGTGCTAAATTCGAGGATGTGACTTCAGGTGAGCGCTACTTTTTTTTCTGAGTGCCGTATTTAAACATCTTTATAAAATCCACTTTGACTTACACAGAGCTTCCATGGCTGGATGTTGCACCTGGGAGTGTTGAGATCATGTTTGTGGAAATACAGAGGCGTGTCTAACCAAACTCTTAGAAAATGAAGAAAACCCACTAGGTTTCTGTGAAAAGTTTTTAGTGATTTTGCAAGAAGCCTTCCAGGAACTCTGCAGTACTGGTTGAGGTACGATTTAGTACTAATTGCTTTCAGCCATCTCTCTCATCAACCTCACTTTACCATTCTATACTTGATAGTCACTTACATTTGTGTTTGTGCAACAAGTGAGAGCATTCATCGGGTAATGTCGGATTCAGTACAAGTACTTCCTTATTCCACTGGCTTATGTGATGTATTTTAATAGAAACTACTTGGGGTAAGAAAAAAAGTCTGTTATCTTCAGACTTCAGCTGAAGTATCAGATCTGGTTGTATTTCTGTGCTTGTAGCTCCCATTATCGTAGGATGCAGAAATGTGCTTCAAACTCTCAGTTATGTTTGCAGCGAGATTGAGTTAATAGGCAAATGATTACTTAGAGTTGTGATGGGATGATACTAAACCTGAAAAGCACTGGTGTCCTTGGGCTCTCCCTTGTGTTAGTTCACATTTCTGTGTATTTTAGTGCAAGTGTCACGCCATAAATAGCGCAGGATCTAACAGTGATTCAAATTAAGCCTAGCTGTATCCTTTTGTGGCTTAGTTTCAACCCAGATAAATTCTTTATTTATTTGGGTGGTGTTGCTTTGCTTGATTTGTTTTGGTATGTAGTTCATAGCTGCTACAGGGTTTTTTTGGGCTTTAATGTTTCTCTTTTTAACTCTGTCTTTGAAAGAGTTGTTGTTTGGTTTTTTTGGTTTTAGTGTTTCTTGATGTTTAATATCAATATCTTTCCATCTTTAAATTATTTTAGAGAAAACAATTGATTTGTCTGTGGCTGGTCAGTGTCCTATCTTTGGTGGTCAGGGTCTGTGTGTGCCCCAGTTTATATTGTAGTTTGGTTGTATTCATCTTTTATTCCTAGATTTCGTATTTTTCTTTTTGCTTTCAGCTCTTTTCAGCAGTGCTTGGATTATTTGGGGATAGGTGACAGAGTGGTAGTAAAAAGATACGCTTTTTACCTACGTTGCAGTATGTTGATCAAATGACAGGATTTCCAAAGAAGGGAGGAAATGTTTCAAGTCCCAATTACTTTTAAATATATCTTCCTGTTGGTTAGTGGATATAAACTCTTGGTGATGCTTGGCTTCACAGTGCTGCATAAAAGGCTGTAATTTAATATAGTACAGGATTAGACACAGAGTTGTACATTTTTGGGTGCAAATAATTCAGGTGTAAGTGCCTTTAACATTTCTCAAGCACCTGTTACCTGATGATTTTGTGCAGAAGTGAAGACAATCTCCTGATGAAAGAATTCTAAATGATTAACATAAACATCTTAGAAGTTAAAAAGATCACCTCCAATCTTGGCTTTTTAATATGGTCATATCACTCTACTGCTGTGTCTATAAATGTCTTTCAAAATGTACAATACACATTTTTTATGAACTTGAAGCTTTTAGCATATCCTACTGTCTTACTGAAAATACTAAGTCATAGCCTATGTCATATAACTCAGAGTATGCAGCGGGTCTGAAAAGGAAATTAGTTTGGTTATGTTTTCTAATTTTAGATGACTGTTACTTCAGCCTTCAAATAAAAATTTGGAGTTCTCCTAAGCTGATAACTTGATCCAATGATGGGATAAATCAGCCTATTTAATAAGTCTTACTAACGTGTAATCCACTTCACAGTAAAAGCCTTGTTTGAAATATGTTAACCTAAAATATTTTCTTAGTCACACTTTTTAAATTTATAATTTCCTTTCAAGACTTACCGAAAATGTCTAAATATCTATGTCATGAAATTTTCTGTCAGTGGAGTGAGTTAATGTATATAAATTACTAACTTGGCACAAGAAATGCAGTTGCATCTTCGTCGAAGTCAGAAGATGTAGATGGCTTCATTTTTTTTTTTCAGGAGCACAAATTAATCCATCGAATTTGGCAGTTTGTGGTTTCTACCTGAGAGTCAGAGTTGTATTTCATACTGTTTGGTGCTATATATGTATGGTAGTATTCTCTATTCCTAGCACTTTAAAGAAGTGTCAGAAATATCTAGAATTTCTTAGAGGACTAAGGTGTAATGTCTTTCAGATTATGGGTAAATAGCTGGAATTTTTTCTTGTCACAAGTTTGTGAAGGTGTGAATAATGTTCTATGTTCTAATATTCTACAAGTAAACTTCAGGTAATCCTCAACAGTCTTATAGACAAAATATTTTTGATCACATATATATTCCTCTTGCTGATGATTGTAGTCAATCTACAGCAAAGGCATTTAAATTTGTGTACTGACTTTAGAAGCCAGGCAACTAGAATGCATTAAGGAAAGGAGGAAGTGGTTGGTATAAAGCAAGTCAGTCTACTTTCTTGGAGCTGCTTTCCTTATGGTTGCAGTGTGACTGGTCATACTAATAAGCCTTCATGGAAATGGGTGGTGTATTCTAATCTCCAAGTTTCTTGACTGTCCATGTGAAAATGCTGTTCTGAGGAGAGAATAATTTCCTTTCCATGTGTGAAAGCAGCCACATTCAGCAAAGGGTGATGGAAATTTAAAGGCCAGGGGATGAGGAGAATCCTTGCCATCATTTGAGAGGTTAAATGAGAGGCTCTACTGCTTGTTGCTGCATTGCTTCCACATCATTGTAGAAATGTGTTGTAGGTTTGGGGTTTTTTTAATTGAGGTGGTTTTCCTTTCTGCATTTTCTTCTTTGGTTTATGTTTATTCTCCAGCTGTGAGTTGCTGTAGCTACAAGCTTTGGAAACACTTTCTGCCCAGAGTCCACTGCACTGTTGAAATTCTGATTTTGAAACTTATTTAAGGGAGGGTGGTAGAGGGTATGGAAGACTGAGCTTTGATTTCAGTATCAACCACTTGTAGAATCTCTCCTAACTTCTGATCATACTGGCCTTCCTCTAGTCCAGATCAAGCTGCTCTGACATTGCTATATCTTTGCTACATGCTGGTTCCACAGAATCTTCGCTCTTCTATACTCATCACTCTGTCTGCCGCAGATTTGAGTGACGTAGTTGCTGATCAGGTAGTGTTGTTTTGCTTGCGTTACTTGAGTGAGGCATGAGATCTGTGGCAAAGATTATGAATATACAGGTAAATTCTGTGCTTTTTAGGGTGGCATAAATAACATACAATTTGTATTGCGTTATCTAATTAGGGATAGAAAGAGGACTGCAGGACAGCAGAGGCCCAGCTGTAAATAGGGCATTTGTCAGACCATGCATTAATCTGGCATCCTGGTTGGGGAAATTGGCAGAGAGGATTCTCATCCCTCCTGCTTCGATGCAGATGCACTTTTACCAACTCTTTGTTAATTCTCTCCCAAAGTAGGTAGAATACGAAATGATTGTCAACAAAAAAATGTGTGCCTGTGAGACAGTTAAATAATTCAGCGCATGCTAATAACTCACGTTAGCTTGCAATGAACTTCAGTCAGTGAATATTACTGAAGTGTTTTGCTAAAAGCTGGACCTAAATTAAGTTCATGAGTAAGCCTATTGTTTAATTCTATACAGCTGATGAAAACTGGCCAGGAACTGTTTTCTTAATGGCAGCCTAAGCAGCATATCCTGGTGTGTGTCCTCAGCTAAACTCCTTTGTACAGGTCAGCTCTGCCTCAGGTAGCTTTTTGGCTTTGTTTACAGCTGTAAACAAAGCTCTTGACTGTGTGGCAGTTGATGGGTGTTTCTGAACAGACCATCAGTTTCTTAATCAGGTGACAGCCAAATCCAAACCCTGCTGTATTATGTCTTTTGAATTAGATGGGAGTATTGGCCAGAGGGAAAACTGAATGACATGTGGAATTAAACTTCATTCCTACCTTTTGATCTCTTCGAGAAATTGGAAGAGAGCAGGATTTGGAGTGAATTGGTTATGTGAAAGTAGAGACCCAAACTGCTGTTCCACTCATAGAGTTGTGATTCATTCTTGGAGCTCAGTCCGTCCTGTGCACTGAACAGGGCAGAGACCCTGTGGAAAATACAGCCTGTGTTACGCATAGTTAGAGTGTCATTATGCGTGTGTGCTGGCTGAGTTTCAGTTTGATTTCCTAACTTTATATGGTTCCTTCCATTAATTTGTTTCATCAAAAATAAATTCCACTCCCTTCCCGACCTTGTCAAAAACACTGGATCTAGCAATAATAACTGTAATACAGTTATTCCAAAACCAGGACATTTTCCTCTTGATGTAGTGTGTTTAATTGGAAAAAATCTGTACTGGAAATTTGCCATTCAGTGTTTCTGCACAGTATTGCATTGGGAGCCAATGTTTGGGTTGATCTGAATGCCAAGTATACCATTAAGATTTGTAGGCTGATTTTTTTCGAATGTATTAAGCAAGTCTTAATTATGAAAGTAAAATTTCAAGATCAAATTACTACTTTTTTTCATATGCTTGAATATGTAAACTGGAGTTTGTAGAAGTGCTTGTTACTGGCTTATAACTGTTCCTGTTGAAGCTGGTCACTTTAGGGAGAACTGGGTACTGAACAGTTTCAGAAATCCCACCAACTAAGGAACAGTAAGCTGCTTCCATTCTAGTGTGTGTTAAAACCTCAGTGTCTGTGTTTAAGTGGCTTTGCATTTAGATGCTGAGGTGAGGCTGAATTTTTAGTAGCCTGAGGTACAATTGAGATAATGCGAGATGTGATACAGGCACTACAGCTGTCATCTGCTATGCAGACTGGCCTGTAGTCTTACCTGTTTCTCCTTCTGCATCTGCTAGATTATTTGTGTGTGAAGACTGAGGAAGAGGATGAAGCAGTGATTATGGACCATGGAGAAAATGGACTGTCCACACAAAGCTGCATGCCAGTGCAACAAAACTCTGAAGCAAACAGTGCTGTTCACCACATGGGTCAACTTGCCTATGGTAATTACAGTTCATTTTTATTGTCATCTGATAGTTAATGGCTAGTTTTAATGCCATATGTTCAGTGCTTTGGTATTCAGTGCTCTCTGTGGTACCCGTATCTTTAAAACATGTTTTATTAGAAAGCTACTTTTTAGAAATTGCTTTGCAGTGCCTTTAAAGAGAGGTGCCTTTTAGTTATTACTTTAGAAGTCTTTATAAATAGTGAGTTCACTAAAATATTATGTTTTAAAAAGACAGCTTTTTACTTACTTGGAAAGGAATTAATTAGGAAGCAATTTGGAAAATAAATGTCATGAAAGAACCTAGCCTAAAAAATTAGGTTTTTAAATAACCTGTCCAGTGTAACTTAGTACTGGAGATACTGATGTGTGATGATAGCAAGATGGTTGTTGAGGGTGATAAATTATTAGCTGTAAGTAGCCATTGTGGTTGTCTGTAATTCACTGTATTTATATTAACATGCAAGATCAAAGTCTCTCAAGAAATCTTACCCAATGCTTCACTGGCCCAGACAAAAATTCTTCACAGCTGTTACAAGCATTTAGTAAGGCCAGGAGCAGTATTAGCAAGTCAGTGAGGAAAATGACTGTAACTAAGGGAGGGCACTTTCTAGTTTGGGGGATTTTTTTTTTTTTTAAATTCAACCAGTTAACTCTATAGAGAATCCCATCAGTATTTCTCTTCACAGACACAAGTTATATCTGTTTCTTAGATTTGTTGGGTGCTTCTGAGAGCCTTTAGTCTTTTTGGTCTTCTATTTGACAACAGAGTATTCTGTGATTTTTTGTATGTTTATGACTAGAAACAAATTTGGGAGTGGAGGATGGTGAGGATGGTTTGGATGGTTTACTTTGGGTTTTGTCTCTGATACTAAAAATAAACAAAAAAACCCACCAAAATTAAAACTTCTGCCCTAGAAGCTGTCATAGAGAGTTGCTGACCATGATTTTAAGACATGAGTAGTTATTTCAGTATTAATAAATTAATCATGATGAGTGCAGTTGTTTCTTAAAAGGTAAAAGATGGTTTTGTTATCTGGGGGTGTATTGGCATTAGATATTGTCTAGTTAAAACCAAGTATAGTGAGATATATGAGTGAAACACACCACAAGTTTATCTCAAATGTAACTATTGAACTTTGAACTGAAATTGTCTCTGCTTGTTTTTATTCAACCACCATCTTAGACTGGTATCTTGTAGAGCAGTGCCTTTCCTTCAGATCTCGTTCTGTCTGTCCAAACTAGTTTCTTCTACTTTTGTGTTGTAGCCTTGCCTACAATACGAAGCTGTCAGAGCAAGCTCAACATCACGCAGATAGAGATCTAGGTCTTTATTTCTCCATGCATGCTGCAGAACATCTTTTATTTTGTTTTTTTCTTAGCCATTTATGCTCACAGTCAGTATTACTTTTACTGTTGCCTTTTTTAATACCATTGTGTTTGAAAAA
Source organism: Corvus kubaryi (assembly GCF_017639235.1). Taxonomy (NCBI): domain Eukaryota; kingdom Metazoa; phylum Chordata; class Aves; order Passeriformes; family Corvidae; genus Corvus; species Corvus kubaryi. The sequence continues at coordinate 12,963,870 of NW_024580667.1, read as the reverse complement.
AACAATATGAAATTGAATTTATCATTTCTGATCTAAATTAATTGGATAAATAACTGTTTGATAATAATGCTGGTAAACTAATTTCAAATAATCAAGCAGTCTGAAAGTTTAAAAAAAAGGGTGACTGTGCCTGTTTTTACTGTAGTGAAATGTTTAATGCAGTGGGAAACTTGCTGATGTGCTTTGCGTTCGCTTCACTTTCCCAGGAAGCGAAGGCTTGCCAGTGCTTGCTGATCAAACGGCCTCACAAATGAGCCATTCTGCAATGATGCAGAGAGGAAATGGTCACAGCCCTGAAAAAATGGATTTTGTGTTTTTGCGTAATAAAAGAAAACGACTTTCTCCTGCTGTAGTGGAACACAATGTGGTATGTTTCACCAAACAGTAGCCCTTTGTTTTGAGGCCAGTTTCAATGTTATTTGGAATATCATTTTTCTTTCACTGTTGTGTGATGATTTGATGGCATCCCACTGAAGACAAGTAGGGTATCCCTGCGTGGATGCTTCTAGCAAGTCTTGAGCCTCCTACTCTGCAGTCTGTCTGTACACCCAGAGTTGCCCTATCCCAGGTGCAGAATCCAGCACTGTCCTTGTTAAACTTCATACAGCTGGTGGTTGCCCAGCCTCTGATTTGTTCAGATCTCTCTTTGGGGCCTCTCTGCCTTCAAGGGAGTCAACAGCTCCTCCCAATTTAGTGTCATCAAAATATTCAGTATGCTTTCCAATCCTGTGTCCACATCGTTTATGAAGATGTTGAAGAACACAGGGCCAAGGATGGAGTCTTGCAGAATCTCACTAGTGACAGGTCCCCGGTCTGATGTCACCCCATTCACTGTAACCCTTGTGCCTGACCCACAAGCCAGTTGCTCACCCATCCCATGATGTGTTTATCCAGCTGTGTGCTGGGCATCTTGTCCAGAAGAATCCTGTGAGAGACAGTATCAAAAGCTTCACTGAAATCCAAACAGATTACATCAACTGACTTCCCTTGAGCAGCCAGGTGGGTCAGCTTGTCATAAAAGGAAATTAACTTTGACAAGCAGGACTTTACCCTCCTGAAGCCCTTCTGGCTGTGACTGATGACTCTGTTGTTCTTCAGGTGTTTTTCAGTAACTCCCAGCATAATATCCATAATTTTGCCAGTCATTGTATTCTGCCTGTTGTAATCAAAACAAAAGCATCACCTACCACCCCCAGACTGCCTTTTCTAAAATAAAACCTGATTGGTTAAAAAAATAAAATTTAAAAGGGAAAAAAACCAAAGCAGACGCATTAAATCCGTGGTGTATGGTGGATGGGATCAGCATCCATCCAGTACAAGGAAAATGCCAGGATTGTCCAGCTGGTGGCGCCGTTCTTCCCGGCTGAAAGCAGTTTTCAAGCGGTGAGAAAATTGCCTGTCCCAGAAATTTGTACAGCTTCTGCTTTCAGTTATACCCACTGAATTCTCATAATTTGGACTCAGAGGTCTTTTCCAATGTAAGTGATTCTGTGATTGCATAAGCTTGGCTGTATAGTACATGTAGTTAGATGAGGAAGTTCTGCCTTAGAATAAGCAAATAAAAATGCATGTTATTATATATATATATTCTCTTCCTGTACGCTGCTAAAATTACTTGAAGAAACCAGAGTTCTGAGACTCTGCTATGGCAAACCCAGGGTCAAACTGGTAAGGAAACCTTGTCTGACTGTGAAAGTAGAGTGTGTAGGGAGTCAAGCAGCGCACCTGACCCACCCACTGCAAAGGGGCTTCAGTCCCAGCAGTTACAGTCTCTGGGTGACCACCAGAGTGTCTCCTGCATGGTCAGACAGGAAAGTTTCCTGAACACACCAGTACATTAATAAGATGACTGTGTCAAATCGTGTTTTCTGGGGCCCTCTTGTAGACAAAGGAGGGAATTACAGCTACAACCGAAAGTGTTCAAGTTGGATTTGTAGGAGAATTATTTTAATTTTTCAAAACATTGAATGTTCTTTATGTTATTTCCCAGATGAGAACCAGGGAAGAAGAATATGAAGATAGTGACAGTATAATTTATGAGTATGAACCAGACTATGAATGTGTAAGTTAATTTTCTTTTGTTTGACTTGGAAAAGCTGCTTTGGGGATGCGTGTTTTGGGTAGGCTGAAGTAACATGAGAGATTTGAAGTTGGGATTTACTTGCTTAATGTGATATCCTAAGTCTGTGTATATATTAGTACCTTACACTCTTTTTTTTTTTTAATATATTATTATTTTAATGAAAAAGGAGAGCATTTTATCTGAAGCTTCCTATACTGGATATCAGGAGAATCCTCTTATGGAGATCCTCAGTTATTGCCAGGTATTTTTTTACTTTTATATCTGAAATGACATTTAAACAATTTTAGTTAAACTTCAGGAAGAGTTGTGTTATAAACTTGACAACCAGTGACTTGATCCTTTCCAGTTGTTTGCTTGTTAGTTGCCCACATAACTACAATATTTTCAAATTAAAACTAATCTCCTTCATATTCTCTGAACTTTTCATGAGAATACTATTCAAATGTTAAAAGCTTTAATACAAAATGTAGAGTTCGTTATTGGGAGGAACTTCACAGTAACAGGAGAGATATGGCGGTGATACACACCCAGCTATTGAAAGTACATGTTGCTTGCCAAAGGTGTGCCAAAACTTCTGATAGTGTTGTTTTTGTGAGTTCTTTCCTTTTGATTTCTGAAGCAGCAACTGGAAAAATTGAAAATAGATGCACTAAAAATTAAAAGCATCCCATATTTGTTCAGGTGAGCACTTGTGTGACTTGAGTCATTCAGGACATGCTTAATGGAAGTCAATTTGTAAGTGGCTTGTAGCCAAGTGTTAATGTCATGTAAGTCTCCTTAAGCATTCAGCAGTGCTGTGGAAGGAGGTTGGCTATGTTTTAGGGAGGGAGTTCAGCTTTTAATTGAACTTTCTTGGTTTCTTCAGGTTTAGGTTGGGTTCTTGTGAAACAGTACTGTTTTCAGTCTTATGTTTGTTGACAGGCCATGTATGATGCCATTCAGAAGTTGGATAAAAAATTTGATCTGCTTCATCGTAAGGTCTCGGAAATGCAGCATACTCGTATAAAGCCATTGTTGCTCAAACCTGTGAGTATTAAAGACCTAAGGCATTTATTTTTGACTTAATTCTCTCATTTCCTCTGATGCTTATTTAAAAAAACCCAATCCTTTCAGCAAGATTAAAATTAGTAGCAAATTAGTAGACTTAGAATCTATTTCAATTCAATTACTTGAGATTTCTGACTATGTGCCAGCTTTGGTCTCCTGTGTTGTTATTGACTGGTGGCCACAGATTGGCAGTGACCCCCATCAAATTCAGGATGCTGTGATAGATGCTGTAAAATTCTATTTGTATTGGCATGAACAGAAGTGAATTGTGTAGGTGCATCTTAAACTTCAGTATCTTGCTGTTGCACCTTTGCAATATGTGATGTGTTGTCTCATTGGGTTCTGCAGTTAGAAGAGAATTTAAGCACCAGTCAGGTTGGTTCAATTGACTTACTGAATTTTAGATCTCAGCAGTATGTTGTCATATCCATTACAGTATAAAATTTATTATTTTTCTTAATGAAAACTCCCTTTTAAACATTTTTAACAAGGTTTGATATTGAGTACACAGTATTCATTTTGTTCCTAAATGGTCAATCTACTGTTACCTAAGGAGACACAATATTAGTACTTCTAACATTGATCTTTAAAAGGAAAACATAACAGATGATTTTTGAAAAAGATCATAAAATCCATAATGACTTTTTTGTCAACAACGTTGCCAAGCTTTTAATGTGGCAGAGATGATTCTACTGTCAGGAGATGTCAAGACAACAGTAAGGCCATTTGCTTTAAGGGTGGATGAAGCTGAATTTCTCACATCTGTCAGATATCAGTGGGATACTAGGTTTTATCTGGCATGTGTTTTTGTTTTCAACTCCAAGCTTGTGCTGTCCACACATGGAAAACCACAAGTTTCAGGGAATAAACTGATCTTGTCACCTACAAATGAACCCTGTGCTTTTACCCTCCCCTCTGATATTGTGGGATGGCAGCTGCTTTAATGTTTAGATTTTTGGGTTAAAAGTGACCTGCACCGCTTTTTTTTTTTGGCCTTTGGCCCCCCGGCCCCCCCGAAGGTTTTTATCCCTATAAAGTGTAAGATGCAACCTGCCAGCTATTTTCTTAGGTTCTGCCATTTAAAACCATCAGGAATGCTGTTGGGTTTTTTTATAGCTGTACCGTTGCTGTCCTTGTGAAGGGCTAATGGAATGGTTCTTGGTAAAGGTACTTGGTTTTATTAGGTGATCTCCAAACCTGGGGAAACAGACAGGCTGTCAGAGACATAAGACTTCCTTAAGATCATAGGTTTTTTGAAACTACAAGGGTGAACTATAATGAGATTTCTCTAAAAAACAAACAAACAAAACCACCAAAAATAAAACAAAATAAGAAAAATCCACATCTCATCTACATTTGGTGGTTTCTGCTCAGTGACTTGTGCTTTGAACTAGAATGCATGCTGTATGGTTTTTATTAAAAGTACTTGAAGTGACGGAAAACGTAGCCCATCTCTCAGTTTGTCTGTCTCAGGCTCTTTGGAATCTTCATTGTAGATGAGATCTGAATGTTTAATTTTTCAGCTAACAAGTGAAAGAAGAGAAAGTGTTTGGGTGTTTTCTTGTTTGAAAGGAAGCTAGCTTGGCAGTGGATACATTCCTTGAAAATTCATCAGCCAACGACTGGGTCAATGACTGAAAAAATTTAATTTTTATTTTGCCTATTTAATTTTTTATCAAGCTCTAGAAAGTAATTTTGCCACCACCCCAGGTGGAAAAAATTTGAGACACACTGAAGCTGACAAGATAAATTCGTAGTGTTGCAATTACAAGTGAGAATAGAAGAAAGTAGAGGGAAGGCTAAAACCTGATAACTCTAAGTAAGTGACAGAGACTACTTCAAGGAAGAGTGTGCGGTCAATAGTATAATTACTAAAATCTGGTTTTCCTGGTTTGTTAAAAAAAACCAAACCAAAATTAATCTATGTCTAATTTAACCTTTTAATTGTTTTTTTGAATTACGTTTGCAGAAACCAGTTGGATTTAAATACAGAAGTTCCAGTCATCTACACCCAGGAAAAATAAGAGTACAAAAACACATGGAAAGGGATTTAAGTCTTCATCTTTCTTCATCAGGCCAGGGAGGGCATAGCCCAGTTGTAAGGGTTGCTTTACAAAATGGCCACGTTCAAGTGAATTCCAAAGTGAAACATGCCCAGCAGAGCTTCCAGCTTGAATCTCAGCAGCCTGAGCAGCCTGTTGGAAGGGAGAGCCCACCACTCCCCACTATAGTTTCTACACATTCATTGCATTCATCATACACAGCAACTAATGGATTGCCTGACCTTTCACCACAATCAAATCTTGCTCCCAGTATTGTGGAAAGTACTGTCAACTTTGCATCTTCACCAGTGGCATCCCCATCAATACCAGCACCATCTGAGCCCAGTAATGAAAATAATGCTGTGGAGTTGAACTACAGAAATACATCTGAGGATGTGAATATTAGTGAAGAACTACCATCTTCTTCAGTCTTCATCAATCCTAACTTTGGTGAGTTCCTTTGCGAGAAATAGTCAGAAACAAAAGCTAAAAGAAATGGCTGGTACTACCACAAACTTTGATTTACAGTAGGTGCTTTGGATTCTTTTAACTCTAGGCTCTTTTTCTCTCGTAATGTAACCTTTTTTAACCTGTGTATAATTCACAAGCAATGTGTGCATGCTATCCATGTGTTGGAGGAGGAAAAAGAGATTGCCACAAAAGCTAAGTGAGTCATATACCTGTGTGCATGTTTTAAGAAAGCAGCTTACCTGATCTGTGTGAAGGAAATACCTGTTTTCTTCTTGTGGGGGATTTTATCCATGAAAAATCCTTTCTATACTCAAAGCCTGCAGTGTTTGCTTTCTTTCAAAATACTTCATTCCATAGGAAAAGAAGAATTCTATAGATCTTTGCATTATAATAAAGATACACATATAACATAGCACCATGTATTAAAAACTAATGTCTTCTTAAAGTGTAAATGCCCCAAGTTATGTGCAAGGCTGAGCTATGACTTTTTCATTGCTTTTGGCCTAAAAAGTAAGTTTGTACAGCTGAAGAGCGGCATGAATAGTAGATGAAATACTCAGCTGTCTATCTAAAAATTTGTGAACAATCTGTGATTTAGCAGTTCTATGTATGGATATGCCACTCTTCACGAGTCAGTGTCTTGAAAACATACATGGTATCTGCACATGTAAAATAGGCCAGTGTGAACATTGTGGACAATTGGCTGTTTAATGTATTTTCTTGGGTGTTTTGATTTCACTTAGTTATATTGGTGGTTAATGTGAATCAAAAATACACTTCTGCTACCATTCCAATTTAAAGCTGCTTTTGTAAGAGCAAAGATGAGCAGTAATACATAGTAGAATTAACTGTAGTAGAGAACATACTCTGAAAGTCAAGAGAAAGAGTTTGAAAAAATGTTCTAACAACTTGCTTGAGATTTTAAATATTTTTCTTTGAATGTTTATGTTTTACAAAAGAGTTTGTTGGTGACCCAGCAAGAAATGTAAAAGTTCTTGGAAACCATTTGTTGAAGGCTCAGCAAAAGACTAAACCCAAGTATGCAGCGCGCCACTTGGTTCGTGTCTTGTTCCCCAAGAAGACTTTATTGTGCAGCATTATGGGAGCAAGTGCACGAGGGCGCAGGACATTGGACCCAAACAAAATTGCTGCAATAAGAGGTACGTTACCTTTCAAAATGCACAGTTTTACTTCTTTCATGCTTAACGAAGTTTTGAACTTATGAGGAGCCCTTTTCTGTATGTTTCTGGCTAATCATTGTCTGACAGCTGATGAACACATAAATGCCATAGTGGATGTGCTCCACTGTACAATATCTTTTTGTTTTGAAAGTCCTGCTTTGTAATAATCAATGTTCATTTTTCTTCAATGTGGATAAAACAATTCCAGTTTCTTCTAGTTTTATGTACAACATGTTCATCACTCATGCTTGCTATCTCTGAATTTTTAATTGCGGTTTATTTTGTGTTTGTGTGTGCCATGGATTTTGTCAGTGATTTTCTGTTTGGTTGATTTGGGTTGGTTTATGGCCATGGTATACGTGGGACAAACATTAACTGGTGTTTTTGAAACATTCTTATGTGCGATTCTCTTGATTGAGAAATGGTGAAGATGGAGGGGGCTTTTTTTTATAAATGTCAAGTCATTTACACAGATCCCATGGCACGTACGTATTAAAGGGTTAAAATTGAGTGTGATTATATAAACCATGTGAAATAGTTGCAGCAACAGCATTACCCTGTCTCTGTTCTTTTACAGGGGTGGTGGTGGTTTTGGAGTTTTTTTTTAAGTTAGTGCGATAAATCATGCATTTCCTCTAATTCTAGCAGGAAATGTTTAATATAATAAAAGCATTATTCACAACATCTCAAAAAGTATCACAGAACATCTTGAATTCATAGTGCTTCTTAGTTTCAAAATATAAGTTTATTATCTTTATTTTTCAATGGAAGTCTGAAGCTTGTAAATGGAGAACAGGAAACATGAAGCATTAGTTAGCTTTCTCTCTGTTTCTAAATTAGGATACTTCTAAATACTGGCCCTTGTCATGAAGCTTAAAGCATTTTGTGTATTTTATATGTAGAGTTTCTTGCAACCAACTTTCCAACCTATGATTTGAGCGAGCATGGAAAAGACTGGAAGACCTGTATCACAAATGTCAATGCTATGATCCGCTGTTTACGCTCTGAAACCAAAGCAAACTCAGCAAGTTCGCCGAAGGTGATCATTTATTAAGTATTAAGTTTGTGCTTTTTTCTCAGATGAATTATTTGACCTCCTCATGGTACAAGTGCTGTAACTGGAAATTCCTTGGATTCTGTCTCTGCATTGCTCAGAGCAGGCCTGCTGACTGCAGCACTGGTTCCATGTTGGGAATACTGGAATATGCCTTTCTCTTGGTCTGCCTCTTCCTGCTCCTGTGTCCAAAGTTCAGTTAAGATATGTTCAGGCATAGGATACTAAAAGGAAAGCACTGCAAACATTGCCCAGAAGTAGTGTCAAATTTGATTGAGAGCTTAAACAAGTAGCTGGTAGCACTTGTTTTCACCTGCTTTTTTTTTTCAGGTATATCCAGCCATGCATTTCAGTTTTATATTGACTGAAACATCACTCCCAAAACACCTCAAACTCCATTTACCTCTGCTTCTAAAATGCTCTGTGCACATCTTTCAATACTTACTAACTGTTCCACCTGTAGTTTTCATGATAGAAATTCAGTCATAACTATATTGTAAATATCTGAAATCTAATTTATGCTAAATGTGAAGTAAGCTGGAACACTAATTAGAAAACTGGTAGGCTTCTCTCAGTGCTGCATGTACTAACCTCATTTAATGTTTCAGGAGACAGCTGAGGGAAAAGAAGAAGTGACTGATGCTCCTGATACATCTCATTGGGTAGATTTAAATTATAAAGAAGATAGTGGAGACAATTCTCAAAACTCTCAGAAAATGACTGGCTCCACAACTGACACATTGCAGAATTCAGGACTGGATAAGTTTCCAGAAGCTTTCCACATATCTTCGGTCAAGAAACAACAGTGTTTGGAACCAATGGGTAAACTAAGAAATTTCTGTTTCCTGGAATTGCTTGTTACATTTTAAATGGTCAGTGAGAGGCAGAAGATGCTACTGTAGGTATAATTGTATAGTAAAGGGATTTTCTGAACTATGTGACTCCTCTTTTTCTCTTGAGGCAGTCACTTGGTGTATACATAGTAAGTCTTTTTGAGAATGAACAAGAACGTTATATCTGGCTAACAGAATTTGTGTTTGCATTTACCAGTGACCCACAATGCATATCCACTCTCACATTGGGAAGTTCAGCTTCAGTTACTCCATTCAGTTGCCCTGGCTTTTTTCTTTTATTTGGTAGATATTCTGCCTTAAACAAGCAATCTAGCTCAGAATAGCTAATGAATGGTATTGCAATTTCAGAAGAAAAAGCACACCTTTCTGCAAAACTGACTCTTTAGGGCAATAAAAATCTTAAAGCAGCCTTTATATTTTCACTTTTTTTAAGGAAAGTGTGCAATATACAAATGAATTGGGAAAAAAATCCATGTAGCACTTGTGATGCTTAGAGACCCTCAAGGAAAATGAGCTTAGTTGCCCTTGGAAGTAATTTATTTGATTGGGATCACTTTGGGGCTGTATCAGCTCTGTTCCTGCACCCAAGATTTGTTAGTCAGATCCCACAGACCTGTCTATGTACTAAAAATCTTGCATTTTTTCTTACTGATGTTTGCAGTGAAGTCAGGTGGAAGTAGTTAAAAAATATTCACTCTTTTTCTGTTTCCACTTACAGGATCTAAGCACCACTGAAATAGCAGAACTTTTATTTACTTACATACTTGGAAAAGCATCATCTTTTCGCATGAGATGAAAACAAGTTAGAAAGCAATCATTAATAGTGCAGATTGCACTGCTGAAGACAGATCAGAAGTACTGTTACATGGTTGTAAACCACGCAGGGTTTTCTGGCTGCTTGGCCATGTGTCTGCAATGTGTTTCACATTAGCATTAGCCATAGTGTTACAATTTTGGTCTGGTCATTCCAAGTAAGGAGGGCAGTTTCTGGGTGAACATTTTGTGTTAGTTTTGATTTAATACAGCCGCTTTGAAGCATGGTCAGTGTTGGATGAGTAAAATATCTCTCTTCCCTCCATGACATCTTCTCTAGAACCTCTTGGGAGCCCATGGCGCAATGTTCAGTTGCCTTTCTCAGTCATTTATGTCGCTAAGGGGAAGACACGGCCAGAGTTGTCAGCTCGCTTCCTAATTCGTCATATGTTCCCTGAAGAAGTGCTGGTGAAAAGCAACGTGTATGGTAGTCTTGATCGTGGCATGAGCCCACTGGATTCCAATAAAATTAATGCTCTCAGAGGTAAGTAAGAAAATCTCTGTTAAATCATAATGTGGGGAAACTAATAAGAGTATTAACTTTGTATCCTGTGAACAAAGCATGGAGCTTCAGAAATTACTCTGTGAAACTGTTCTTACAGGCATTTCTGCAAGCAGTGGAACAAATTAGGAGGAAGTAGATGAAGTTGTATTTTAGGAGCTCAAGAAATTCTTCAGCTCATGAACCTGGTTTGTATGGGAAAAGTCAGTTGCCATGACATTGGCTTGAAAGGGCAATGCAGTGGGAGATGGAAGCAATCCCTGAGGATTCTGGAGGACATCAGAGATAATTTCTTGATACAGGGGCTGTGTAGATGAAGCACAAAGCAGAGATGTCATGTACAGCAGGTTATGGCTCCCTTCACAAAAAGGGTTGTTGTGTGATAATTGGTGGTGGCATTGCCTGTAGAGATTATGAAACTGTGGGCCCTGAGGTCCTGAGTAGAGTTAGAAGGGTCCAAGTATATATAGGCTCTATATCTTGGGAGAGCAGACTTTGACATATTTGGGAAAGTCTCAGATGGGAGCTTGTGAGAGACAGCTCTGAATAGGAGAGAAGCTCATGGAAGTTGGCAGATCTTTAAGGACAGCCTTCTGCGAGCACATCAGAGTCCATCTTGATGCTTAGGAGAACTGAGAGAGTTACGGGGAGACAAGTTGGGCTAAGCAGGGAATTCATAACTGAGCTCTGGAGCAAAAAAGCCACATGTAGAGATTGGAAGCAAGGAGAGCTTATGAAGTGGAATTTAGCAACTGTTGTGGTTTAACTCATCAGGTAGCTAAACACCACACAGCTGCTTGCTCACCTTCTTCCTCTGTGTCCTGTTCCCCCGCCCCACCCACTGGGATGGGGGAGAGAACTGGGGAAGAAGGACTGCCTCTGAGGGTACAGCATTCATGCTAAATAAAATGGAGCTGTGGCTCACACCCTCTGGGGTAATGTCTGGGCATAGCCTGAGGGACAGAGCATGCCAGAAACCATTCCCAGTATGGCAACCATTAGCTGGGAAACTTTGCCACTTAAATGTCTATATAGGCATGTAGATGTATTTTCTTTCTTGACATTTTGAGCTTAAGAAGCATTCAGAAGATCTGTTAAGTGTGTCTTAGGGCTGCAGGAACACCATGTAGGCCACAGAGCAGATGAGAGACAAATCCTGTGTGTTGTGGTTGCAGCCAGGCCGTGTCACTTGGCTCTGGGGCCAGAGGATAGTCTCTGGCCCTGTTTCGTTGAACACAGCCTGACTGGATGGCAGCACCAGCTCCCTGAATGTTACCCTGCAGAGCAGGAAGGGTCCCTAAGTATAGCCTTACTATAGTCCCAAAGATTGGTCAGTTTTGGTGAGAGAAAAGACGTAACTTTAAAAGCCATTTTGTGGACCATGCTCAGAGGCTCTGTAGACCTTGTAGGAATTCCAGTTCTGTGCTGTTCCTCTGAGGCCAAGTATTCTTGAATTTACTGTTGGGGATGGAAGTAAAAAGAGCCTGCTGCTGTTTCAGCCAACAGCTTGTGTATCCTTCCTCAGCATAGTTTATACCAGGAGCATCATAAGGCACACTTACTCTCCCCTTTACCTCTCCTCCTGGAGCAGAGTGAACTGCAAGAGCACAAGTTTTTATTTCAAGTTATTTTCTTCCTTCAGACGAAAGTTTTTCTGGCAAAATGGGTTTCTAGGTTTTTAACTACAAGTTAAAATACTAACTGTAAACAATGATACTCAGATTTTTGCTGTTACATGGAAGAACAAAGCTGACACAATGTCTACTAGCTATACCTTTCTACTGTGAAGGCAAATCTAGATGTTAATCAGAGAAGGAGAAGCAATATTGCCTTTGATTTGAAATTACAGATGAGATTTCCTTTTTAGTGTTTATTTAAGTCTTTTAGAGGTTTGCTTAGAGAAAATGTGTAATTCAGCTCAGCTCAGAAGGACAATCACTCCTCAATAACTTTAAAAACCGATTTTAATTTTGGTTTTAAGCTACTCATTTTAAACTACTCATTTTACTCATGGAAGGGGTGAAAGGTACCATAGTCCTACCCTTTTCATGTCATTGCTACCAAACTCAAGTATTTGTTTACTGATCTTATTTGCAGTACCGTAAGGAATGAGCTCTCGCAGTTTTTCTGTCCCTGTGTTTCCTTTACACCTGTGTTATGCTGAATTGCTGTGTTTAATTTTAGTGAGTATAGTTGTCAGAGTGCTCAAGGAGTGCTTGGTCCTGCTTAATACTGGTCATTCTGAAATGGAGGCCCAGGTTTTTCTTTGCTAGCTGACCACATTAGAAGCTGAAGTTATTCAGCACTTAAAGGATCAAGACCACATACATGGTCATGTTTTCTTTTCATATTTTGTTCTTATGCTTAGACCTTTTTTTACTCATTTTCAAATCTAACAGAAAGAGGGAAAACAGTATCTGCCCTGCTTTGCTTTTCAAGGCTTGTAATATGCCTAGCTGTCCTGGTTTGGTAGCATGCACTTGTTCTAGTTTAATTAGATCCAGAAAGATTATATAGCTTGCATAAATAATTGATAACTCACTATTACATATTTGTTTATTTTTAGACTTTCTTCAAGAGAATTTTCCATCCTTTGATCTAAATGAAAGTGGATTTGATTGGAAGGCATGCGTGGCTGCCATAAACAGCACAATCCGCAGTCTCAGACACGAGCTTAAAAAGGCTACGTCTGGAATCCGGCAGAGGGCCCTGGCAGTGCCGCCCTTGAGGGCAGAGTCCCCCAAAGAATCCCACTTCCGTAAAGCCAGTGGAAAGCAACACTCTCATCTCAAAAGTTGAAGCTCTCTAACAGCTGTCTCAAATCTTAGTTTAGCAGGTTTTTATTAATTCTGTGTAGAAGCCTGTAACATCAAGCTGTCCTATTCAACTGAGTTGTCAGCAGCACTAAATAATATCACTTCATGAGACCAAAGTTAGCAGAAGACTTGGGAGCCCTAACTCTTCGCATAAGTAGCGTTTGTGCTCCTCAGAAATGATTTTCACTGTTCCCTATAGCATTTGCAATGTGCTCTCTCCTAAAAGCATCTTACTCTCATGATTCATTGAATCTGAAAGATTAATCTGATTAGAAAAGATGCACTGTGCATCAGTTCAGCAGAAGCAGATGGAAAAGAGGAGAGGAAAGAGTGGTCCTCCTTGGAGGATGAATCACAGCCAGCTAAATTATCTCATTATGTGTGAGGAATTAAATTTGCTTTGACAATTGGATATCTTCAGCAAAAATATCAGAAAGGAAAAAATCTTTTAAATTGCATTTTGTTAACTTGTTGTATCTGGACTTGATGATCTTGGAGGTCTTTTCCAACCTATGATCTCTCACATTTTTGCCTGCTATAGCAGTCTTTTTTGTAGGATAAGAGGCAGACAACAGTGTAAGTACAGCTGGTAATACTGCTTTGCTCTGATTTAGTTCTATAAAAAGGACAAAAAAACCATCCAAAACAAACAATCCAATGGTTGGTTCTGTTTTTTCTTAATGAAATTTAAGGAAAATACTTCTTCAGGATCCTGGACTCCACCATTTTGTGGTTATTGCAGCTGAGGCTTCACATTTTCAGCAAATCCCTTGTTGCAGGTGCATATGAGGTCCAGAAAAGCACCTCTCTGTCAATAATAAATGTTCATGCCTTTGCCTTTCCTTTCTGTCCACATAAGACTCAGATTTATTAGTGCACTAAGTTATATATTTAAAAAAAAAGAACAAACCAAACAAGCTAATTTTAACAAACTAATTTTCAAAATCACTTGGATGTTGAACTCTTAAAAATAAATAAAAATTAATTACCATATATATTCAATTTCACATCTTGTTCAGTTTCATTTGTAAGTTAAAATTCAACAGTAGTACCTGTACAGAAATTAATGGGGTTTTTTGTTGGGTAGGTTCTTTGGGATTTTTTTGTTCATTTGTTTTCAAAAGAGGAAGTAATCACAGAATCGTAAAATATGCTGAGTTGCAAGGGACATAGCAGGATCATCAAGTCCGACTCCTGACTGTGTACAGGACCATCCCCAAAAATGATACCATGTGCCTGAGAGCACTGTCCAAATGCTTTTTGAACTCTTGTCAGGCGTAGTGCTGTGACCACTTCCCTGGGGAGCCTGTTCCAGTGCCCAACCATTCTGTGGGTGAAGAACCTTTTCCTGATATCCAACCTAAACCTCCCCTGACTCAGCTTCATGCCATTCCCTTGGGTCCTGACACTGGTCACAAGAGTGAAGAGATCAGTGCCTGCCCTTCCACTTCCCCTCATCAGGATGTTGAAGACCACAATGAGGTCTCCCCTCAGTCTCCTCCAGGCTGAACAAACCAAGTGACCCCAAAGTGCCCCCAGCACTCAAGGTGAGGCTGCCCCAGTGCAGAGCAGAGCAGGACAATCCCCTCCCTGGCCGGGCTGGTGATGCTGTGCCTTTTGTCCCCCAGGACACAGCTGACCCTCCTGGCTGCCAGGGCACTGCTGACTCATGTTCAACTTGCCATTGACCAGGACCCCCAGGTCCCTTTGCATAGCTGCTCTCCAGCCTCTCGTTGCCCAGTCTATGCACAGAGTCAGGGTTGCCCTGTTCCAGGTGCAGAATCCAGCACTTGCCCTTGTTAAACTCCATACGGTTGGTATAAGCCTTTCTGCGTCAGTCACACGGTCCTCCCAGTATCTGTACTGGCTGACTGGTGTGTGAACTTGCCTTGCCACTTGTGTTGGGTCTGAGTGCAGTCTCAGACATCCAACTTCTTCACAGAAGGAAGCTTCTTGGAAGACTGGCATAGGAAGTGGATTTTACCTGTGAAAGTTGTGGAAACTGGGGCTTCCAAAATAATGCCTGTACATAGCAGAATTAGATTGAACTAAATCTGTCCTCTCCTAGGCAAAGGTTTTATGGTTTGTTTGCTAGCAATAGGATAAAACTGAACTTATTCTCACTTCACCTGCTGTTCATAACAGTCTGTATTATATGGAGTATAGGATCAGCTTTTTAATTGCAAGTTAGGATATGCAACGGCCTTATCAAATATAAAATTAGTTGGTAATTTAAGTTCCTTCTGCCACCTCTTTGCAGAAGTCCTCTGTAGGATTCAAGAATTAGACTGAATTTCTGTTTTTCTTTTCTTACTAGAAATGTACTGCAAATTTGGTTGTTCTGGTGTACTATTAACAAATTCTTGTTACTGTTCTAAACAGTCCTTATTGTAAATGGCAAGAACTTTGTTGTGTATAGGTATTACTAGTTCCAGCCTCAGAAAAAGCCAAAAATGCTTATATTTTTTCAGTAGTTTTATGAATTTTTTTCACTGCCCTTCACAGATTTTAATGGTAGAAGGATATATTTATTGAATGACATGTCTGGCACTGAAATCTGTTAAGTGTGGTGCATACCTATAGTTTCCATATTGAAAAGAAAATTGAATTAATTGAAGTAGAAATAGTTTTCTTGTTTCTGTTTCGAATGTATCAAATTTTGCTAACTTTTATAAAGTAAAATTAAAGTATTTTGCTGTTAGGAATAAAGTATTTTAAAAATAAAACTAGCATATAGCTCTTTGACTACATATGTGTCTTAAGTATTTCTTGCGTCATGGATCTACAGTTCAAGTACAGTTTTCATCTGAAAAGATTTTTCTGATGTCCTTTGAAGAACCAGGGCTTTGAGAGATCATCTAGTTGAGGTGAGATGATTTCCAAATTTAGACTGCCTTCACTGTAAACCAAAGCAAACTCTTCTGGACTTGACTTGTCAGTTACAGCTGTGTGTGAGTTACCCAAAACAGAGCTTTCCACAAAAGGGTAGGAGTTGAGTAAAATTTTTAAGAAAGTTCTTTAAACTGATGAATTAGGAGATGAGGCCTTGTTCATGCAGTGGCATACGTTTCTGTGTTAGTCCTTATCCAAGGAATAAAACAGGGCTGTCGGGAAGCACTCGGGATTCACTGCCAGGTTCTGTGGATCCCTGGATGTGACCTAAGGAGTGAACAGTTGTTTGCTGCACTTCACCTCAGGGAGCAGCTTGAGCAGCCTGGGCCGGGCACCCACAGCACAGGCAGCATGTGCCCTTGCCAGCACGGTGCTCTCGTGCCGGTCACTGCCCAGCAGTGGCCACTGCGAGGGCCACAGGGGATGGGGGGGAGAGTCAGGCCCAGAATCGCTCAGCAGCACCGTGGGTGTGAGTGTCACCCAGGAGCCAGCGCCAAGCAGGACTGGGAACGTGGCTGTGCGCGGGACGCGCTTCCCCTGCCCAGTGAGGGGGTCCAGGGGATGGGGCTGGCAGGGCCAGCCTGCAGCACAGCCCTGCAGGGGGTGAGGTCCTGGGCCCAGGCACAGCAGTGGCCAAGAGGGCCAGGGCCAGGCTGCTCAGGGCACCTGGGGGATCTTGGTGCAGCCTTCAGGCTCTGATCAGAAGTTTTGCCGGTTCCACAGCGTGGCTGTAAACAACCCATCTTACAGCTGTGTTCAGCTTTTATAACCAGAACTCGTTCCTTAGGACAATATCGGTACTTGTTATTTTCTTCAAGGGTTTATTCAGATAGTCATAGGATTTTAGAATAGGCTGTAGGAAGAGCTCAATATTTATGCAGTTCTTTATTTGTATTTTTGTATAGGTATGGCAGTGTGATAATTTTGTAGGTCTCTTGTATAATTACCATTTCCTTTTATTCGGTGTATGGTATGATGATACCTGTGCCTGACGTGAGAACTCTAAATGTCACCTGAACTACAGGCTTATGTAAGTGTTTAGCTTACAACTTCAGCATAGATTTTTTTTTTTTTTAGTATTCCGCCTCCAGCTTTCAACCTCAAGTGGTAAAGTGACATTGATTGTACTACTCCATGAAATTGGCTTCAGTACTGGAAGCAAGTCTGTCCATCGGGTGGCTTGAAGGGTTATAGCACCACCTACCGAGACCCAAGAGTTTTTCTGAGAAACTGAAAACCTCCCTGACTGAAACAAACACTGAATATTCTACACAGTCATGCCATTCTGAGAATTTGATTGGTGCTCTCACTGGAAATTTGAAGTTCCACTTCTACCTGTGCTTTATCCTTTTAAGCTAAATCTTCCCATTTAAAAATGATCTAATTTGAGTTGGGATTGTTTTTTCAGTGAGATGTTATTCTTTTTTTAGTTGCTTTTAATATCATCTGTAAATCTTTAACACATGGGGCAACTGTTCACATACAGTTTTGTATGAGTAATAAAATGTGGAAGTGATGGAACACCAGGTTCAGCATCCTCTTTTCTCACAGCCTTAGCAAATTCTTTGGCATTTAATCTGCTATTGTGAACTTTCCAAAGGTGGCATCTGCTTTGTAGGCCCATTGCCTTGGTTTAACCCCAGCTGGCAACTAAGCCCCATGCAGTTCACTCACCCCAGTGGGATGGGGGAGGGGAGTCTGAAGGGTAGAAGTGAGAAAACTCATGGATTGAGATAAATACAGTTTAACAGGTCAAACAAAACAAGGAATTCATTCACCACATCCCACAGGCAGGCCGGTGTTCAGCCACCCTCAGGAAAGCTGAGCTCCATCACATGTAAGGGTGCCTTGGGAAGACAAACACTGTGTCTCTGAATATCCTCTCCTTCATTCCTCTCCCCCAGCTCTCTAGGCTGGGCATGATGCCACGTGGTGTGGGATATTCCTATGGTCAGCTGGGGTCAGCTGCCCTGGTTGTGTCCTCTCCCAACCCCTTGTGCACCCCCAGCACTCTCACTGCTGGGTTGGGGTGAGGAGCAGAAAAGGCCGTGACTGTGCAAATGCTGCTCAGCAATAGGGAAAATGCATCTGCATTGTCAGCCCTGTTTCCAGCACAAACCCAAAACCCATACTAGCTATTGTGAAGAGAATTAACTCTGCCCCAGCCAAAGCCAGCACACCATCGAGGAAGAGAACTTCAGAGCCATCAGAAGGCAGCCAGAGGCTTGGGAAATTCCCAAACTCGGTGAAGCAACCACAGGTAGTCCAGAAGGACATCTTTCTGCCTGTACTGTCAGGTTTCAGAGGGTGGTGTAATAATATTGGAGGCCAGAAGACATTTAAAAATGTCTGGGTGCCTCGTTAGAGGCGGGAAATGTTCCATGGCAGAATAACAAACCAGCCCAAATTTCCTTAGATTTGCAAATGATTGTTTAGGTGTCTGCAAGGAATGGGTCTAAGTAAGTTGGATTTTGAGAGCAGTTTTTGTATTGCATCCTACTTTTGTTCTCGTTGCCCAGAGCATGAATCTTCACTCAGATTTGGCAACAAATGTTCTGAAAGGGCTTAAGTTTCTGATCCACAAGATAGTTCCTTTCCTTACCAGTTCCGCAGGCAGGAAATTTCAGCAGGAAAGGGAAAGCTTTTTAAGTTGACACTGAGGAGGGTGGGGGCAGAGAATAGAATCATATTTTACATTCCTCACTTGCATACTGCCATGCTTGTTTTAATGCCTATAGGAAAGGAGTGAACAGAGCAGTCAGGTGCTTGGGACATGAAAATGAAGTAGGTAGGCACATATTTTTCCCCAATTGTCAAAGAAGGATGGAAACACTGAAGAAATTAATAGTAATGCATTACTGACATGATTGGTTTTGTTTAAATGTTTTTTGCAGATGATTCACTGCCACTAAACTAAAAAAAGTGAGAAAAATACAGGGGGTTTTTTTCAAAGAAACCTTAAAAAAAAACTAACCAAAAAACCCAAAAAAACAGGTGCCACAAAACAACAACAAAAACCTCAAAGCCTTCTGCCACTTCGTCCAAGAGGCCAAAGATAACACTACAGTGTCCTGTTTTCTGTTCCCCTTTTGCCACTGCTCTGAAGGAAGAATTAGTTTTCTACTTTATGGTTATGACCTTCTTGGAAATAAATTCAGCCACTGAAAGCAGCAATCTATTAAAATATTCTTGTTTTCCACACATTGCAGAAATCTTAAATTCCAGTAAGATAGTTTTCCATAAAGCATTTTTTCCATCCTTGAATGTATTTGGATTATAAGTGAGGAATATTTTTCTGCTGTGTAGTCTCATGGAGGTGCTGGTTGAGCATATTTTGTCCACCCCTTTTTTTTTTTCAAGAACATAGTTTTACAGAGCTACGCTTTCAGTGTTCATTGGTAGCAGAGATAAACAAAACCAAATATTTGTAAAAATCTTTACTCTCCTCCATGTAGCCAGTGAGGTGGTTTTCCATGGAGAACTTGGTTTTGAATGTAATTTCTTTTTGTCTCTTGCAACTGTAAAAACAGTAAAAGATATCTTTACTATGACAGGACAACAAAGATGGCATACTCTTTATAAAAGGGAAAAAAACCAACTACCACATCCCAAGCATTGATTTTTTTTTTTTTCCTACTTTTGTGGCTTTTCTGAATTTCATTTTAAATATGCACTTGACCTAAGAAAGTATTTTCTCAGAAACTCTGGGTAAAACTTAGTCTTGCATAGTCTGGAAGCAAATCTAGTCAAACCTTTGCTTGGCTTTGGGTTTATCACACTTGAGCCTATGGCCCAGTTCTGCAAGCATCTGGGGGTGTGACTTCCATCTTATTTATGATTCCTCAAGGTAGGAAAGATTAACATATGGAAACACAGTCCAAACATCATGCAAATAATTTTTTTTAAATTGTAATAGCTCACCAAATGATCACAAGGAACGAATGTAGGAAATAGGTGTTGTGGTCACTCAGAAAAGCTTTACAAATTTAGTTCTTCCCTCCTCCTGGGGGTGTCTGTCCTCATCCTAAGTGAGTAAGTAATACACCCCAGCTGGTAGTTCAGCACAAGGACCCTGGACTCTGAACAGCAGTGGCTGAGTTGCCTGCCCAAATACTCTTCTTCTGACTTTTGTGAAGTAGGAAGAAAGACCAAGAGGAGTGACAATGCCTGAGGCTGTCACAAATCTCTCGCCAAAGCGCCGAGACAGGCAGTAGAAACATCTCCATAATCCAAAGTACTGAAGATTATATTTCTGCATTTTACAAAGCAGTTGGGATTCACTGGTTGCTATTGTGACCTGCTACAGTGCGGATACTGTAACATGCATATATCAAACCAGGAATCCCGTGGAAAGGAAATATATATGGACAGACAGATTCTTGATAGCTGTTTCAGAGAGATGTTTATTTCTCCAGCCGCATGGCCGGAGCTCTGCCGAGGAACTGCTACAGTCACGGGACCAAGGGTCCTTCTGCCCGCGCAGGGAACACAAACCAACCAATGGGAACGAGGCTGAGCAGGGGCAGGGAAACCCCGTGTCTGTGCCCTCAGGGCCCCTCTCCCAGGGCTACACGGCAGGGGAGGGACCCCAACACCTCACCCGTTTTATTTTAATAAAAGGAGAATGAAAACAACTGGATAAACATAACAAGAACAGTTTCAAAACAAAACAAGCCACCCTCCTGAGTCTTTAAATGTCCAAACAGATTCTGTGGAACATCTTAGGGCTGACAGAAGGGAGACAGAACTCTCTGAGCATGCTTTGTGGGGAAACTGAGGCAGGAGAGGGTTTAACTTCTTCCCTCCCCCTTTTCATCCCCCACTCGGCATTGGAAAGGGATTTTTGGGGAAACAATTGGCAAAGGCATGGTTTTGTGAGGGAAACCATGGGTGAAAAAACAGATTGGGAATACACTGGGGGTAATAGGACATAGGGTAAAAGGGAAAGGTGGGATTAGGAAAGGGAGACTGTAGGGGGGACTTACAATAGAGATACTGTCTAACATGATTATGATTTTTAGCATATATACTGCCTTTTACAGGAACACCATCAGGCCCAGTGACCTGCGATGCTTGTAACCCTTTTCTACCTTGTATAATTTTGAATTCCACCACCTCTCCATCTCCCAAGCTTGGGATGCGTTTTTCAGGGTTATTCTTTTTAATAGCCGTTCTATGCACGAATATGTCTTGCTGGTTGTCACACCTTGTTCTAAAACCATAATTTTGCTTAACATTATACCATTTTACTATCCCTAAGATCTTAGCTACTATGATCTTTTCCTTTTTCCGAGTGGCTGCTGTTTTCTGTCTCGCTGCGTCTTTGCTCTCTCCTTCGGTCGCTCCCGTGTTGGAATTGTCGGGGCTGCTGGTGCCTGCGCGCTCTTCCCGGGGTCGTGTTCGGGGCTGCGCGGGCCAGGTCGGGCCGCACCGCTCAGTTCTCTGTGCGTCGCCTCCTCTGGTCGCAGCTTCGCTGCCGATGCCGGGCGCTGTACCGACATCTCGGCTGGGCCCCGAGCGACGACCCCCCCACGCCCTGCTCCAGCGCGCGTCTCGGCTGGGTGCGGCTCAGTTCTACCGCTACCGCCACCAGCCACCGCCCGCGCGCCGCCTCTCTCGGTCGGGCGTTCATGGGGCTCGCTCCACCACGCACTGCGCGGGGCCATGCGGGCTCCGCTGGGTCCCGCTGTGCCTCGCTCTGCCGCCGACACTGCGGCTCGCGCAGCTCCGCCCGCACCTGGGAACTGCCTCGCTGCTGCTTGCAGAGTGCTCGGTGCACGTGGCCTGGGCCGCACGGTCCCTGCGCCAGGCTTCCCTTCGCCAGGACACAGCTGACATTGCTCAACAGTCTCGGAAATTAAATAATATTCACGAAAATATTCTTCCATCGGCATATATTTTGACTCCAATATTAACTGTGTCCAAACGGCCTTCCAAAAGCCCTTGGTAAGAATTAAATCCCAAGAAACACAGAAAAAGTTCTTAAACAACCATGCCAGGAAGTGTTTCAGTTCTTTTTGAGCTTGAATCAAGCTAAAATTTACAAATCGTTGTTCAAGAATCTTTTTAAGTTTAAGATAAATGTCCATATGCATCTCTGAAAGCCAAGAGTCTTCCCACGGTTCCTCCATAGTTTAGATATGGAATAGCAAAACAAAACCAAGAAGAGGAATCCAAAGTTTCCATGGTTTACTCACACAAATCAGTCGCTTAGGGATCGGGGATCGTTCTGCTCACAATTCTCCACCACTTGCTACATTGCGGATACTGCAACATGCATATATCAAACCAAGAGTCCCGTGGAAAGGAAATATATATGGACAGACAGATTCTTGCTAGATGTTTCAGAGAGATGTTTATTTCTCCAGCCGCATGGCCGGAGCTCTGCCGAGGAACTGCTACAGTCACGGGACCAAGGGTCCTTCTGCCCGCGCAGGGAACACAAACCAACCAATGGGAACGAGGCTGAGCAGGGGCAGGGAAACCCCGTGTCTGTCCCCTAGGGCCCCTCTCCCAGGACCACATGGCAGGGGGGGAGGCCCCAACAGTGACCATGTTCTTAGATCCCTGTGACAGAGGGACCTAAGAACATGGTTTCTACTCTCTGTCTTAATTTCTCAAAAAAAGTCTATTCAATTAAATGTCAGGAAAATGACAGTGATCATTAACAAAAGCCACTCTTTTGCAGGGTAGAGGGATCCTGAAACCATGACAAGTAAGCTTTCTGGGCCAGGGCTCATTTTATTTCTGTTTCTATACACAATGCTTTGCGCAAAACTGTTTCTGAGCAGAAAACCCATCAGCACTACAGTAATTAACTAAATTCTGGTCTTTATTTGAGGGTCTGATACAAACACAATTGAAACTGAGAGTATTCTCTCTGCAATTCCTAGCGGACATAGGCAAAATTATTTGAAATGTATATATATAAAAATTTTGAATGGATATATAGATATATTTTATGTATAATTTCAAATTTTATATGGATTATGTGTGAATAAAAACAGATTAAGCTATAACCATTTTGAAATAGCTTTTGTAATGAATATTATGTCTTCAGCCAGGGGAACAAATGCAAATGCATCTCATTTCCAGCTGCAGATGAGTTGAAATGTGGAGTCCCTAACCCTACACGCACACTTTGAACACTTTTTTTTCTTTCTGCTGACAGCCTTTTAGCAGCATCCCCTCAGGAGGCTTATATTATAAAGTGTAATCTATCTTCTGTTTGATGAATTCTAGGATATTTAAAGAAAAAGTGCTGAAAGAAGCAGACTTGCTGCTGAACCCCTTGTCCTGAATCAATTTCCTAGTCCAATGTGCCTGTAACTGCTGAAGCCCTGCTTACCCTTATGTTAGGATTAAGTATCCTATATGCTAGAACATAGATATTTTCTTTATCTAGTGCCTCCTCGCTCTGACTCCCCCTTTTCTGCCTACACCCTGTAGCCCTGAGCGACCCTTCTGTCCCCACTTTGTCACAGAATGAACCCATCCAAATCAGCCCCAGCTGGAGCCTTTCCCCACTGAAATGCCCATCTGATTCCCTTCTTTCCCAGCTCCGCAGAATACCTGGCTACATAAAAGCACTTGGTTTTTTGAACACCGACCACTTCTTTGTTCTTATATTCTTTCTGCTAACTTGGAAGGGTCAGCTGGGAGAGCTGTTGTTAAAGAAAATACAGTTTAGCAAATGGTGACTCAGTAATCTGTATTGTCTGGTATCTTCTGACTTGCATCAGAAATGGAAGAACAATAGCAGAGTCTGATTCCCCGGAGACTCTGAGTTTGGGTTTTAGTGTTTGGGTTTGGGTTTTTTTTTAAATAAAAGCAAGAACATTTGTTGGTGACTGGAATGTCTTGGGATATTACACTGAGACCATGTATTTTAATTGTGCTTTAGTAGGCCTTCTAACTGGAAAAACTGCACAAAAAAAAAGAATTTTTCAGTGCAAAAAAAGAGCAATGTTTTTTATGTCTGGAAAAGGCATTGCTTTTTGTATGTGATTTCATCTTCTGAAGTGCCTTGTGAATGTAACTGAAAATGTACTGCAAAGGACTGTGTAGAAAGATATAGCCTCAAATAAAATATGTAAGAGAGCTTTCTTAAGGAGTGAAAAAATTATGAAAATAAAATACCTCCAGGCCTCTATTTTGAAAACAATGCAAATGTTAGACTACATTTCATTTTTGTAATGCTACCCATCCTTTTCACTAAAAGGAAAAATTGATCCCAACCTTTTCTGCAGTTAAAAACATTTCAAACATGTAATAGGTACCCTTCTCACTTCAGCCCATCACCACCAGTCTTTATTCTGATGTGCTGTAGAACGGAATTAATCTCCTTACAGGTTTTTTTCCTTTTTCCTTCCTACATTCATACAGTGTTTCCTGTGAGACTGTGAGCCCTCCTATCTGTGTGTGCCATAAAACAAATATTTGAATTGTATGTCATTTTAAAACAGGCCTTTTGAAGAAAAGTGCTTTAATTAACATTTACTTTTATTTGCAAAGGAACATTGAAGATCCTTTATATCTGAATATAGATCACGGCTCCCGAAGAATACCAACGATGTACTGTAAACTCTGCTATTGATATATTAGTGTCACACTCCCAGCCTTATTAATTCTGCATGGTTGTGAAGCACTAATTATTTCTATTAATTTCAATTACAGTAACGTGCAGTGACTGCAGCGGAGGTGTGAGTGTGTGGTAGGAGGTGAGGGCCACATGGAACAGCCAGTTCTCATGGGTGACGAGCAGGAGCCAGGCTTTGCTGTGGAGGGAGAGCAAAGCACAGACTCTGTGCCTGGCACAAGGTCACTCTGAAGCCTTTTACAAGGCTCTGCTTGGAAGCCCGGGAGTCTCCAGCCAGTGCGCCAGTAGGGAAAAAATGCAAGTGTCTCCACAGCTTTTGTAGTGATGATGAGAATTGGCAGATATTAGGAGCAGTATGAAGGGATGGGGCAGGGCTGAACAAAAATCAGATGTGTCCCCGTGGTCCCTCGGCCAGGCTGTGCTGGGAGCAGGCTCTGCTGCGGCATCACTCACACTCACCATGGGGTGTGGGACATGGGGGAGCCCATGGAGCGAGCCCTCCTCCTCCCCTGTTGCTTGCAAGGAGCACAGATACTGTGGTGATTTCTTCCCATGTTTGCATTGAAAACCTGAAGCTGTGGGGATTTATTTCCTCAGGTGTTGGAGACAGAAAGGGTAAAAGTAATGAAAATCTGCTAAAGACTGAAAATAATAAATTCCTCGTATTCTCCCCATCTTCTCCAACCCCCTGGAGCATATGAATTCATTGGCCAGATAAGCAGAATACTTTATGCACTTGGCCACACAATCGTGGTTTGTATCCAGGGGACTTTACAGGTGTAAAATTAACCACAGGAGAGCTCTTCTATTGCTCACTGACTGCAGTGCAAACATATGGAGGACTGCAAGTGAAAAATAATTAAAACAATATTTGAGTACATGCCTGATCTCTCATCTTATATGTACAACACATGTAAATCCATCCTTTTTTTGTTTCAGTATCTTAATGCAGAAAAGTGTTTAAAACATAGTTTTCTCTGTGAAATAGCACCTTTTGGAGATAATTTGCCTGTGCTGAGAGCACAGTGGTGTCCAGAAATGCACACAAAACCAAAGGTTTTATTTTCTTGGCGTGAACAACAGAATACCTTGGACTGGTCCTCTGAAATACTGTGGCAGACTTCTCTAACTTGGCTGCCAGTGCCTTTCAATAGCATACCTCTTAAAAAAATAAATCTGGATTTAACTGATACTAAAAGGTCATGGTCCATCAGCTACACTAAAATGTTTTTAAACCTGTCCCAATACACACCCATCCAATAAACCAGGGAGGCTCCTTCTGAAATTTTCTTCTATCCAGTACAGAAAATATAGTTTGAAGTCCACCTAGACACAGGATTATTCAGCAGACCAGAGTGGTTCCAAATTAAGTGGGTTTTTTAATGAAAAAAACCCTCAAACCTTCCTAATTATATCTTTTTCCTCAGGAGACAGGGACAGCTGCAAATTCTGATTTCTCTGGTAAGTAGCCTGCATTTTATTTACTTATTAAGACCATTTAACACTCCTGAGAGGTGCCAGTTTGAGAACTGTAGAGCATACAATTCTTCATTTTTTTTCCTTTTTTTATTTTTTATTGAAATGGCCAGAGCTACTGTGGCACAGGCAGCTGTGTCATTAGCTTTCCTGCTGTGCCTTGGAAACTCAAAAAAGGGAGGGATTCAATCAAATTTCTCCCTCAAGTGGGAAGTGTTGCAGAGTCACTGAAACTGGGGTGGGACCAAGGGGAGAAGAAAACAAGGAATACAAATGTCAGGGACAGTGAAGTGCAGGGGGGGAGACTGTGGGTGGACAGAGATGAATTGCTGCATTGCCAAGGAAGGCAAGGATGTGCCTCCGAAGAGGGTGCAGACCCCACAGCAGCTTCATGCAACAATGACATGGCAGATCTACTCCCACTTCAGATGCTGATCTGTTGTCTCAGTTTTCCCCCACTTGAATAAAAGCAAATGATGCTTTCCTTCTGACAGCACTGTGCACTTGACTGAGGATCTAGAATATCATGTTGCTCTTAAAATAGATTAATATGCATATGTATCATTGTATTTGTGTGCATAGTGACTGAGGATTTCTGCCCCAATGTTTGCCATCATAAATTACAATGCAACTGCTCCAAACTATTAGTAATCCACTACTGGCGATTGCTTTGGGGCTGAGGGGCGTAGCATGGCAATTACAGCTGCAAATACGGTATGGGTTATGTTCTAGCAACTCTTTTTCTAAAGCAGCAAACAAAAAGAAACTCACAATACAAACCACTGCCTGGTTACAAATATGAAATCCATTAGATCAATTAGTAGCAGAAGAAGGAACATTTGAATCCGTATTTGGGGTCATTATCGAATCAGCTTCTTACATTTATTGCAGTCAGCTTAATCTAATGCCCTTCACCCGGTCTGTGTGTGTGACTGCAGGCATGTATGTGCACAGGCAGAGAAAACATATATCCATTATTTGCATGTAGAAACACAGCTGGTTGACATTATTTCAATAGCATGCAGGCATGTGTAAAATTTAATGTAGAAAAGTTCTTTTTAAACACTGGGTTTGGAGACTGACCTCTCAGAACTATTCCTGTGGCCCGACTTCCTACCATGAGCATCAGCAGGAGCAGGTTTGCAGCTCAGCTGTAGCTGAATGCAGCTTTGCAGTATCTTATAGCTCTCCTTTAACCTGAGTTTAATTTGCATTGCCAGTCCTGGTGGAATGGGACTTGGCTAAGCCAGCTGAAGCCCAAGAAGGGGTCTGGCTGGTAGAGCTGCAGGAGCCTGAGCCAGTGTCAGGACACTGCCCTGCCAAAGCCCAGGTAGATTAAAGGCTGTGCCAGTCCATAGCACCATTACAGTTGTACCCCTAGAGTGTGTTACAGCAAGCACAGATCTGGGGCCAAACTGTCCAGGGTCAGCCACGTCAAGTCTGGTTGCCTGACCTTTGCTCAGGGAATGAAACCCCCATTCTTCTCAGGCCCCTTGGTTTGTATCAGGACAGGACTTCCCAGGTTTGTCTTGTAGGCCCTTGTGCCTGTACCCCTTTCCTCTGCTTAGGGTGACTTCTGGAGGGAATCACTGTGAATTGCTTCATTTTCCTCCTCCATTTTCTGCAGTGGGGGAAGATGACAAAATATCTGACAGTATATGCTAGAGATGATCTCAGAGTGCGAGTGGAAAAAAGGCAGCAGCAGCAGGCAGTTGGAAGAGGAGAATTAGGCAGCTCTGTCCCAGACCCAGAGCAGGGGCAGAGCATGAGGCTAGCAAAAAAGTCTTGCACTGTCTCTCCTTGGCTTTAAGGGCCTGGTGTAGAGTTCAAGACTTCCTCACAATGAAGCAGCTGGGCAACACCTGAAGGCAATTTACTTAAATCCTAACTGGATTATTTTGGGAATCTGACTGGGTGCCAGGCTGGCTGCTTATGAGAAAGTAAATACTTAGAGACAAAATGTTCAAGTGTTTTGCCCAAGCTGTGTGTGCTGGCAAGAAGAAAAACATTAAACAGAGCAAAGTGTATGGGCCAACAGCAACCCAGCTTGGAATGTGGAAGTCACTCAAAGGAGAGACAAAATGTGGATGAGGTACAGCAGTGTGGAGCAGCCTCTGCCTGGGCATCCCTGCTGGGGCTGCCCACCACCTGTATGACTGCCCCCTTACTTTCAGCTCAGTCATCCTCCCACCTTGGAACAGCACTGCTGGGTGACAGGCAGGCACAAAAACATCAGGCTCATGATCTTCATGAAATCCAGCTAGTCATTTTAGTGGATGGAAAAAATGGTGGTGATGGAGATCCACCCGCAAATGGCTTTTGGAGTCTGGGTAGCACACTCTGATGGTACCAGAGTGGCTCCTATGGGTATTACCAAGCTAGGAGGAATGATGGGGTCACAGGTGCCAGGTCACACCAGCCACAATTAAAGGTTTTCACATTATCAGGGCAAGACAGTAGTGGGCAGGGCTGGTCAGACTTCAGTAGGCAATTTGGCCGTACTTCTTGAAAGGCATCTTGGATGTGGAATGCACAATTTTAACAATGTCGTGCTAACATTAATATAAGTGCAAAGAGAAGCATTTATTGCCCTCAAGGGAAGTGGGTTTGAGGCAATTAAACAAGGGTAACGACAAGGACCTGGGTGCAGACAGCTGGGCCAGGGAAAGATGCACCAGTAATGGACTGACATGAATGCCCTGTGCCCAGTCTTAAGGACAGAGTAACAGCTGGTTAAAAATGATCATTCCAGCTCTGAGTCTGCTTTGCCCAAGAGCAGAACAGCAGACCATTGCTGGCAAAGGCAAGTTCAGTGCTTCTAGCCATCATCTGCGAGGGAATGATACAGATGGTGAAGAGTAACCATATGGAATCAGAGCAGGTGTTGCATGAGCCACTGAAGAGCTCTTAGCATCAAAGCATCTATAAGCATGGGAGGAAAGACATTTGGAGGAACCACTGCCTCCCACCTCCCACTTCCCTTTGGAGGAAAAAAATGTAGGTTTTATCTGAGTATTTTACACATGGTTTTGCTTTTTATGCTTTTCTTGGACCTTATGAAATCCAAACAAGTAAAAGTTTGGTGATGTGGTCACATAGGGAAAGTCCCCACATGATTTCCTTGTGTCTGTGTGAATCCTGACATCACTTGAAGCTCTACAGGAGAAAGAAGAGCTCAAAGCCAGGCTGGGATGCATCTGTGTGCATATTCCCTTTGTGTATTCCTTCCAAAGTGTCCTAAGGAGGGGGTGTGTTTGTGTGTGTATTGTGCCGGTGTTAAGTGAATGCTTGGAAGAAGAAAACCGTTTGTCTATTTTAATGCCTCCCTGACCTTCTGTGGTAAAAATACTGCAACTACTGGGCTGGAGCTCTGTTGGTCTCTGCATTTCATGCTAAGCCAACATTTTACAGGCCTGTTGACTGCTATCTCCAGCCATAAAAGCAGTCCTGCAGAAGGCAGCTACCTTCTCTTCTGGGATTTAAATCCCTTGCCTTTGAGAGCCAAAGCCCAATGGCAGGACATAAGGCTTTCAGCCTGAAGACCTTTGTTGAGATAAACCAACACCCGGCCCATAACTAAGTCACAATATCTGCTGGTGGATGGCAGTGGGCATGCTAAACTCAGCTGGGAAGCTCTTCAGAGCCCAGGGAAGACATGGAGCTTGCCTGTGGCCTCATGGCAAGTCAGCAGGGGAGGGATGTGACCACAGACACACAGGGAGAGATGTCCCAGTGCCAACAGGGACGTGTGGATGTCTCACAGGGAGAAGCCCACTGCCACCATGGCACCTCCAGTACCAACACCACTATACAGCGCAGGCTTTTCAAATACCTTTCCCTTCCCATGCCATGCTTATAAATGTTGCCATCCAGTGCTGCAGTGGAGGTGGGCTTGCCCGGTTGAACAGAAAGCACTGCTCAAATTGCAGCCTGACTGCTTCAAAATCCTGCCTTCCAGCAAGTTTTGCTCTCTGCTTCTCCTGGTAGCTGTGCAGCTTGTGCCTGACTCAGGCAGATTGTCCATCCCCTGAAAACAGCTTTTGAGCCAGGAGCTGATGCATGCTCCCTCCTTGCTCTCACTTGCATGCTCATGACGGGCTCTCTCAGAGCTCGTGATCACACCAGCCCCCCCAGCCCTTCAGTGCCTTTCTGCTCGATAACGTGTTTCCATGGAGGAATACTAATAAGCTGATTCCTTCTCACCCCCAGATCTGTGGGTAGGAAGGGTTTCTTCTTTCTCTCCTGCTGACCCTCAGATTGCTGGTTTTTCATGTCACTGCTGGTGTGTGCTGATTTGAAACAAGAGGGAGGTCCCCCTTTGCCATTTTTTAATTGGTTTCTAAGCCATTTGTGCTTTATTTCAGCTCAAGACTACTACAGCATTTTCTCGTCTGTTATGCCTCTCTTCAGCAATGAAATTTGGACAGAAAATACCTCCTGTTAAAGTGAAGGGCAAAGCTGGGAAAGAATGCAGGGTGTTAAACACAGTGTTGTGAGCTTGAGAGCCTTACCATGTGTTCCTCAAGCTGGGATGCCTGCCGTAACAGTGCCTGAAACACCGCTTTCCCTTCAGGCCCACCAGCAAAGTTAGGGTCCTTCTTCCCTATTATAAGTGGCATCATCTGGGAATGTCATCACCCAAAGAGTACAAGCCTCACAGCATGGAAAAGTTTCGTTGTTGCCCTCACAGACAGAAACACAGAAATCCATCAGAATATGTTTCATCATCTTTCTTTCCTGTTACCAAGCCCTGATAAAGTAATGAACAACTGCTGTCTTTGCAGTGGGCTCCTGTGCTATTCATTGAGGGGATTTAAACGGATTTTCTCATGGCAGCACAGGCAGGACTACACGTGCATTGGTCTTGGGGAAAAGAAGGTGTTCCCAGCAGTGAGGGTAGGACACATGGCAATAACAGGGCCAGAAACGGATGTGCTGGAGATGCCTCTGTCACTGCACTGCCAGAGAACATGGCTTAGGCAAGGACAGAAGTTTCTGACCAGCACTAGAGATTCAAGATGTCTGGTCTCTTCAAGGCATATATTTCAGACCTGATCCCAGGCCTTTGAACAAACAGGACTATTCTCTCAGGCCCTGGCTTGGGCTTTCAGGGGGCAAAATGCCAGGGGATCTGCCTCCTTTCCTGCTCAATCCCTGTGAAAGCGGAAAGTCTTGTCTCCATGCTCTTGAAAATGTAGTCCCTGGGTGCTGCCATAGTAAATCACCTGCAATGTGCTTGAATCAGATGCAGGATATGCAGTCACCTTTCTTGATGAAAGGAAGGGTTCCTGTAAGCTTGTTCTTGAAAATTGCAATTATGAGCCTGCTTCAGCCACCCATGCACTCTGCAACAGTCAGCAAAATGTGCTCAGATTTAATGTCAACAGCTCCTGGTGCAACATTCCTTTGGGGCAGAGCTGAGGAAAGGGAAGAGGCAAAATCTGCTCAGTCGTGATGACTCTTTTCCTGTCCTTTAGCAGGTCATGAGAGCACAAAATACCCATCTCTGCAATGAGGGAAGGGGGTAATGAAGCAGCTGCAGAAGGAGGAAACAAACCAAGCCGGAATGGGGATGTCAGATCAGGTGTTAGTGGACTTAGCAAATAAATCAATGCACTAGTAAGTCATTCCCACCATCATGCCCCACCCATCCCAACTCTGCCTAGACTTAAAACTTGAAGCCATATCTCTCCCCTCCAAAATTAGTGCACTGTTACCTGGGCAAGAGTTTAACTCCTGATTTCACAATAATGATTTCCTATTTCAAATTTTCGTTTCTTGGTTGCACTGGCCCAAATAGTTGGGTTGTTCTTGCTGCTGCAACTTTAAAAAAATGCCCTTCAGTGCACACTGAAATAATGTGCTTTGGAGGAAAAACCACTGTCAGATAGTGGCTTTTCTGAGAAAAAAGAGTGGAAAGCATCTACAATGACAATGTCCTTCTAAAGACCTGACTGTGTGTGAAAAGGTATGCAGAAGATCTGTTGTGTTCCCTACGGACGGACACTTGGACCCTCTGTCAGTGACACCAGCTTCCCCGTTCAAGTCACCATAGTTAGTGACTAAAACATGCCAATTTACTTGCTCTTGGTCTGTATACTCAGTTTTTCCATCAAACCAGCAATGACTTGGCACGCCTTGCCTTTTTCCTCCATCTTAAGTCAAAACAATGAAGCCACAGAGCATACAATAGTGTTTTTTTCCTTTGGGAAGACATTGTTGCCCGAGGAACCAGTTCTTTGTTTAAGAGTAGCTATATTAAAGGAGAGATTGTGGGGATTAATCCCACCTCTTGCCATTTCTTGGGACAATTTACCAGGGTTCCCCAATGGGAGAGTGCAGGTAGGATCCATTTACACATAAGAGGTGCATAAGGACAGAAGTCCCTAAAATACTATATCAGACCAAAGGCTTATCAAGTTCAAGACCTAATCTTGCACAACTGCCACAAGCAGACACCTAGAAAGAGTATGAGAAAAAGGCTGCTGCAGCATCACCCTTGTCCTCACCCACTTTTTCTGTCTCCACCTACTGCACGACTTGCCAAGTCAGAGGCTGTGTTTGTGATTCAATTTCATAGATCACCAATAGGCCTTCCCTTGGGAACTTTTCTAGTCCCCTTTTTAGTTGCTTTGAGCCATTTATGGCAATGAGTTGCACAGCTGTAATTATGCACAGTATGAAACCAGCTTCTTCTCCGTGTTAGTTTTCAAATCTGCTGCCTGTTTTTTTCATGGGGTGCCTCCGAACTCTTGTGGTAAGAGCACAAAATTTGGTTCCTGGCCACCTTCCCCACACCAGCTGTGATTATATTGCCCTCAGTCACAAATTGCCTCTATCATCTCTGCTACTGCTGTAAGGGAACAGTGTCTTGGTTTCTTTATTCTTTCTTCACATGTTAGAGGTCCTGTGCTTCTCATCAACTCCTCTCTACACTCTCTACTTCCTCTATATCTGTTACAGTGCGGATACTGTAACACACGTATCAAACAATGAGGCCCATGGAAAAGAAATATACATAGACCGATTCTTGATAGATGTTTCAGAGATGTTTATTTCTCCAGCCGCATGGCCGGGATCTGCCAAGGAACTCTTACAATCATGGGACCCGAGGGTCCTTGCCCGCGCAGGGGAACACAAAACAACCAATGGGGAACGAGGCTGAGCAGGGGCAGGGAAACCCTGTGTCTCCCCTCAGGGCCCCTCTCCCAGGGCTACATGGCAGGGGGGAAGGGACCCCGACATTTCACCCGTTTATTTTTAACAAAAAGGGATTTAAAACTTAACATTGAAAACAACTGGATAAACATAACAAGAACAGTTTCAAAACAAAATAAGCCACCCTCCTGAGTCTTTAAATGTCCAAACAGATTCTCTGGAACATCTTAAGGCTGACAGAAGGGAGACAGGACTCTCTGAGCATGCTTTGTGGGGAAACTGAGGCAGGAGAGGGTTTAATTTCTTCCCTCCCCCTTTTCATCCCCCCCTCGGCATCAGAGAGGAGTTGTAGGGAAAGGGAATTGTATAGGGAAGCCATGGGGTGAAAAATGGATTAGGAATAAACTGGGAATGGGGTAAACTTAGGAAAGGGTTCATATTGGGTATAGGGTAAAAGCGGAAAGTAGGCTGCAGGTAGGGAAGCTGCTGGGATGGATATTGTTTATAATTTTGTGCATAACAGCTGCCTTTGAGTGGAATACCTCCAGGCCCAGTAACATTTGCTGCTTGTAAACCCTTCTTTCCTTGCACTATATCAAATTGTACAACTTCCCCATCTCCTACACTTTGCAGGTAATTTTTAGGGTTATTCCTTTTAATGGCAGTTCTATGGATGAATGAATCTTCCCCTGTGTCGTCTTGTGTTATAAATCCATAGTTGTTTTTGACATTGTACCATTTCACAGTTCCTGTGATTTTCATTGCTACAATTTCTCCTATCACGTGCTTGTGTGTTTGTCGTGGCTGCTGGTCCCGCGTGGCCGCCGCGTCTGGGCTCTGCGCGGCCCCACGTTGCCATCGCTCCATGCCCTGTGAGCGGTTCCGCTCTGCCAACTCCACGCTGCTTTGAGTGCGGCCCCGTTTCGGCTCGGCGCTGCACTGCGCGGCTTGTGTCGCTGTGGAAACCGCCGCCTCTCGCTCTACAAGGCTCTCCGAGTCGTGTGCTCAGAGCGGGCTTCCACACTGACCCCCGGTTCCTGGCTGCTCGTGGGGGCCACCTTTCTGCTGCACATGGCCCACAGCACCCATGGCACCTGTGGCGTCGCTCCCTCACTCGTGGTCGAGCGGCCAGGGACCCCGAGGCAGGGATGGGGTCCACGATAAGGCGCGCGCTCCCAAGGGGGCCAGGCGCATCCAGTGCAGGCACCTCCACCGGCACGGCTGCAGTCACGTGCTCCTGGGATGGCTGCCATGCGGTCTCAGCCACGGGATTACAGTCATCCTCTGCTCTACGGGTAATGGGACCATACAAATGCTCCTCAAGAGCTTCACTGATTACAAGGGATGCACGGAGAGGCTGAATCACTAATGCATGTTTTGTTTGATCCCTTATCTCATCCCAGATCTCATGCCAAAAACACCCATGATTAACTCCAGTAATTCGAGGAGGATTAATATCAAAAAGTAACTCTCGAGAAATATAAAAGAAATTTTTGAAAAGCCAGTTAAAAAAATGTTCTAGATCTCCTGGAACAAATACTTTCTTGTTTTGTTGTTCAAGGATTCCTTTAACTTCTAGATACATTTCTTTCTGTGGTTCAGAGAGCCACATTTCCCATGATTCTTCCATAGTCCAGAGAGAATATCCAAACCAAGGTGAGAAGAGAGAGATCTAGAGTGGTTTTTACTCACGAGTTTTCTGTCCTTAGGGATTGGTGTCTTTCCAGCATTTCTTTACCTTTTGTTACAGTGCAGATGCTGTAATACGCGTATCAAACAACGAGGCCCGTGGAAAAGAAATATATATGGACAGATTATTGATAGATGTTTCAGAGATGTTTATTTCTCCAGCCGCATGGCCGGGATCTGCCAAGGAACTGAGGCAATCACGGGACCCGAGGGTCCTTGCCCGCGCAGGGGAACACAAAACAACCAATGGGGAACGAGGCTGCCCAGGGGCAGGGAAACCCCGTGTCTCCCCCCCAGGGCCCCTTCTCCCAGGACCACATGGCAGGGGGGAAGGGACCCTGACATATATCCATTTTGGTAGGGGCTGACCAAAACTGCACATGGTTTGTGCTTTATTGGTTTCTGCCCAAGCATTGCCTACATTTTTCCTCCTGCATGTACAGCACAAGAGCAATGCTGATTATTCTGCCCTGCCTGGTGAAAACTAATAAGAAGGTAAATGCATAGCCTGTCCTCTCTTTCACTCACTGAGGTTGTTCATGAAAGTTGGTCCTGGAACAAGAAGATGCAAGTTTGTGATGTTGGTACACACTCCCTGGATTAATTCATTCTGGTAAGACACTGAGGAGGTGATTCCACGTGCTCCGATGCCGGCTGACCTCAAAAGCATTATCAATACCCAGTGAAACTGTTTGGTCTTCAGCCACAGTCCAGAGTATCTCCAGGTTTTACAGTGTTTTCAAAATATAAAAAGCTCTGACTTTCCTCAGGAAGGTGCTTGAAATTTCCTGAAGAAATTTTAAACCTTTCTGTTCATAAATTTAGCCTAGATCCAGCTCAGTAAAACATTAAGCATTAAACATCTGCTGAACAGGAAGAACTACTAAGAATGTTAAAAATGTGTAATCCCATTCCTATTTAGGTTTTTATTCATTGTGGCAATTAAATGTGTGCATTAGTGCTCTGCTGCATTAGGATTTAAGTACCCACATACAATTAAACGTTGTGTTGAACCAGGTCCCAAAGCCAGATTTTAACCTATATTTCTGTCTACTCTGTACCTCAGTTTTGTGCACTGAATATTTATTACTCGAAAGGATATTTTTCCATGAAGAGGGATTTACTTTAAAATATGTCACATGCACTCTTTTAATGATTCCATCTTGCAGAATCATTTTGTGATGGGAATAATTAATAAGGTTTTATGTATAAATATTTTTAAAATAGGTTAATCTCTTGCTTAACCATTCAAGACTATTCTAGGCAGCAGCGTGTTTACATGTTTGGCTATGTATACATCAAAACATCCTGGGCCTATATGTGAGGTAAACAAATAAGTTTCATATTGTTTTACCTACGTATATATTTGATCTATTAAAAAGATTACCTGAAAAACAGGATAGAAGCAATTTTAAATCTCATCTAATCCAATCCACTGCACTTTGAGCTATAAGCTTGAGTAACCATTAAGATCTACGACAGCACAAAGGCTTCAAGAGAAGACACAAACGCTGCTGTTTGCACTGGTGCCTGCAGCTATCTCTAGTTTCCTTGGGTTTGCATTGTGATCTTATTTAGCCAGGAATGCTTCTTTTAGCAGCAGCATCTGCAGCATATTGAATATTGGAGCATTCTGCCATCCATTTTGCTTTCATCCAGTTGAATTGCTGGAGTGAATGAGATGCAAAGAAGTCCTAAGACTTGCCCACACAATGAGTCAGTGGCCCAGCTGTTTTAAAAATGAGAATAAATTTTCTGTCCCTTTGCTTTAACAACTTTATTGCAATGCACCCTTTACACACTTTAGACTATTTCTCTTTTTCAGAAGGGATGAGTATTCATGGATACCATTTATGCTCCCACTTGCATATTTGATTATCACCTTTCCTGATGGAAAAAAATCTTCCCTAGGAATTACTAGTGAAATGTTTTCTCTTTGTTCTATGAAGTCAGTGGAGAGAATAAACTAAATAAGTGAATTTTCCTTGGCACAAACAAAAATACACAAATTGTTGTTGGCATTGTCTATTATACAGTCCCATCTTTCCTCTCACTTACCAGACATGGTGTTGCTGTCTTCAGAAGCTTTTTTTCTCCAAGACCTGCCAGTTTTTCAGATCAGCCTATGTGGTAATTTCATTGAATGACCACATGGCATCTGCTTATACCCTGTAACTACCCAGCCATTTACTCCTAAAACTTTTTGCGTCATGATTTTTCTCTATTTCTTGTATGATTTTTAGATGATGATGATGATGATAATGATGATGATGATGATTTCTAAATGGAAACCAGAATGTTGTTCCATTCACTGCTCTTGTGTCTTTGTCTTTTAAATTCAAATTTTTTAATAAGGCTGGAATTCCACAGAGGTGATGGACTCATACCAATGGATGGCAGTGTCTGCATCCTTGGAAATACAGCAGCAGCAGTACATAACACCATGTACTGGCATGCCAAAATGCTCAGATTTAGCTTGATAACCTGATGATACCTCAAGAAACCTGAGGGCACCCACATACACATTAGCTGCAAATACACTCTTTCCCCCCAAACTTCATTGGCTTCTTAGGGTTATTTTCTTTTATCTCTCCAGAATAGATTTTAACAACATTCATCACACACCATCAGGAGTCGAGTTCAGCTGCAGTATATGTATGTGAACTTGTGATCTGATCCACCCTGGGTTTCTCCGTTGCAGGATCAGCCCTGCTTATCACCTCCACTCAGTGGTAATGTCATCTTTGCTCTGTCCTTGGTTGTGACCTCACCAAATTACTCCCCAAAACAGTAAGAAACAGCTGAAATTTGAATTGGAATTTTCACTTAAAAGAATCCAGTGAAGAGGTATTAAGTTATTCTGAGCTGCATTGTCGTTGCTATTTTGAGTTACAGTGAATGAACCCTCTACTTGTTAATACTGGTAGTGCTGCTTGCTACAAGCTGGAAGAAATGGGCTTACACAATGTGCTTTTTTCATGTGGCATCCCACACTTCCAGGCTTCCATGGGAATATATGAATAAATCCAATTAAAAAAAATTTTTTATTCCTTTTTTACTCCCACTCTGTTCACCAGATGTGCCAACTCATTCTGGGCTTTGGTTGCCAGCCTGGGCTTCCTTTTTTTGTTTATTGAGTTACCCTCAGTAATGTGTCTTCCCTCAGGGCCAGATCCTGGATTCACTTAGGGTCCTACAGCCATGGTCCTCAGCGGGTGATGGCACTCATGTGGTGAGTGGGTGTGGGGCTGGGAATACATCCCTGCTTGTGGGGATCGGTCAGCATGTCCATGATGATGCCTGAAGTGCCTCAGAGCCAGTCACCCTTGCAGGCTGTTGGGAGTACCTGTCATAGCTAGCAAAAAATTAGCACAACTGAGATCATATACATTTTCATTAATCTCTGTGAGCCTTAAATAAAAGGAGCACTGCTGGCAGCTCTGATTAAGAGCTTTCTATTGATCATAAAAGCCTAACGCTAAAATGAATTGTTTAATGTTGAAGGATTGAGATAACAGCCAAATAATTTGATTTATCGTAAAACCAAGACATAAGAAGAAAGAAAATACTTCAAATAAGAATGCTACAGTCTCTGTAGTAGGCCCTGAGCTAATTTCAGGCAGATCAGGAAAACAGCCCAGCCTCCATGGCCACGTATGCACCACAGGAGAGAGTGGTCACAGCCTCTCGATGCCTCATGAGTGCCTTGGCCAGCACTATGTGGAGGAAGGAGGCTTGAGATGCTTTATCCTTGCACAATAACTCCATTCCTCTTCTGTGTGTGTTTGTGCTTTCACATGCCCCCACTATAATAGATACACATTTTTATGCCAAGCAAGAAAATGAATATACAGATATTATACATTGTGTGTGGAATTCACCCTGCTTGACCATTTCAGCCCTCTGAAAGCTGGGCACTTGAGCTGGTTATTTACATTTAATGGCCTCTATTGTTACCAGAAGGAGAGAAAGCAGCTCCTTGGTGAATATCTCTTTGAGGGCATCTGATTCACCTTCTGTTCACTGTTTAGGGAGCGAACCAAGACTCTTACTAGATGACTAGTTGTTAGATTAAGCTAGATGCTGGTACTCCTCAGTGTGTGTATGTGGGATGATAGAAGGTGTGAGAAGTAACACAGTGATGAGCCTGCAGAACTCCCTCACAGCAAGCAATCTGCCATTGCGGTATGTACTGAAAACTAACACAGAGCTTGCCACCCCAGGCACAAAATGCACTTGCAAATCCCCTGCCATATTCTTGATAATGAGTAAAAAAACCAGAGCCCCTTGTCTGACCCCCATTCTGACTACATTCATGCTTCTCAGCCACATGATTTTCTTTCAGCATGGTGGAGTTCTTGGAAGGGTTTTGGCCATTCATCAGCAGCCCTGTAGTCTCTGGGAATAAGGGAATAGGGAGGTGGTAGACAAGTCATTTGGGAGAAATGAGACATATTCCAAACTTCTCCATGCCTGCTTAGCTCCCAAAATGTCTGCTCTGGCTCTGTTAGCAGTTAAGCATCTGTCAAGTTGCTCTGCTCTAGCCAAAGCTTACAGTGGCCAGCCAACT
Source organism: Corvus kubaryi (assembly GCF_017639235.1). Taxonomy (NCBI): domain Eukaryota; kingdom Metazoa; phylum Chordata; class Aves; order Passeriformes; family Corvidae; genus Corvus; species Corvus kubaryi. Next base: position 12,924,623 of record NW_024580667.1, on the reverse strand, counting down.
GCAGGCTGGGCAGCGGAGCTCTACCAGGGAGTAAGGCAGACCTTGCCTATGAGCTGTGTGAGTTGTGCAGAAAAAGCTGGGAGTAGCCCAAAGACCAGGGGGCTCCTTCCCTTGTCCACCAGAAGACTATACTTGTATCCGAGTGGACAGAAGTTTGCAAAGGAACCATGGTGTCTAAAGGCATGTGCCAAGCATGGGGAGGTATGTGCTGAGCATCAGAGATATTCAGGAAGTGTGTGTCCACCTCAGCAGGGCTTAGAATACAGGAAACTGTCCCTTGGGGAGAGGGGGAGGGGGGTGTGTGAGTGGCACATCCTCCTATCCTTCATTAGCCTATGCGTAAAGTTTTTTCACTGTGCCTTTTTCATAAGTGTGTTTGTATGTCTCTCTGCTTTTGAGCATACGCCTTAAAACCAAGTGCATATGCTACTTTAGTCTGACACCCAAACCCTCCTCCCACTCTCCCACCTAGTTTATTCAGGACTTGTCCTGCTTTGGTTCCCACTTCAATGGTTGCACTGCTTTTGCTTTTTCCATATACATGAGCTTGTATAGACGCCAGATAGCATCAAAGATCCCCACAATAATTTCCCCCTGGAGATCTGCCAGCAAAAAATAGGGGGGATAAGAGCCTGTCCATACACTGTTGTGGTGGAATTAATCTGTTTCTAGTTTTTAAGCGGGGGCTGTGGTGTAAAATCAGCCTGGCTCTGCTCTCCTCCACAGGAGGAAGAACCTTCCCAGTTTTCACTATTCCCTGGCTGCTTGTTGAGTGTCTCTTCAAGTCACAACTTTCAATTACTGACCCTTTAAATTTCCTGGAATGGACTCATGTAATCTCTTTCTGCTCCTTATTGCCCAGTAGAGATTGACTCCGACAGCACCGCAATGGTTACGGCTTTGCTTTTGGTTATGGTTCTTTACAGATTTTAGCTGGGCTTAGTCAGAGGCATCAGGGGTAGGGGAAGTTCTTACTTAGTGTTAGTGCCCTTGGTTTGGTAGCTGTGCCTTCTCAGGGCATCTCACTGTGGAAGAATTTGCGTTTGTCAGTAAAGAAGAGAATGTTAAAGCACAAAGGGAGTGTTCTTTCTTCTCTGTTGTTTCTTTATGTGTTTTGAGGTTTGTTCTGAATTCTAACACGTTATGCCCATGTGAATAGGAACATTTCAAGCACTATCTGCTTGCTGTGATCCCAATAAACAGTGGATGCCACTAATGGAGTCCCTAGCACATTTTTGGAAGAGGAATATAGATGGCATATGGCACAGAAGAATAATTTCATAGTAATAAGCAAAAGCTGGTTATTAGCAAGACACTGTTTTGTAGCTAATGGTGTTATGGATAATGAGGCGAAGGCGAACCTGTTCTCAGTGCTGGGAAATAGCTGATTGCTCTCCTCGGCAGAAACAATACCAAGCCTAAAACACCCTTGATCCTTTGATAGATTTTGGGGGAAGCTGTCCCAGCGCTCAAAGACGAGCTGCAGCACAGCTTTGGGAGTGGGCTGTGCTGCAGCTGGCAGGAGAGCTGCTGGCAGCTTTACTACAAAGCTAGGCCAACCTGAGCAGCAGAACAGAAAACCCTGCAGGTGGCATGGCCATGCAGCCATTGCCTCTGTGCTGCCGTCCCCACACATCCATGAGCAGCAAATGTTTGTGTTTCTGTGCACAGTAGCAATAGCATGTCAGAAGTAAGAGGCTGAATTATTTTCGGGTTGGTTTGGGAGAGGGTTGTTGGTTTCTTAAAAAGCACTATCTATCTGAAGGATTTTTTTATAGCCATTGAAAGAAGATACAAATGTTCACAGGCAACTTTGTGAGTGTATCACAATTCTGTCTTGCAAATAGATTTGCAGTTCTGTACAGTGTCTGAAGGGAATCCTGCTTATTTTGGCCAAAAAAAAGGAAAACAAATAAAGAGGGGGGGAATAGGAGAGAAATCAAGGGAGAAAGAGAAATAAAGGAAAGAGGAAGAGAGGAAAAGAAAAGGGAAAAAGAAGGGAAAAAAGGAGGGAGGGAATGA